>NW_027478385.1:3939393-4242424 GCF_051014685.1 Ptiloglossa arizonensis
TTACAACGGTATGTGAATTTTTGCCCTAGGCCATAGTACTTATTGGTTTCCAGTATCAGACTTGCGAAAATTTTGATGGTTTCTCAACCATTCCTTAAATTCATATTTCCATATCTCGCTAACGGAATAAGGAAATCGAGAAAATCTTGTTGCATCTGAAAGCAGATACTCGCCCGATTACAACGGTATGTGTATTTTTGCCTTAGGCCATAGTAGTTATTGGTTTCGAGTATCACACTTGCGAAAATTTTGATGGATTCTCAACCATTCCTTAACTTTAAACTCCCATATCTCGCGAACGGATTGACGAACTCGGGAAATTCCTGTTGCATCTGAGAGCAGAAACTCGCCCGATTACAACGGCATGTGTATTTTTGCCCTAGGCCATAGTAGTTATTGGTTTCGAGTATCAGACATGCGAAGATTTTGATGGATTCTTAACCATTCCTTAACTTCAAACTCCCATATCTCGATACGAATTGACGAACTCGAGAAATTCCTGTTGCGTCTGAAAGCAGAAACTCGTCCGATTACAACGGTATGTGAATTTTTGCCCTAGGTCATAGTAGTTATTGGTTTCGAGTATCAGACTTGCGAAAATTTTGATGGTTGCTCAACCATTCCTTAACTTCAAACTCCCATATCTCGTGAACGGAATGAGGAACTCGAGAAATTCCTGTTGCATCTGAAAGTAGACACTCACGCGCTTACAACGGTATGTGTATTTTTCCCCTAGGCCATTGTAGTTATTGGTTTCGAATATCAGACTTGCGAAAATTTTGATGGTTTCGCAACCATTCCTTAACTTCAACCTCCCATATCTCGCGAACGGATGACGAACTCGAGAAATTCTTGTTGCATCTGAAAGTAGAAACTCGCCCGATTATTACGGTATGTGTATTTTTCCCCTAGGCCATTGTAGTTATTGGTTTCGAATATCAGACTTGCGAAAATTTTGATGGTTTCTCAACCATTCCTTAACTTCAACCTCCCATATCTCGCGAACGGATGACGAACTCGAGAAATTCCTGTTGCATCTGAAAGCAGAATCTCGTCAGATTACAACGGTATGTGTATTTTTGCCCTAGGCCATAGTAGTTATTGGTTTCGAGTATCAGACTTGCGAAAATTTTGATGGTTTCTCAACCATTCCTTAACTTCAAACTCCCATATCTCGCGAACGGATTGACAAACTCGATAAATTCCTGTTGCATCTGAAAGCAGAAACTCGTCCGATTACAACGGTATGTGTATTTTTGCCCTAGGCCATAGTAGTTATTGGTTTCGAGTATCAGGCTTGCGAAAATTTTGATGGTTCCTCAACCATTCCTTAACTTCAAACTCCCATATCTCGCGAACGGATTGTCGAACTCGAGAAATTCCTGTTGCATCTGAAAGCAGAAACTCGCCCGATAACAACGGTATGTGTATTTTTGCCCTAGGTCATAGTAGTTATTGGTTTCGAGTATCAGACTTGCGAAAATTTTGATGGTTTCTCAACCATTCCTTAACTTCAAACTCCCATATATCGCGAAAGGATTGACAAACTCGAGAAATTCCTGTTGCATCTGAAAGCAGAAACTCGCCCGATTACAATGGCATGTGTATTTTTGCCCTAGGCCATTGTACTTATTGGTTTCGAGTATCAGACATGCGAAGATTTTGATGGTTTCTTAACCATTCCTTAACTTGAAACTCCCATATCTCGCGAACGAATTGACGAACTCGAGAAATTCCTGTTGCA
This sequence comes from Ptiloglossa arizonensis, assembly GCF_051014685.1. NCBI lineage: Eukaryota > Metazoa > Arthropoda > Insecta > Hymenoptera > Colletidae > Ptiloglossa > Ptiloglossa arizonensis. The sequence continues at coordinate 3,941,138 of NW_027478385.1, forward strand.
TCTGAAAGCAGAAACTCGTCCGATTACAACGGTATGTAAATTTTTGCCCTAGGCCATAGTAGCTATTGGTTTCGAGTATCAGACTTGCGAAAATTTTGATGGTTCCTCAACCATTCCTTAATTTCAAACTCCCATATCTAGCGAACGGAATGACTAACTCGAGAAATTCCTGTTGCATCTGAAAGCAGAAACTCGCTCGATTACAAGGGTATGTGTATTTTTGCCCTAGGCCATAGTGGTTATTGGTTTCGAGTATCAGACTTGCGAAAATTTTGATGGTCCCTCAACCACTCCTTAACTTCAAACTCCCATATCTCGCGAACGGATTGACGAACTCGAGAAATTCCTGTTGCATCTGAAAGTAAAACCTCGCCCGATTACTACGGTATGTGTATTTTTCCCCTAGGCCATTGTAGTTATTGGTTTCGAATATCAGACTTGCGAAAATTTTGATGGTTTCTCAACCATTCCTTAACTTCAAACTCCCATATCTCGCGAACGGATTGACGAACTCGAGAAATTCCTGTTGCATCTGAAAGCAGATACTCGTCCGATTACAACGGTATGTGTATTTTTGCCCTATACCATAGTAGTTATTGGTTTCGAGTATCAGACTTGCGAAAATTTTGATGGTTTCTCAACCATTCCTTAACTTCAGACTCCCATATCTCGCGAACGGATAGACGAACTCGAGAAATACCTGTTGCATCTGAAAGCAGAATCTCGTCGATTACAACGGTATGTGTATTTTTGCCCTAGGCCATAGTAGTTATTGGTTTCGAGTATCAGACTTGCGAAAATTTTGATGGTTTCTCAACCATTCCTTAACTTCAACCTCCCATATCTCGCGAACGGATGACGAACTCGAGAAATACCTGTTGCATCTGAAAGCAGAATCTCGTCCGATTACAACGGTATGTGTATTTTTGCCCTAGGCCATAGTAGTTATTGGTTTCGAGTATCAGACTTGCGAAAATTTTGATGGTTTCTCAACCATTCCTTAACTTCAAACTCCCATATCTCGCGAACGGATTGACGAACTCGAGGAATTCCTGTTGCATCTAAAAGTAGAACCTCGCCCGATTACTACGATACGTGTATTTTTCCCCTAGGCCATTGTAGTTATTGGTTTCGAATATCAGACTTGCGAAAATTTTGATGGTTTCTCAACCATTCCTTAACTTCAACCTCCCATATCTCGCGAACGGATTGACGAACTCGAGAAATTCCTGTTGCGTCTGAAAGCAGAAACTCGTCCGATTACAACGGTATGTGTATTTTTGCCCTAGGCCATAGTAGTTATTGGTTTCGAGTATCAGACTTGCGAAAATTTTGATGGTTCCTCAACCATTCCTTAACTTCAAACTCCCATATCTCGCGAACGGATTGTCGAACTCGAGAAATTCCTGTTGCATCTGAAAGCAGAAACTCGCCCGATAACAACGGTATGTGTATTTTTGCCCTAGGTCATAGTAGTTATTGGTTTCGAGTATCAGACTTGCGAAAATTTTGATGGTTTCTCAACCATTCCTTAACTTCAACCTCCCATATCTCGCGAACGGATGACGAACTCGAGAAATACCTGTTGCATCTGAAAGCAGAATCTCGTCCGATTACAACGGTATGTGTATTTTTGCCCTAGGCCATAGTAGTTATTGGTTTCGAGTATCAGACTTGCGAAAATTTTGATGGTTTCTCAACCATTCCTTAACTTCAAACTCCCATATCTCGCGAACGGATTGACGAACTCGAGGAATTCCTGTTGCATCTAAAAGTAGAACCTCGCCCGATTACTACGATACGTGTATTTTTCCCCTAGGCCATTGTAGTTATTGGTTTCGAATATCAGACTTGCGAAAATTTTGATGGTTTCTCAACCATTCCTTAACTTCAACCTCCCATATCTCGCGAACGGATTGACGAACTCGAGAAATTCCTGTTGCATCTGAAAGCAGAAACTCGTCCGATTACAACGGTATGTGTATTTTTGCCCTAGGCCATAGTAGTTATTGGTTTCGAGTATCAGACTTGCGAAAATTTTGATGGTTCCTCAACCATTCCTTAACTTCAAACTCCCATATCTCGCGAACGGATTGTCGAACTCGAGAAATTCCTGTTGCATCTGAAAGCAGAAACTCGCCCGATAACAACGGTATGTGTATTTTTGCCCTAGGTCATAGTAGTTATTGGTTTCGAGTATCAGACTTGCGAAAATTTTGATGGTTTCTCAACCATTCCTTAACTTCAAACTCCCATATCTCGCGAAAGGATTGACAAACTCGAGAAATTCCTGTTGCATCTGAAAGCAGAAACTCGCCCGATTACAATGGCATGTGTATTTTTGCCCTAGGCCATTGTAGTTATTGGTTTCGAGTATCAGACATGCGAAGATTTTGATGGTTTCTTAACCATTCCTTAACTTCAAACTCCCATATCTCGCGAACGAATTGACGAACTCGAGAAATTCCTGTTGCATTTGAAAGCAGAAACTCGTCCGATTACAACGGTATGTGTATTTTTGCCGTAGGCAATAGTAGTTATTGTTTTCGAATATCAGACTTGCGAAAATTTTGATGGTTTCTCAACCATTCCTTAACTTCAACCTCCCATATCTCGCGAACGGATTGACGAACTCGAGAAATTCCTGTTGCATCTGAAAGCAGAAACTCGTCCGATTACAACGGTATGTGTATTTTTGCCCTATACCATAGTAGTTATTGGTTTCGCGTATCAGACTTGCGAAAATTTTGATGGTTTCTCAACCATTCCTTAACTTCAAACTCCCATATCTCGCGAACGGATTGACGAACTCGAGAAATTCCTGTTGCATCTGAAAGTAGAAACTCGCCCGATTACTACGGTATGTGTATTTTTCCCCTAGGCCATTGTAGTTATTGGTTTCGAATATCAGACTTGCGAAAATTTTGATGGTTCCTCAACCATTCCTTAACTTCAAACTCCCATATCTCGCGAACGGATTGTCGAACTCGAGAAATTCCTGTTGCATCTGAAAGCAGAAACTCGTCCGATTACTACGGTATGTGTATTTTTGCCCTAGGCCATAGTAGTTATTGGTTTCGAGTATCAGACTTGCGAAAATTTTGATGGTTTCTCAACCATTCCTTAACTTCAAACTCCCATATCTCGCGAACGGATTGACGAACTCGAGAAATTCCTGTTGCATCTAAAAGTAGAACCTCGCCCGATTACTACGATATGTGTATTTTTCCCCTAGGCCATTGTAGTTATTGGTTTCGAATATCAGACTTGCGAAAATTTTGATGGTTTCTCAACCATTCCTTAACTTCAACCTCCCATATCTCGCGAACGGATTGACGAACTCGAGAAATTCCTGTTGCATCTGAAAGCAGAAACTCGTCCGATTACAACGGTATGTGTATTTTTGCCCTATACCATAGTAGTTATTAGTTTCGCGTATCAGACTTGCGAAAATTTTGATGGTTTCTCAACCATTCCTTATCTTCAAACTCCCATATCTCGCGAACGGATTGACAAACTCGAGAAATTCCTGTTGCATCTGAAAGCAGAAACTCACCCGATTACAATGGCATGTGTATTTTTGCCCTAGGCCATAGTAGTTATTGGTTTCTAGTATCAGGCATGCGAAGATTTTGATAGTTTCTTAACCACTCCTTAACTTCAAACTCCCATATCTCGATTCGAATTGACGAACTCGAGAAATTCCTGTTGCGTCTGAAAGCGGAAACTCGTCCGATTACAACGGTATGTGAATTTTTGCCCTAGGCCATAGTAGTTATTGGTTTCCAGTATCAGACTTGCGAAAATTTTGATGGTTTCTCAACCATTCCTTAACTTCATATTCCCATATCTCGCTAACGGAATAAGGAAATCGAGAAAATCTTGTTGCATCTGAAAGCAGATACTCGCCCGATTACAACGGTATGTTTATTTTTGCCCTAGGCCATAGTAGTTATTGGTTTCGAGTATCACACTTGCGAAAATTTTGATGGATTCTCAACCATTCCTTAACTTTAAACTCCCATATCTCGCGAACGGATTGACGAACTCGAGAAATTCCTGTTGCATCTGAGAGCAGAAACTCGCCCGATTACAACGGCATGTGTATTTTTGCCCTAGGCCATAGTAGTTATTGATTTCGAGTATCAGACATGCGAAGATTTTGATGGACTCTTAACCATTCCTTAACTTAAAACTCCCATATCTCGATACGAATTGACGAACTCGAGAAATTCCTGTTGCGTCTGAAAGCAGAAACTCGTCCGATTACAACGGTATGTGAATTTTTGCCCTAGGTCATAGTAGTTATTGGTTTCGAGTATCAGACACGCGCAGATTTTGATGGTTTCTTAACCATTCCTTAACTTCAAAATCCCATATCTCGATACGAATTGACGAACTCGAGAAATTCCTGTTGCATCTGAAAGCAGAAACTCGTCCGATTACAACGGTATGTGTATTTTTGCCCTAGGCCATAGTAGTTATTGGTTTCGAGTATCAGACTTGCGAAAATTTTGATGGTTCCTCAACCATTCCTTAACTTCAAACTCCCATATCTCGCGAACGGATTGACGAACACGATTATTTCCTGTTGCATCTGAAAGTAGAAAGTCTACCGATTACAACGGTATGTGCATTTTTGCCCTAGGCCATAGTAGTTATTGGTTTCGAGTATCAGACTTGCGAAAATTTCGATGGTTTCTCAACCATTCCTTAACTTCAAACTCCCGTATTTCGCGAACGGATTGACGAACTCGAGAAATTCCTGTTGCATCTAAAAGTAGAATCTCGCCCGATTACAACGGTATGTCAATTTTTGCCCTAGGCCATAGTAGCTATTGGTTTCGAGTATCAGACTTGCGAAAATTTTGATGGTTTCTCAACCATTCCTTAACTTCAAACTCCCATATCTCGCGAACGGATTGACGAACACGATTATTTCCTGTTGCATCTGAAAGTAGAAAGTCTACCGATTACAACGGTATGTGCATTTTTGCCCTAGGCCATAGTAGTTATTGGTTTCGAGTATCAGACTTGCGAAAATTTCGATGGTTTCTCAACCATTCCTTAACTTCAAACTCCCATATCTCGCGAACGGATTGTCGAACTCGAGAAATTCCTGTTGCATCTGAAAGCAGAAACTCGCCCGATAACAACGGTATGTGTATTTTTGCCCTAGGTCATAGTGGTTATTGGTTTCGAGTATCAGACTTGCGAAAATTTTGATGGTTTCTCAACCGTTCCTTAAATTCAAACTCCCATATCTCGCGAAAGGATTGACAAACTCGAGAAATTCCTGTTGCATCTGAAAGCAGAAACTCGTCCGATTACAACGGTATGTGAATTTTTGCCCTAGGCCATAGTAGTTACTGGTTTCGAGTATCAGACTTTCGAAAATTTTGATGGTTGCTCAACCATTCCTTAACTTCAAACTCCCATATCTCGCGAACGGAATGAGGAACTCGAGAAATTCCTGTTGCATCTGAAAGCAGAAACTCGCCCGATTACAATGGTGTGTGTACTTTTCCCCTAGGCCATAGTAGTTTTTGTTTCCGAGTATCAGACTTGCGAAAATTCTGATGGTTTCTCAACCATTCATTAAATTCAAACTCCCATATCTCGCGAACGGATTGACGAACTCGAGAAATTCCTGTTGCATCTGAAAGTAGACACTCGCCCGATTACAACGGTATGTGTATTTTTCCCCTAGGCCATTGTAGTTATTGGTTTCGAGTATCAGACTTGCGAAAATTTTGATGGTTTCTTAACCATTCCTTAACTTCAAACTCCCATATCTCGCGAACGGAATGAGGAACTCGAGAAATTCCTGTTCCATCTGAAAGCAGAAACTCGCCCGATTAAAATGGTGTGTGTACTTTTCCCCTAGGCCATTCCAGTTATTGGTTTCTAGTGTCAGACTTGGGAAAATTTTGATGGTTTCTTAACCATTCCTTAACTTGAAACTCCCATATCTCGCGAACGGATTGACGAACTCGAGAAATTCCTGTTGCATCTGAAAGTAGACACTCGCCCGATTACAACGGTATGTGTATTTTTCCCCTAGGCCATTGAAGATATTGGTATCGAGTATCAGACTTGCGAAGATTCTGATGGTTTCTCAACCATTCTTTAACTTCAAACTCCCATATCTCGCGAACGGATTGACGATCTCGAGAAATTCCAGTTGCATCTGAAAGCAGAAACTCGCCCGATTACAACGGTATGTGTATTTTTGCCCTAGGCCATAGTAGTTATTGGTTTCGAGTATCAGACATGCGAAAATTCTTATGGTTTCTCAACCATTCATTAACTTCAAACTCCCATATCTCGCGAACGGATTGACGAACTCGAGAAATTCCTGTTGCATCTGAAAGTAGACACTCGCCCGATTACAACGGTATGTTTTTTTTTCCCCTAGGCCATTGTAGTTATTGGTTTCGAGTATCAGACTTGCGAAAATTTTGATGGTTTCTCAACCATTCCTTAACTTCAAACTCCCATATCTCGCGAACGGAATGAGGAACTCCAGAAATTCCTGTTGCATCTGAAAGCAGAAACTCGCCCGATTACAACGGTATGTGTATTTTTGCCCTAGGCCATAGTAGTTATTGTTTCCGAGTATCAGACTTGCGAAAATTCTGATGGTTTCTCAACCATTCATTAAATTCAAACTCCCATATCTCGCGAACGGATTGACGAACTCGAGAAATTCCTGTTGCATCTGAAAGTAGACACTCGCCCGATTACAACGGTATGTGTATTTTTCCCCTAGGCCATTGTAGTTATTGGTTTCGAGTATCAGACTTGCGAAAAATTTGATGGTTTCTCAACCATTCCTTAACTTCAAACTCCCATATCTCGCGAACGGAATGAGGAACTCGAGAAATTCCTGTTGCATCTGAAAGCAGAAACTCGCCCGATTACAATGGTGTGTGTACTTTTCCCCTAGGCCATTCCAGTTATTGGTTTCTAGTGTCAGACTTGCGAAAATTTTGATGGTTTCTCAACCATTCCTTAACTTCAGACTCCCATATCTCGCGAACGGATTAACGAACTCGAGATTTTCCAGTTGCATCTGAAAGCAGAAACTCGCCCGATTACAACAGTATGTGTATTTTTGCCCTACGCCATAGTAGTTATTGGTATCGAGTATCAGATTTGCGAAAATTCTGATTGATTCTCAACCATTCCTTAACTTGGAACTCCCATATCTCGCGAACGGATTGACGAACTCGAGAAATTCCTGTTGCATCTGAAAGTGGAACCTCGCCCAAAAACTACGGTATGTGTATTTTTCCCCTAGGCCACTGTAGTTATTGGTTTCGAGTATCATACTTGCGAAAATTTTTATGGTTTCTCAACCATTCCTTAACTTCAGACTCCCATATCTCGCGAACGGATTAACGAACTCGAGATTTTCCTGTTGTATCTGAAAGCAGAAACTCGCCCGATTATAACGGTATGTGTATTTTCCCCCTAGGCCATAGTAGTTATTGGTTTCGAATATCAGACTTGCGAAAATTTTGATGGTTTCTCAACCATTCCTTAACTTCAAACTCCCATATCTCTCGAACGGATTGACGAACACGAGAAATTCCTGTTGCATCTGAAAGTAGAAGCTCGCCCGATTACAACGGTATGTGTATTTTCACCCTAGGCCATAGTACTTATTGGTTTCGAGTATCAGACTTGCGAAAATTTTGATGGTTTCTCAACCATTCCTTAACTTCGAACTCCCATATCTCGCGAACGGATTGACGAACTCGAGAAATTCCTGTTGCATCTGAAAGCAGATACTCGTCCGATTACAACGGTATGTGTATTTTTGCCCTATACCATAGTAGTTATTGGTTTCGCGTATCAGACTTGCGAAAATTTTGATGGTTTCTCAACCATTCCTTAACTTCAAACTCCCATATCTAGCTAACGGAATGAGGAACTCGAGAAATTCCTGTTTCATCGGAAAGCAGAAACTCGCCCGATTACAATGGCATGTGTATTTTTGCCCTAGGCCATAGTAGTTATTGGTTTCGAGTATCAGACATGCGAAGATTTTGACGGTTTCTCAACCATTCCTTAACTTCAAATTCCCGTATCTCGCTAACGGAATAAGGAACTCGAGAAATTCCTGTTGCATCGGAAAGCAGAAACTCGCCCGATTACAATGGTGTGTGTACTTTCCCCTAGGCCATTCCAGTTATTGGTTTCGAGTGTCAGACTTGCGAAAATTTTGATGGTTTCTCAACCATTCCTTAAGTTCAAACTCCCATATCTCGCTAACGGATTGACGAACTCGAGAAATTTCTGTTGCATCTGAAAGTAGACACTCGCGCGATTACAACGGTATGTGTATTTTTCCCCTAGGCCATTGTAGTTATTGGTTTCGAGTATCGGACTTGCGAAAATTTTGATGGTTTCTCAAACATTCCTTAACTTCAAACTCCCATATCTCGCGAACTGATTGACAAACTCGAGAAATTCCTGTTGCATCTGAAAGTAGAACCTCGCCTGATTACTACGGTATGTGTATTTTTCCCCTAGGCCATTGTAGTTATTGGTTTCGAATATCAGACTTGCGAAAATTTTGATGGTTTCTCAACCATTCCTTAACTTCAACCTCCCATATCTCGCGAACGGATGACGAACTCGAGAAATTCCTGTTGCATCTGAAAGCAGAAACTCGTCCGATTACAACGGTATGTGTATTTTTGCCCTAGGCCATAGTAGTTATTGGTTTCGAGTATCAGACTTGCGAAAATTTTGATAGTTTCTCAACCATTCCTTAACTTCAAACTCCCATATCTCGCGAACGGATTGACGAACTCGAGAAATTCCTGTTGCATCTGAAAGTAGACACTCGCCCGATTACAACGGTATGTGTATTTTTCCCCTAGGCCATTGAAGATATTGGTATCGAGTATCAGACTTGCGAAGATTCTGATGGTTTCTCAACCATTCTTTAACTTCAAACTCCCATATCTCGCGAACGGATTGTCGAACTCGAGAAATTCCTGTTGCATCTGAAAGCAGAAACTCGCCCGATAACAACGGTATGTGTATTTTTGCCCTAGGTCATAGTAGTTATTGGTTTCGAGTATCAGACTTGCGAAAATTTTGATGGTTTCTCAACCATTCCTTAACTTCAACCTCCCATATCTCGCGAACGGATGACGAACTCGAGAAATACCTGTTGCATCTGAAAGCAGAATCTCGTCCGATTACAACGGTATGTGTATTTTTGCCCTAGGCCATAGTAGTTATTGGTTTCGAGTATCAGACTTGCGAAAATTTTGATGGTTTCTCAACCATTCCTTAACTTCAAACTCCCATATCTCGCGAACGGATTGACGAACTCGAGGAATTCCTGTTGCATCTAAAAGTAGAACCTCGCCCGATTACTACGATACGTGTATTTTTCCCCTAGGCCATTGTAGTTATTGGTTTCGAATATCAGACTTGCGAAAATTTTGATGGTTTCTCAACCATTCCTTAACTTCAACCTCCCATATCTCGCGACCGGATTGACGAACTCGAGAAATTCCTGTTGCATCTGAAAGCAGAAACTCGTCCGATTACAACGGTATGTGTATTTTTGCCCTAGGCCATAGTAGTTATTGGTTTCGAGTATCAGACTTGCGAAAATTTTGATGGTTCCTCAACCATTCCTTAACTTCAAACTCCCATATCTCGCGAACGGATTGTCGAACTCGAGAAATTCCTGTTGCATCTGAAAGCAGAAACTCGCCCGATAACAACGGTATGTGTATTTTTGCCCTAGGTCATAGTAGTTATTGGTTTCGAGTATCAGACTTGCGAAAATTTTGATGGTTTCTCAACCATTCCTTAACTTCAAACTCCCATATCTCGCGAAAGGATTGACAAACTCGAGAAATTCCTGTTGCATCTGAAAGCAGAAACTCGCCCGATTACAATGGCATGTGTATTTTTGCCCTAGGCCATTGTAGTTATTGGTTTCGAGTATCAGACATGCGAAGATTTTGATGGTTTCTTAACCATTCCTTAACTTCAAACTCCCATATCTCGCGAACGAATTGACGAACTCGAGAAATTCCTGTTGCATTTGAAAGCAGAAACTCGTCCGATTACAACGGTATGTGTATTTTTGCCGTAGGCAATAGTAGTTATTGGTTTCGAATATCAGACTTGCGAAAATTTTGATGGTTTCTCAACCATTCCTTAACTTCAACCTCCCATATCTCGCGAACGGATTGACGAACTCGAGAAATTCCTGTTGCATCTGAAAGCAGAAACTCGTCCGATTACAACGGTATGTGTATTTTTGCCCTATACCATAGTAGTTATTGGTTTCGCGTATCAGACTTGCGAAAATTTTGATGGTTTCTCAACCATTCCTTAACTTCAAACTCCCATATCTCGCGAACGGATTGACGAACTCGAGAAATTCCTGTTGCATCTGAAAGTAGAAACTCGCCCGATTACTACGGTATGTGTATTTTTCCCCTAGGCCATTGTAGTTATTGGTTTCGAATATCAGACTTGCGAAAATTTTGATGGTTCCTCAACCATTCCTTAACTTCAAACTCCCATATCTCGCGAACGGATTGTCGAACTCGAGAAATTCCTGTTGCATCTGAAAGCAGAAACTCGTCCGATTACTACGGTATGTGTATTTTTGCCCTAGGCCATAGTAGTTATTGGTTTCGAGTATCAGACTTGCGAAAATTTTGATGGTTTCTCAACCATTCCTTAACTTCAAACTCCCATATCTCGCGAACGGATTGACGAACTCGAGAAATTCCTGTTGCATCTAAAAGTAGAACCTCGCCCGATTACTACGATATGTGTATTTTTCCCCTAGGCCATTGTAGTTATTGGTTTCGAATATCAGACTTGCGAAAATTTTGATGGTTTCTCAACCATTCCTTAACTTCAACCTCCCATATCTCGCGAACGGATTGACGAACTCGAGAAATTCCTGTTGCATCTGAAAGCAGAAACTCGTCCGATTACAACGGTATGTGTATTTTTGCCCTATACCATAGTAGTTATTAGTTTCGCGTATCAGACTTGCGAAAATTTTGATGGTTTCTCAACCATTCCTTATCTTCAAACTCCCATATCTCGCGAACGGATTGACAAACTCGAGAAATTCCTGTTGCATCTGAAAGCAGAAACTCACCCGATTACAATGGCATGTGTATTTTTGCCCTAGGCCATAGTAGTTATTGGTTTCTAGTATCAGGCATGCGAAGATTTTGATAGTTTCTTAACCACTCCTTAACTTCAAACTCCCATATCTCGATTCGAATTGACGAGCTCGAGAAATTCCTGTTGCGTCTGAAAGCGGAAACTCGTCCGATTACAACGGTATGTGAATTTTTGCCCTAGGCCATAGTAGTTATTGGTTTCCAGTATCAGACTTGCGAAAATTTTGATGGTTTCTCAACCATTCCTTAACTTCATATTCCCATATCTCGCTAACGGAATAAGGAAATCGAGAAAATCTTGTTGCATCTGAAAGCAGATACTCGCCCGATTACAACGGTATGTTTATTTTTGCCCTAGGCCATAGTAGTTATTGGTTTCGAGTATCACACTTGCGAAAATTTTGATGGATTCTCAACCATTCCTTAACTTTAAACTCCCATATCTCGCGAACGGATTGACGAACTCGAGAAATTCCTGTTGCATCTGAGAGCAGAAACTCGCCCGATTACAACGGCATGTGTATTTTTGCCCTAGGCCATAGTAGTTATTGGTTTCGAGTATCAGACATGCGAAGATTTTGATGGACTCTTAACCATTCCTTAACTTAAAACTCCCATATCTCGATACGAATTGACGAACTCGAGAAATTCCTGTTGCGTCTGAAAGCAGAAACTCGTCCGATTACAACGGTATGTGAATTTTTGCCCTAGGTCATAGTAGTTACTGGTTTCGAGTATCAGACACGCGCAGATTTTGATGGTTTCTTAACCATTCCTTAACTTCAAAATCCCATATCTCGATACGAATTGACGAACTCGAGAAATTCCTGTTGCGTCTGAAAGCAGAAACTCGTCCGATTACAACAGTATGTGAATTTTTGCCCTAGGCCATAGTAGTTATTGGTTTCCAGCATCAGACTTGCGAAAATTTTGATGGTTTCTCAACCATTCCTTAACTTCAAACTCCCACATCTCGCGAACGGATTGACGATCTCGAGAAATTCCTGTTGCATCTGAAAGCAGAAACTCGCCCGATTACAACGGTATGTGTATTTTTGCCCTAGGCCATAGTAGTTATTGGTTTCGAGTATCAGACTTGCGAAAATTTTGATGGTTTCTCAACCATTCCTTAGCTTCAGACTCCCATATCTCGCGAACGGATTGACGAACACGATTATTTCCTGTTGCATCTGAAAGTAGAAAGTCTACCGATTACAACGGTATGTGCATTTTTGCCCTAGGCCATAGTAGTTATTGGTTTCGAGTATCAGACTTGCGAAAATTTCGATGGTTTCTCAACCATTCCTTAACTTCAAACTCCCATATTTCGCGAACGGATTGACGAACTCGAGAAATTCCTGTTGCATCTAAAAGTAGAATCTCGCCCGATTACAACGGTATGTCAATTTTTGCCCTAGGCCATAGTAGCTATTGGTTTCGAGTATCAGACTTGCGAAAATTTTGATGGTTTCTCAACCATTCCTTAACTTCAAACTCCCATATCTCGCGAACGGATTGACGAACACGATTATTTCCTGTTGCATCTGAAAGTAGAAAGTCTACCGATTACAACGGTATGTGCATTTTTGCCCTAGGCCATAGTAGTTATTGGTTTCGAGTATCAGACTTGCGAAAATTTCGATGGTTTCTCAACCATTCCTTAACTTCAAACTCCCATATCTCGCGAACGGATTGTCGAACTCGAGAAATTCCTGTTGCATCTGAAAGCAGAAACTCGCCCGATAACAACGGTATGTGTATTTTTGCCCTAGGTCATAGTGGTTATTGGTTTCGAGTATCAGACTTGCGAAAATTTTGATGGTTTCTCAACCGTTCCTTAAATTCAAACTCCCATATCTCGCGAAAGGATTGACAAACTCGAGAAATTCCTGTTGCATCTGAAAGCAGAAACTCGTCCGATTACAACGGTATGTGAATTTTTGCCCTAGGCCATAGTAGTTATTGGTTTCGAGTATCAGACTTTCGAAAATTTTGATGGTTGCTCAACCATTCCTTAACTTCAAACTCCCATATCTCGCGAACGGAATGAGGAACTCGAAAAATTCCTGTTGCATCTGAAAGCAGAATCTCGCCCGATTACAATGGTGTGTGTACTTTTCCCCTAGGCCATAGTAGTTTTTGTTTCCGAGTATCAGACTTGCGAAAATTCTGATGGTTTCTCAACCATTCATTAAATTCAAACTCCCATATCTCGCGAACGGATTGACGAACTCGAGAAATTCCTGTTGCATCTGAAAGTAGACACTCGCCCGATTACAACGGTATGTGTATTTTTCCCCTAGGCCATTGTAGTTATTGGTTTCGAGTATCAGACTTGCGAAAATTTTGATGGTTTCTTAACCATTCCTTAACTTCAAACTCCCATATCTCGCGAACGGAATGAGGAACTCGAGAAATTCCTGTTCCATCTGAAAGCAGAAACTCGCCCGATTAAAATGGTGTGTGTACTTTTCCCCTAGGCCATTCCAGTTATTGGTTTCTAGTGTCAGACTTGGGAAAATTTTGATGGTTTCTTAACCATTCCTTAACTTGAAACTCCCATATCTCGCGAACGGATTGACGAACTCGAGAAATTCCTGTTGCATCTGAAAGTAGACACTCGCCCGATTACAACGGTATGTGTATTTTTCCCCTAGGCCATTGAAGATATTGGTATCGAGTATCAGACTTGCGAAGATTCTGATGGTTTCTCAACCATTCTTTAACTTCAAACTCCCATATCTCGCGAACGGATTGACGATCTCGAGAAATTCCAGTTGCATCTGAAAGCAGAAACTCGCCCGATTACAACGGTATGTGTATTTTTGCCCTAGGCCATAGTAGTTATTGGTTTCGAGTATCAGACATGCGAAAATTCTTATGGTTTCTCAACCATTCATTAACTTCAAACTCCCATATCTCGCGAACGGATTGACGAACTCGAGAAATTCCTGTTGCATCTGAAAGTAGACACTCGCCCGATTACAACGGTATGTTTTTTTTTCCCCTAGGCCATTGTAGTTATTGGTTTCGAGTATCAGACTTGCGAAAATTTTGATGGTTTCTCAACCATTCCTTAACTTCAAACTCCCATATCTCGCGAACGGAATGAGGAACTCCAGAAATTCCTGTTGCATCTGAAAGCAGAAACTCGCCCGATTACAACGGTATGTGTATTTTTGCCCTAGGCCATAGTAGTTATTGTTTCCGAGTATCAGACTTGCGAAAATTCTGATGGTTTCTCAACCATTCATTAAATTCAAACTCCCATATCTCGCGAACGGATTGACGAACTCGAGAAATTCCTGTTGCATCTGAAAGTAGACACTCGCCCGATTACAACGGTATGTGTATTTTTCCCCTAGGCCATTGTAGTTATTGGTTTCGAGTATCAGACTTGCGAAAAATTTGATGGTTTCTCAACCATTCCTTAACTTCAAACTCCCATATCTCGCGAACGGATTGACGAACTCGAGAAATTCCTGTTGCATCTGAAAGTAGACACTCGCCCGATTACAACGGTATGTGTATTTTTCCCCTAGGCCATTGTAGTTATTGGTTTCGAGTATCAGACTTGCGAAAAATTTGATGGTTTCTCAACCATTCCTTAACTTCAATCTCCCATATCTCGCGAACGGAATGAGGAACTCGAGATTTTCCAGTTGCATCTGAAAGCAGAAACTCGCCCGATTACAACAGTATGTGTATTTTTGCCCTACGCCATAGTAGTTATTGGTATCGAGTATCAGATTTGCGAAAATTCTGATTGATTCTCAACCATTCCTTAACTTGGAACTCCCATATCTCGCGAACGGATTGACGAACTCGAGAAATTCCTGTTGCATCTGAAAGTGGAACCTCGCCCAAAAACTACGGTATGTGTATTTTTCCCCTAGGCCACTGTAGTTATTGGTTTCGAGTATCATACTTGCGAAAATTTTTATGGTTTCTCAACCATTCCTTAACTTCAGACTCCCATATCTCGCGAACGGATTAACGAACTCGAGATTTTCCTGTTGTATCTGAAAGCAGAAACTCGCCCGATTATAACGGTATGTGTATTTTCCCCCTAGGCCATAGTAGTTATTGGTTTCGAATATCAGACTTGCGAAAATTTTGATGGTTTCTCAACCATTCCTTAACTTCAAACTCCCATATCTCTCGAACGGATTGACGAACACGAGAAATTCCTGTTGCATCTGAAAGTAGAAGCTCGCCCGATTACAACGGTATGTGTATTTTCACCCTAGGCCATAGTACTTATTGGTTTCGAGTATCAGACTTGCGAAAATTTTGATGGTTCCTCAACCATTCCTTAACTTCAAACTCCCATATCTCGCGAACGGATTGACGAACTCGAGAAATTCTTGTTGCATCTGAAAGTAAAACCTCGCCCGATTACTACGGTATGTGTATTTTTCCCCTAGGCCATTGTAGTTATTGGATTCGAATATCAGACTTGCGAAAATTTTGATGGTTTCTCAACCATTCCTTAACTTCGAACTCCCATATCTCGCGAACGGATTGACGAACTCGAGAAATTCCTGTTGCATCTGAAAGCAGATACTCGTCCGATTACAACGGTATGTGTATTTTTGCCCTATACCATAGTAGTTATTGGTTTCGCGTATCAGACTTGCGAAAATTTTGATGGTTTCTCAACCATTCCTTAACTTCAAACTCCCATATCTAGCTAACGGAATGAGGAACTCGAGAAATTCCTGTTTCATCGGAAAGCAGAAACTCGCCCGATTACAATGGCATGTGTATTTTTGCCCTAGGCCATAGTAGTTATTGGTTTCGAGTATCAGACATGCGAAGATTTTGACGGTTTCTCAACCATTCCTTAACTTCAAATTCCCATATCTCGCTAACGGAATAAGGAACTCGAGAAATTCCTGTTGCATCGGAAAGCAGAAACTCGCCCGATTACAATGGTGTGTGTACTTTCCCCTAGGCCATTCCAGTTATTGGTTTCGAGTGTCAGACTTGCGAAAATTTTGATGGTTTCTCAACCATTCCTTAAGTTCAATCTCCCATATCTCGCTAACGGATTGACGAACTCGAGAAATTTCTGTTGCATCTGAAAGTAGACACTCGCGCGATTACAACGGTATGTGTATTTTTCCCCTAGGCCATTGTAGTTATTGGTTTCGAGTATCGGACTTGCGAAAATTTTGATGGTTTCTCAAACATTCCTTAACTTCAAACTCCCATATCTCGCGAACTGATTGACAAACTCGAGAAATTCCTGTTGCATCTGAAAGTAGAACCTCGCCTGATTACTACGGTATGTGTATTTTTCCCCTAGGCCATTGTAGTTATTGGTTTCGAATATCAGACTTGCGAAAATTTTGATGGTTTCTCAACCATTCCTTAACTTCAACCTCCCATATCTCGCGAACGGATGACGAACTCGAGAAATTCCTGTTGCATCTGAAAGCAGAAACTCGTCCGATTACAACGGTATGTGTATTTTTGCCCTAGGCCATAGTAGTTATTGGTTTCGAGTATCAGACTTGCGAAAATTTTGATAGTTTCTCAACCATTCCTTAACTTCAAACTCCCATATCTCGCGAACGGATTGACGAACTCGAGAAATTCCTGTTGCATCTGAAAGTAGAACCTCGCCCGATTACTACGATATGTGTATTTTTCCCCTAGGCCATTGTAGTTATTGGTTTCGACTATCAGACTTGCGAAAATTTTGATGGTTTCTCAACCATTCCTTAACTTCAAACTCCAATATCTCGCGAACGGATTGACGAACTCGAGAAATTCCTGTTGCATCTGAAAGTAGAACCTCGCCCGATTACTACGGTATGTGTATTTTTCCCCTAGGCCATTGTAGTTATTGGTTTCGAATATCAGACTTGCGAAAATTTTGATGGTTTCTTAACCATTCCTTAACTTCAACCTCTCATACCTCGCGAACGGATTGACGAACTCGAGAAATTCCTGTTGCATCTGAAGGTAGAAACTCGTCCGATTACAACGGTATGTGTATTTTTGCCCTAGGCCATAGTTGTTATTGGTTTCAAGTATCAGACTTGCGAAAATTTTGATGGTTCCTCAACCATTCCTTAACTTCAAACTCCCATATCTGGCGAACGGATTGTCGAACTCGAGAAATTCCTGTTGCATCTGAAAGCAGAAACTCGCCCGATAACAACGGTATGTGTATTTTTGCCCTAGGTCATAGTAGTTATTGGTTTCGAGTATCAGACTTGCGAAAATTTTGATGGTTTCTCAACCATTCCTTAACTTCAAACTCCCATATCTCGCGAAAGGATTGACAAACTCGAGAAATTCCTGTTGCATCTGAAAGCAGAAACTCACCCGATTACAATGGTGTGTGTACTTTCCCCTAGGCCATTCCAGTTATTGGTTTCGAGTGTCAGACTTGCGAAAATTTTGATGGTTTCTCAACCATTCCTTAAGTTCAAACTCCCATATCTCGCTAACGGATTGACGAACTCGAGAAATTTCTGTTGCATCTGAAAGTAGACACTCGCGCGATTACAACGGTATGTGTATTTTTCCCCTAGGCCATTGTAGTTATTGGTTTCGAGTATCGGACTTGCGAAAATTTTGATGGTTTCTCAAACATTCCTTAACTTCAAACTCCCATATCTCGCGAACTGATTGACAAACTCGAGAAATTCCTGTTGCATCTGAAAGTAGAACCTCGCCTGATTACTACGGTATGTGTATTTTTCCCCTAGGCCATTGTAGTTTTTGGTTTCGAATATCAGACTTGCGAAAATTTTGATGGTTTCTCAACCATTCCTTAACTTCAACCTCCCATATCTCGCGAACGGATGACGAACTCGAGAAATTCCTGTTGCATCTGAAAGCAGAAACTCGTCCGATTACAACGGTATGTGTATTTTTGCCCTAGGCCATAGTAGTTATTGGTTTCGAGTATCAGACTTGCGAAAATTTTGATGGTTTCTCAACCATTCCTTAACTTCAACCTCCCATACCTCGCGAACGGATTGACGAACTCGAGAAATTCCTGTTGCATCTGAAAGCAGAAACTCGCCCGATAACAACGGTATGTGTATTTTTGCCCTAGGTCATAGTAGTTATTGGTTTCGAGTATCAGACTTGCGAAAATTTTGATGGTTTCTCAACCATTCCTTAACTTCAAACTCCCATATCTCGCGAAAGGATTGACAAACTCGAGAAATTCCTGTTGCATCTGAAAGCAGAAACTCACCCGATTACAATGGCATGTGTATTTTTGCCCTAGGCCATTGTAGTTATTGGTTTCGAGTATCAGACATGCGAAGATTTTGATGGTTTCTTAACCATTCCTTAACTTCAAACTCCCATATCTCGATTCGAATTGACGAACTCGAGAAATTCCTGTTGCGTCTGAAAGCAGAAACTCGTCCGATTACAACAGTATGTGAATTTTTGCCCTAGGCCATAGTAGTTATTGGTTTCCAGTATCAGACATGCGAAGATTTTGATGGATTCTTAACCATTCCTTAACTTCAAACTCCCATATCTCGATACGAATTGACGAACTCGAGAAATTCCTGTTGCGTCTGAAAGCAGAAACTCGTCCGATTACAACAGTATGTGAATTTTTGCCCTAGGCCATAGTAGTTATTGGTTTCCAGTATCAGACTTGCGAAAATTTTGATGGTTTCTCAACCATTCCTTAACTTCAAACTCCCATATCTCGCGAAAGGATTGACAAACTCGAGAAATTCCTGTTGCATCTGAAAGCAGAAACTCACCCGATTACAATGGCATGTGTATTTTTGCCCTAGGCCATTGTAGTTATTGGTTTCCAGTATCAGACTTGCGAAAATTTTGATGGTTTCTCAACCATTCCTTAACTTCAAACTCCCATATCTCGCGATCGGATTGACGATCTCGAGAAATTCCTGTTGCATCTGAAAGCAGAAACTCGCCCGATTACAACGGTATGTGTATTTTTGCCCTAGGCCATAGTAGTTATTGGTTTCGAGTATCAGACTTGCGAAAATTTTGATGGTTTCTCAACCATTCCTTAACTTTAAACTCCCATATCTCGCGAACGGATTGACGAACTCGAGAAATTCCTGTTGCATCTGAGAGCAGAAACTCGTCCGATTACAACGGTATGTGTATTTTTGCCCTAGGCCATAGTAGTTATTGGTTTCGAGTATCAGACATGCGAAGATTTTGATGGATTCTTAACCATTCCTTAACTTCAAACTCCCATATCTCGATACGAATTGACGAACTCGAGAAATTCCTGTTGCGTCTGAATGCAGAAACTCGTCCGATTACAACGGTATGTGAATTTTTGCCCTAGGTCGTAGTAGTTATTGGTTTCGAGTATCAGACGTGCGAAGATTTTGATGGTTTCTTAACCATTCCTTAACTTCAAACTCCCATATCTCGATACGAATTGACGAACTCGAGAAATTCCTGTTGCGTCTGAAAGCAGAAACTCGTCCGATTACAACAGTATGTGAATTTTTGCCCTAGGCCATAGTAGTTATTGGTTTCCAGTATCAGACTTGCGAAAATTTTGATGGTTTCTCAACCATTCCTTAACTTCAAACTCCCATATCTCGCGATCGGATTGACGATCTCGAGAAATTCCTGTTGCATCTGAAAGCAGAAACTCGCCCGATTACAACGGTATGTGTATTTTTGCCCTAGGCCATAGTAGTTATTGGTTTCGAGTATCAGACTTGCGAAAATTTTGATGGTTTCTCAACCATTCCTTAACTTCAAACTCCCATATCTCGCGAACGGATTGACGAACACGATTATTTCCTGATGCATCTGAAAGTAGAAAGTCTACCGATTACAACGGTATGTGCATTTTTGCCCTAGGCCATAGTAGTTATTGGTTTCGAGTATCAGACTTGCGAAAATTTCGATGGTTTCTCAACCATTCCTTAACTTCAAACTCCCATATCTCGCGAACGGATTGACGAACTCGAGAAATTCCTGTTGCATCTGAAACCAGAAACTCGTCCGATTACAATGGTGTGCGTACTTTTCCCCTAGGCCGTTCCAGTTATGGGTTTCGAGTATCAGACTTGCGAAAATTTTGATGGTTTCTCAAGCATTCCTTAACTTCAAACTCCCATATCTCGCGAACAGATTGACGAACTCGATTATTTCCTGTTGCATCTGAAAGTAGAAAGTCGACCGATTACAATAGTGTTTGTACTTTTTCCCTAGGTCATTCCAGTTATTCGTTTCTAGCATCAGAATTGCGAAAATTTTGATGATTTCTCAACCATTCCTTAAGTTCAAACTCCCATATCTCGCGAACGGATTGACGAACTCGAGAAATTCCTGTTGCATCTGAAAGTAGAAACTCGCCCGATTACAACGGTATGTGTATTTTTCCCCTAGGCCATTGTAGTTATTGGTTTCGTGTATCAGACTTGCGAAAATTTTGATGGTTTCTCTACCATTCCTTAACTTCAAACTCCCGTTTCTCGCGAACGGATTGACGAACTCGAGCAATTCCTGTTGCATCTGAAAGTAGAAACACGCCCGATTACAATGGTATGTGTACTTTTCCCCTAGGCCATTCCAGTTATTGGTTTCGAGTATCAGACTTGCGATAATTTTGATGGTTTCTCAAACATTCCTTAACTTCACACTTACATATCTCGCGAACGGATTGACGAACTCGAGAATTTCCTATTGCATCTGAAAGCAGAAACTCGCCCGGTTACAACGGTTTGTGCATTTTTGCCCTAGGCCATAGTAGTTATTGGTTTCGAGTATCAGACTTGCGAAAATTTTGATGGTTTCTCAACCATTCCTTAACTTCAAACTCCCATTTCTCGCGAACGGATTGACGAACTCGAGAAATTCCTGTTGCATCTGAAAGTCGAAACTCGCCCGATTACAATGGTATGTGTGCTTTTCCCCTAGGCCATTCCAGTTATTGGTTTCGAGTATACGACCAGCGAAAATTTTGATGGTTTCTCAAGCATTCCTTAACTTCAAACTCCCATATCTCGCGAACAGATTGACGAACTCGATTATTTCCTGTTGCATCTGAAAGTAGAAGGTCGACCGATTACAATGGTGTGTGTACTTTTTCCCTAGGTCATTCCAGTTATTCGTTTCTAGCATCAGAATTGCGAAAATTTTGATGATTTCTCAACCATTCTTTCAGTTCAAACTCCCATATCTCGCGAACGGATTGACGAACACGAGAAATTCCTGTTGCATCTGAAAGTAGAAACACGCCCGATTACAATGGTATGTGTACTTTTCCCCTAGGCCATTCCAGTTATTGGTTTCGAGTATCAGACTTGCGATAATTTTGATGGTTTCTCAAACATTCCTTAATTTCAAACTCCCATTTCTCGCGAACGGATTGACGAACTCGAGAAATTCCTGTTGCATCTGAAAGTAGAAACACGCCCGATTACAATGGTATGTGTACTTTTCCCCTAGGCCATTCCAGTTATTGGTTTCGAGTATCAGACTTGCGATAATTTTGATGGTTTCTCAAACATTCCTTAACTTCACACTTACATATCTCGCGAACGGATTGACGAACTCGAGAATTTCCTATTGCATCTGAAAGTAGAAAGTCTACCGATTACAACGGTATGTGAATTTTTGCCCTAGGCCATAGTAGTTATTGGTTTCCAGTATCAGACTTGCGAAAATTTTGATGGTTTCTCAACCATTCCTTAACTTCAAACTCCCATATCTCGCGAACGGATTGACGAACTCGGGAATTTCCTATTGCATCTGAAAGCAGAAGCTCGCCCGGTTACAACGGTATGTGCATTTTTGCCCTAGGTCATTGTAGTTATTGGTTTCGAGTATCAGACTTGCGAAAATTTTGATGGTTTCTCAACCATTCCTTAACTTCAAACTCCCATATCTCGCGAACGGATTGACGAACTCGAGGAATTCCTGTTGCATCTGAGAGTAGAAATTGGCCCCATTACATTGGTGTGTGTTCTTTTCCCCTAGGCCATTCCAGTTATTGGTTTCGAGTATCACACTTGCGAAAATTGTGATGGTCTCTCAACCATTCCTTAACTTCAAACTCCCATATCTCGCGAACGCATTGACGAACTCGAGAAATTCCTGTTGTATCTGAAAGTAGAAACTCGCCCGATTAGAATGGTGTGTGTACTTTTAACCTAGGCCATTCCAGTTATTGGTTTCGTGTATCAGACCAGCGAAAATTTTGATGGTATCTCAACCATTTCTTAACTTCAAACTCCCATATCTCGCGAACGCATTGACGAACTCGAGAAATTCCTGTTGTATCTGAAAGCAGAAGCTAGCCCGATTACAATGGTATGTGCGTTTTTGCCCTAGGCCATAGTAGTTACTGGTTTCGTGTATCAGACCAGCGAAAATTTTGATGGTTTCTCAAGCATTCCTTAACATCGAACTCCCATATCTCGCGAACGGATTGACGAACTCGAGAAATTCCTGTTGCACGTGAAAGTAGAAACTCGACCGATTACAACGGTATGTGTATTTTTCCCCTAGGCCATTGTAGTTATTGGTTTCGTGAATCAGACTTGCGAAAATTTTGATGGTTTCTCAACCATTCCTTAACTTCAAACTCCCATTTCTCGCGAACGGATTGACGAACTCGAGAAATTCCTGTTGCATGTGAAAGTAGAAACTCGACCGATTACAACGGTATGTGTATTTTTCCCCTAGGCCATTGTAGTTATTGGTTTCGTGAATCAGACTTGCGAAAATTTTGATGGTTTCTCAACCATTCCTTAACTTCAAACTCCCATTTCTCGCGAACGGATTGACGAACTCGAGAAATTCCTGTTGCATCTGAAAGTAGAAACTCGCCCGATTACAATGATATGTGTACTTTCCCCTAGGCCATTCCAGTTATTGGTTTCGAGTGTCAGACTTGCGAAAATTTCGATGGTTACTTAACCATTCCTTAACTTCAAACTCCCATATCTCGCGAACGGATTGACGCACTCGAGAAATTCCTGTTCTATCGGAAAGCAGAAACTCGCCCGAATACAATGGTGTGTGTACTTTTCCCCTAGGCCGTTCCAGTTATTGGTTTCGAGTATCAGACCAGCGAAAATTTTGATGGTTTCTCAACCATTCCTTAACTACAAACTCCCATTTCTCGCGAACGGATTGACGAACACGAGAAATTCCTGTTGCATCTGAAAGTAGAAACTCGCCCGATTACAATGGTATGTGTACTTTTCCCCTAGGCCATTCCACTTATTGGTTTCGAGTATCAGACTTGCGAATATTTTGATGGTTTCTCAACCATTCCTTAACTTCAAACTCCCATATCTCGCGAACGGATTGACGCACTCGAGAAATTCCTGTTGCATCTGAAAGTAGAAGCTCGCCCGATTACAAAGGTATCTGTATTTTTCCCCTAGGCCATTCCACTTATTGGTTTCGAGTATCAGACTTGCGAAAATTTTGATGGTTTCTCAACCATTCCTTAACTTTCAACTCCCATATCAAGCGATCGGATTGACGAACTCGAGAATTTGCTATTGCATCTGAAAGCAGAAACTCGCCCGATTACAACGGTTTGTGTATTTCTGCCCTGGCCCATAGTAGTTATTGGTTTCGAGTATCAGACTTGCGAAAATTTTGATGGTTTCTCAACCATTCCTGAGTTTCCAAATCCCATATCTCGCGAACGCATTGACGAACTCGTGAAATTCCTGTTGTATCTGAAAGTAGAATCTCGCCCGATTACAATGGTATGTGTATATTTCCCCTAGGCATTTGTAGTTATTGGTTTCGAGTATCAGACTTGCGAAAATTTTGATGGCTTCTCAACCATTCCTTAACTTCAAACTCCCATATCTAGCGAACGTATTGACGAACTCGAGAAATTCCTGTTGCATGTGAAAGTAGAAAGTCGCCCGATTTCAACGGTATGTGTATTTTTCCCCTAGGCCATTGTAGTTATTGGTTTCGAAAAATCAGACTTGCGAAAATTTTTATGGTCTCTCAACCATTCCATAACTTCAAACTCCCATATCTCGCGAACGGATTGACGAACTCGAGAATTTCCTATTGCATCTGAAAGCAGAAACTCGTCCGATTACAACGGTATGTGAATTTTTGCCCAAGGCCATAGTAGTTATTGGATTCGAGTATCAGACTTTCGAAAATTTTGATGGTTTCTCAACCATTCCTGAACTTCCAACTCCCATATCTCGCGAACGGATTGACGAACACGATTATTTCCTGTTGCATCTAAAAGTAGAAAGTCTACCGATTACAACGGTATGTGCATTTTTGCCCTAGGCCATAGTAGTTATTGGTTTCGAGTATCAGACTTGCGAAAATTTCGATGGTTTCTCAACCATTCCTTAACTTCAAACTCCCATATCTCGCGAACGGATTGTGGAACTCGAGAAATTCCTGTTGCATGTGGAAGTAGAAACTCGCCCGATTACAACGGTATGTGTGTATTTTTCCCGTAGGCATTTGAAGTTATTGGTTTCGAGTATCAAGCTTGCGAAAATTCTGATGGCTTCTCAAGCATTCCTTAATTTCGAACTCCCATATCTCGCGAACGTATTGACGAACTCGAGAAATTCCTGTTGCATGTGAAAGTAGAAAGTCGCCCGATTTCAACGGTATGTGTATTTTTCCCCTAGGCCATTGTAGTTATTTGTTTCGAAAAATCAGACTTGCGAAAATTTCGATTGTTTCTCAACCATTCCTTAACTTCAAACTCCCATATCTCGCGAACGGATTGACGAACACGATTATTTCCTGTTGCATCTAAAAGTAGAAAGTCTACCGATTACAACGGTATGTGCATTTTTGCCCTAGGCCATAGAGTTATTGGTTTCGAGTATCAGACTTGCGAAAATTTCGATGGTTTCTCAACCATTCCTTAACTTCAAACTCCCATATCTCGCGAACGGATTGACGAACTCGAGAAATTCCTGTTGCATCTAAAAGTAGAAACTCGCCCGATTACAACGGTATGTGCATTTTTCCCCTAGGCCATTGTAGTTATTGGTTTCGAGTATCAGACTTGCGAAAATTTTGATGGTTTCTCTACCATTCCTTAACTTCAAACTCCCATTTCTCGCGAACGGATTGACGAACTCGAGAAATTCCTGTTGCATCTGAAACCAGAAACTCGTCCGATTACAATGGTGTGTGTACTTTTCCCCTAGGCCGTTCCAGTTATTGGTTTCGAGTATCAGACTTGCGATAATTTTGATGGTTTCTCAAACATTCCTTAACTTTAAACTCCCATATCTCGCGAACAGATTGACGAACTCGATCATTTCCTGTTGCATCTGAAAGTAGAAAGTCGACCGATTACAATGGTGTGTGTACTTTTTCCCTAGGTCATTCCAGTTATGCGTTTCTAGCATCAGAATTGCGAAAATTTTGATGATTTCTCAACCATTCCTTAAGTTCAAACTCCCATATCTCGCGAACGGATTGACGAACTCGAGAAATTCCTGTTGCATCTGAAAGTAGAAACTCGCCCGAACACAAGGGTATGTGCATTTTTCCCCTAGGCCATAGTATTTATTGGTTTCGAGTATCAGACTTGCGAAAATTGTGATGGTTTCTCTACCATTCCTTAACTTCAAACTCCCATTTCTCGCGAACGGATTGACGAACTCGAGCAATTCCTGTTGCATCTGAAAGTAGAAACTCGCCCGATTACAATGGTATGTGTACTTTTCCCCTAGGCCATTCCAGTAATTGGTTTCGAGTATCAGACTTGCGATAATTTTGATGGTTTCTCAAACATTCCTTAACTTCACACTTACATATCTCGCGAACAGATTGACGAACTCGATCATTTCCTGTTGCATCTGAAAGTAGAAAGTCGACCGATTACAATGGTGTGTGTACTTTTTCCCTAGGTCATTCCAGTTATGCGTTTCTAGCATCAGAATTGCGAAAATTTTGATGATTTCTCAACCATTCCTTAAGTTCAAACTCCCATATCTCGCGAACGGATTGACGAACTCGAGAAATTCCAGTTGCATCTGAAAGTAGAAACTCGCCCGATTACAAGGGTATGTGCATTTTTCCCCTAGGCCATAGTATTTATTGGTTTCGAGTATCAGACTTGCGAAAATTGTGATGGTTTCAAAACCATTCCTTAACATCAAACTCCCATATCTCGCGAACGGATTGACGAACTCGAGAAATTCCTGTTGCATCTGAAACCAGAAACTCGTCCGATTACAATGGTGTGTGTACTTTTCCCCTAGGCCGTTTCAGTTATTGGTTTCGAGTATCAGACTTGCGAAAATTTTGATGGTTTCTCAACCATTCCTTAACTTCATACTCCCATTTCTCGCGAACGGATTGACGAACTCGAGAAATTCCTGTTGCATGTGGAAGTAGAAATTCGCCCGATTACAACGGTATGTGTACTTTTCCCCTAGGCCATTCCAGTTATTGGTTTCGTGTATCAGACCCGCGAAAATTTTGATGGTATCTCAACCATTTCTTAACTTCAAACTCCCATATCTGGCGAACGGATTGACGAACTCGATTATTTCCTGTTGCATCTGAAAGTAGAAATTCGACCGATTACAATGGTGTGTGTACTTTTTCCCTAGGCCATTCCAGTAATTCGTTTCTAGCATCAGAATTGCGAAAATTTTGATGATTTCTCAACCATTCCTTAACTTCGCACTTACATATCTCGCGAACGGATTGACGAACTCGAGAAATTCCTGTTGCATGTGAAAGTAGAAACTCGACCGATTACAACGGTATGTGTATTTTTCCCCTAGGCCATTGTAGTTATTGGTTTCGTGAATCAGACTTGCGAAAATTTTGATGGTTTCTCAACCATTCCTTAACTTCAAACTCCCATTTCTCGCGAACGGATTGACGAACTCGAGAAATTCCTGTTGCATCTGAAAGTAGAAACTCGCCCGATTACAATGGTATGTGTACTTCTCCCCTAGGCCATTCCAGTTATTGGTTTCGAGTATCAGACATGCGATAATTTTGATGGGTTCTCAACCATTCCTTAACTTCACACTTACATATCTCGCGAACGGATTGACGAACTCGAGAATTTCCTATTGCATCTGAAAGCAGAAACTCGCCCGGTTACAACGGTATGTGCATTTTTGCCCTAGGCCATAGTAGTTATTTGTTTCGAGAATCAGACTTGCGAAAATTTTGATGGTTTCTCAACCATTCTTTAACTTCAAACTCCCATTTCTCGCGAACAGATTGACGAACTCGAGAAATTCCTGTTGCATGTGAAAGTAGAAACTCGACCGATTACAACGGTATGTGTATTTTTCCCCTAGGCCATTGTAGTTATTGGTTTCGTGAATCAGACTTGCGAAAATTTTGATGGTTTCACAACCATTCCTTAAATTCAATCTCCCATTTCTCGCGAACGGATTGACGAACTCGAGAAATTCTTGTTGCATCTGAAAGTAGAAACTCGCCCGATTACAATGATATGTGTACTTTCCCCTAGGCCATTCCAGTTATTGGTTTCGAGTGTCAGACTTGCGAAAATTTCGATGGTTTCTTAACCATTCCTTAACTTCAAACTCCCATATCTCGCGAACGGTTTGACGCACTTGAGAAATTCCTGTTCTATCGGAAAGCAGAAACCCGCCCGAATACACTGGTGTGTGTACTTTTCCCCTAGGCCATTCCAGTTATTGGTTTCGAGTATCAGACCAGCGAAAATTTTGATGGCTTCTCAACCATTCCTTAACTTCAAACTCCCATATCTCGCGAACGGATTGACGAACACGAGAAATTCCTGTTGCATCTGAAAGTAGAAACTCGCCCGATTACAATGGTATGTGTACTTTTCCCCTAGGCCATTCCACTTATTGGTTTCGAGTATCAGACATGCGATAATTTTGATGGGTTCTCAACCATTCCTTAACTTCACACTTACATATCTCGCGAACGGATTGACGAACTCGAGAATTTCCTATTGCATCTGAAAGCAGAAACTCGCCCGGTTACAACGGTATGTGCATTTTTGCCCTAGGCCATAGTAGTTATTTGTTTCGAGAATCAGACTTGCGAAAATTTTGATGGTTTCACAACCATTCCTTAAATTCAATCTCCCATTTCTCGCGAACGGATTGACGAACTCGAGAAATTCTTGTTGCATCTGAAAGTAGAAACTCGCCCGATTACAATGATATGTGTACTTTCCCCTAGGCCATTCCAGTTATTGGTTTCGAGTATCAGACCAACGAAAATTTTGATGGTTTCTCAACCATTCCTTAACTTCACACTTCCATATCTCGCGAACGGATTGACGCACTCGAGAAATTCCTGTTGCATCTGAAAGTAGAAGCTCGCCCGATTACAAAGGTATCTGTATTTTTCCCCTAGGCCTTTGTAGTTATTGGTTTCGAGTATCAGACTTGCGAAAATTTTGATGGTTTCTCAAGCATTCCTTAACTTCAAACTCCCATATCTCGCGAACGGATTGACGAACTCGAGAAATTCCTGTTGCATCTGAAAGTAGAAACTCGCCCGATTACAAAGATATGTATGTTTTCCCCCTAGGCCTTTGTAGTTATTGGTTTCGAGTATCAGACTTGCGAAAATTTTGATGGCTTCTCAACCATTCCTTAACTTTCAACTCCCATATCAAGCGATCGGATTGACGAACTCGAGAAATTCCTGTTGCATCTGAAAGTAGAAACTCGCCCGATTACAAAGATATGTGTGCTTTCCCCCATGCCTTTGTAGTTATTGGTTTCGAGTATCAGACTTGCGAAAATTTTGATGGCTTCTCAACCATTCCTTAACTTCCAACTCCCATATCTCGCGAACGGATTGACGCACTCGAGAAATTTCTGTTGTATCTGAAAGTAGAAACTCGACGGATTACAATGGTGTGTGTACTTTTCCCCTAAGCCATTGTAGTTATTGGTTTCGAGTATCAGACTTGCGAAAATTGCGATGGTTTCTCAACCATTCCTGAATTTCCAACTCCCATATCTCGCGAACGCATTGACGAACTCGTGAAATTCCTGTTGTATCTGAAAGTAGAATCTCGCCCGATTACAATGGTATGTGTATCTTTCCCCTAGGCATTTGTAGTTATTGGTTTCGAGTATCAGACTTGCGAAAATTTTGATGGTTTCTCAACCATTCCTTAACTTCAAACTCCCATTTCTCGCGAACGGATTGACGAACTCGAGAAATTCCTGTTGCATCTGAAAGTAAAAACTCGCCCGATTACAATGATATGTGTACTTTCCCCTAGGCCATTCCAGTTATTGGTTTCGAGTGTCAGACTTGCGAAAATTTTGATGGTTTCTCAACCATTCCTGAATTTCCAACTCCCATATCTGGCGAACGCATTGACGAACTCGTGAAATTCCTATTGCATCTGAAAGCAGATACTCGCCCGGTTACAACGGTATGTGCATTTTTGCCCTAGGCCATAGTAGTTATTGATTTCGAGTATCAGACTTGCGAAAATTTCGATGGTTTCTCAACCATTCCTTAACTTCAAACTCCCATATCTCGCGAACGGATTGACGAACTCGAGAAAATCCTGTTGCATCTGAAAGTAGAAACTCGCCCGATTACAACGGTAAGTGTATTTTTCCCCTAGGCCATTGTAGTTATTGGTTTCGAGTATCAGACTTGCGAAAATTTTGATGGTTTCTCAACCATTCCTTAACTTCAAACTCCCATATCTCGCGAACGGATTGACGAACACGATTATTTCCTGTTGCATCTGAAAGTAGAAACTCGCCCGATTACAACGGTATGTGTATTTTTCCCCTAGGCCATTGTAGTTATTGGTTTCGAGTATCAGACTTGCGAAAATTTTGATGGTTTCTCAACTATTCCTTAACTTCAAACTCCCATATCTCGCGAACGGATTGACGAACTTGAGAAATTCCTGTTTCATCTGAAACCAGAAACTCGTCCGATTACAATGGTGTGCGTACTTTTCCCCTAGGCCGCTTCAGTTATTGGTTTCGAGTATCAGACTTGCGATAATTTTGATGGTTTCCCAACCATTCCTTAACTTCACACTTACATATCTCGCGAACGGATTGACGAACTCGAGAAATTCGTGTTGCATCTGAAAGTAGAAACACACCCGATTACAACGGTATGTGTATTTTTCCCCTAGGCCATTCCAGTTATTGGTTTCGATTATTCGACCAGCGAAAATTTTGATGGTTTCTCAGCCATTCCTTAACTTCAAACTCCCATATCTTGCGAACGGATTGACGAACTCGAGAAATTCCTGTTGCATGTGGAAGTAGAAATTCGCCCGATTACAACGGTATGTGTACTTTTCCCCTAGGCCATTCCAGTTATTGGTTTCGTGTATCAGACCAGCGAAAATTTTGATGGTATTTCAACCATTTCTTAACTTCAAACTCCCATATCTGGCGAACGGATTGACGAACTCGAGACATTCCTGTTGCATCTGAAAGCAGAAACTAGCCCGATTACAACGGTATGTGCATTTTTGCCCTAGGCCATAGTATTTATTGGTTTCGAGTATCAGAATTGCGAAAATTGTGATGGTTTCTCAACCATTCCTTAACTTCAAACTCCCATATCTCGCGAACGGATTGACGAACTCGAGAAATTCCTGTTGCATCTGAAACCAGAAACTCGTCCGATTACAATGGTGTGCGTACTTTTCCCCTAGGCCGCTTCAGTTATTGGTTTCGAGTAACAGACTTGCGAAAATTTTGATGGTTTCTCAACCATTCCTTAACTTCAAACTCCCATTTCTCGCGAACGGATTGACGAACTCGAGAAATTCCTGTTGCATCTGAAAGTGGAAACTCGCCCGATTACAATGGTATGTGTACTTTTCCCCTAGGCCATTCCAGATATTGGTTTCGAGTATCAGACTTGCGATAATTTTGATGGTTTCCCAACCATTCCTTAACTTCACACTTACATATCTCGCGAACGGATTGACGATCTCGAGAAATTCGTGTTGCATCTGAAAGTAGAAACACACCCGATTACAAAGGTATGTGTATTTTTCCCCTAGGCCATTCCAGTTATTGGTTTCGATTATTCGACCAGCGAAAATTTTGATGGTTTCTCAGCCATTCCTTAACTTCAAACTCCCATATCTCGCGAACGGATTGACGAACTCGAGAAATTCCTGTTGCATGTGGAAGTAGAAATTCGCCCGATTACAACGGTATGTGTACTTTTCCCCTAGGCCATTCCAGTTATTGGTTTCGTGTATCAGACCAGCGAAAATTTTGATGGTATTTCAACCATTTCTTAACTTCAAACTCCCATATCTGGCGAACGGATTGACGAACTCGAGACATTCCTGTTGCATCTGAAAGCAGAAACTAGCCCGATTACAACGGTATGTGCATTTTTGCCCTAGGCCATAGTAGTTACTGGTTTCCTGTATCAGACTTGCGAAAATTTTGATGGTTTCTCAAGCATTCCTTAACATCAAACTCCCATATCTCGCGAACGGATTGACGAACTCGAGAAATTCCTGTTGCATGTGAATGTAGAAACTCGACCGATTACAATGGTATGTGTATTTTTCCCCTAGGCCATTGTTGTTATTGGTTTCGTGAATCAGACTTGCGAAAATTTTGATGGTTTCTCAACCATTCCTTAACTTCACACTTACATATCTCGCGAACGGATTGACGAACTCGAGAAATTCCTGTTGCATCCGAAAGTAGAAACTCGCCCGATTACAATGATATGTGTACTTTCCCCTAGGCCATTCCAGTTATTGGTTTCGAGTGTCAGACTTGCGAAAATTTCGAAGGTTTCTTAACCATTCCTTAACTTCAAACTCCCATATCTCGCGAACGGATTGACGCACTCGAGAAATTCATGTTCTATCGGAAAGCAGAAACTCGCCCGAATACAATGGTGTGTGTACTTTTCCCCTAGGCCATTCCAGTTATTGGTTTCGAGTATCAGACCAGCGAAAATTTTGATGGTTTCTTAACCATTCCTTAACTTCAAACTCCCATTTCTCGCGAACGGATTGACGAACCCGAGAAATTCCTGTTGCATCTGAAAGTAGAAACTCGCCCGATTACAATGGTATGTGTACTTTTCCCCTAGGCCATTCCACTTATTGGTTTCGAGTATCAGACTTGCGAATATTTTGATGGTTTCTCAACCATTCCTTAACTTCACACTTCCATATCTCGCGAACGGATTGACGCACACGAGAAATTCCTGTTGCATCTGAAAGTAGAAGCTCGCCCGATTACAAAGGTATCTGTATTTTTCCCCTAGGCCTTTGTAGTTATTGGTTTCGAGTATCAGACTTGCGAAAATTTTGATGGTTTCTCAACCATTCCTTAACTTCAAACTCCCATATCTCGCGAACGGATTGACGAACTCGGGAATTTCCTATTGCATCTGAAAGCAGAAGCTCGCCCGGTTACAACGGTATGTGCATTTTTGCCCTAGGCCATAGTAGTTATTGGTTTCCAGTATCAGACTTGCGAAAATTTTGATGGTTTCTCAACCATTCCTTAACTTCAAATTCCCATATCGCGCTAACGGAATAAGGAACTCGAGAAAATCTTGTTGCATCTGAAAGCAGATACTCGCCCGATTACAACGGTATGTGTATTTTTGCCCTAGGCCATAGTAGTTATTGGTTTCGAGTATCAGACTTGCGAAAATTTTGATGGATTCTCAACCATTCCTTAACTTTAAACTCCCATATCTCGCGAACGGATTGACGAACTCGAGAAATTCCTGTTGCATCTGAGAGCAGAAACTCGCCCGATTACAACGGCATGTGTATTTTTGCCCTAGGCCATAGTAGTTATTGGTTTCGAGTATCAGACATGCGAAGATTTTGATGGATTCTTAACCATTCCTTAACTTCAAACTCCCATATCTCGATACGAATTGACGAACTCGAGAAATTCCTGTTGCGTCTGAAAGCAGAAACTCGTCCGATTACAACGGTATGTGAATTTTTGCCCTAGGTCATAGTAGTTATTGGTTTCGAGTATCAGACATGCGAAGATTTTGATGGTTTCTTAACCATTCCTTAACTTCAAACTCCCATATCTCGATACGAATTGACGAACTCGAGAAATTCCTGTTGCGTCTGAAAGCAGAAACTCGTCCGATTACAACAGTATGTAAATTTTTGCCCTAGGCCATAGTAGTTATTGGTTTCCAGTATCAGACTTGCGAAAATTTTGATGGTTTCTCAACCATTCCTTAACTTCAAACTCCCATATCTCGCGATCGGATTGACGATCTCGAGAAATTCCTGTTGCATCTGAAAGCAGAAACTCGCCCGATTACAACGGTATGTGTATTTTTGCCCGAGGCCATAGTAGTTATTGGTTTCGAGTATCAGACTTGCGAAAATTTTGATGGTTTCTCAACCATTCCTTAACTTCAAACTCCCATATCTCGCGAACGGATTGACGAACACGATTATTTCCTGTTGCATCTGAAAGTAGAAAGTCTACCGATTACAACGGTATGTGCATTTTTGCCCTAGGCCATAGTAGTTATTGGTTTCGAGTATCAGACTTGCGAAAATTTCGATGGTTTCTCAACCATTCCTTAACTTCAAACTCCCATATCTCGCGAACGGATTGACGAACTCGAGAAATTCCTGTTGCATCTGAAACCAGAAACTCGTCCGATTACAATGGTGTGTGTACTTTTCCCCTAGGCCGTTCCAGTTATGGGTTTCGAGTATCAGACTTGCGAAAATTTTGATGGTTTCTCAAGCATTCCTTAACTTCAAACTCCCATATCTCGCGAACAGATTGACGAACTCGATTATTTCCTGTTGCATCTGAAAGTAGAAAGTCGACCGATTACAATAGTGTTTGTACTTTTTCCCTAGGTCATTCCAGTTTTCGTTTCTAGCATCAGAATTGCGAAAATTTTGATGATTTCTCAACCATTCCTTAAGTTCAAACTCCCATATCTCGCGAACGGATTGACGAACTCGAGAAGTTCCAGTTGCATCTGAAAGTAGAAACTCGCCCGATTACAAGGGTATGTGCATTTTTCCCCTAGGCCATAGTATTTATTGGTTTCGAGTATCAGACTTGCGAAAATTGTGATGGTTTCAAAACCATTCCTTAACTTCAAACTCCCATATCTCGCGAACGGATTGACGAACTCGAGAAATTCCTGTTGCATCTGAAACCAGAAACTCGTCCGATTACAATGGTGTGTGTACTTTTCCCCTATGCCGTTCCAGTTATTGGTTTCGTGTATCAGACTTGCGAATATTTTGATGGTTTCTCAACCATTCCTTAATTTCAAACTCCCATTTCTCGCGAACGGATTGACGAACTCGAGAAATTCCTGTTGCATCTGAAAGTAGAAACTCGCCCGATTACAACGGTATGTGTATTTTTCCCCTAGGCCATTGTAGTTATTGGTTTCGTGTATCAGACTTGCGAAAATTTTGATGGTTTCTCTACCATTCCTTAACTTCAAACTCCCATTTCTCGCGAACGGATTGACGAACTCGAGCAATTCCTGTTGCATCTGAAAGTAGAAACACGCCCGATTACAATGGTATGTGTACTTTTCCCCTAGGCCATTCCAGTTATTGGTTTCGAGTATCAGACTTGCGATAATTTTGATGGTTTCTCAAACATT
Source organism: Ptiloglossa arizonensis (assembly GCF_051014685.1). NCBI lineage: Eukaryota > Metazoa > Arthropoda > Insecta > Hymenoptera > Colletidae > Ptiloglossa > Ptiloglossa arizonensis. The sequence goes on from NW_027478385.1 coordinate 3,975,919, forward strand.
CCTTAACTTCACACTTACATATCTCGCGAACGGATTGACGAACTCGAGAATTTCCTATTGCATCTGAAAGCAGAAACTCGCCCGGTTACAACGGTATGTGCATTTTTGCCCTAGGCCATAGTATTTATTGGTTTCGAGTATCAGACTTGCGAAAATTTTGATGGTTTCTCAACCATTCCTTAACTTCAAACTCCCATATCTCGCGAACGGATTGACGAACTCGGGAATTTCCTATTGCATCTGAAAGCAGAAGCTCGCCCGGTTACAACGGTATGTGCATTTTTGCCCTAGGCCATAGTAGTTATTGGTTTCCAGTATCAGACTTGCGAAAATTTTGATGGTTTCTCAACCATTCCTTAACTTCAAATTCCCATATCGCGCTAACGGAATAAGGAACTCGAGAAAATCTTGTTGCATCTGAAAGCAGATACTCGCCCGATTACAACGGTATGTGTATTTTTGCCCTAGGCCATAGTAGTTATTGGTTTCGAGTATCAGACTTGCGAAAATTTTGATGGATTCTCAACCATTCCTTAACTTTAAACTCCCATATCTCGCGAACGGATTGACGAACTCGAGAAATTCCTGTTGCATCTGAGAGCAGAAACTCGCCCGATTACAACGGCATGTGTATTTTTGCCCTAGGCCATAGTAGTTATTGGTTTCGAGTATCAGACATGCGAAGATTTTGATGGATTCTTAACCATTCCTTAACTTCAAACTCCCATATCTCGATACGAATTGACGAACTCGAGAAATTCCTGTTGCGTCTGAAAGCAGAAACTCGTCCGATTACAACGGTATGTGAATTTTTGCCCTAGGTCATAGTAGTTATTGGTTTCGAGTATCAGACATGCGAAGATTTTGATGGTTTCTTAACCATTCCTTAACTTCAAACTCCCATATCTCGATACGAATTGACGAACTCGAGAAATTCCTGTTGCGTCTGAAAGCAGAAACTCGTCCGATTACAACAGTATGTAAATTTTTGCCCTAGGCCATAGTAGTTATTGGTTTCCAGTATCAGACTTGCGAAAATTTTGATGGTTTCTCAACCATTCCTTAACTTCAAACTCCCATATCTCGCGATCGGATTGACGATCTCGAGAAATTCCTGTTGCATCTGAAAGCAGAAACTCGCCCGATTACAACGGTATGTGTATTTTTGCCCGAGGCCATAGTAGTTATTGGTTTCGAGTATCAGACTTGCGAAAATTTTGATGGTTTCTCAACCATTCCTTAACTTCAAACTCCCATATCTCGCGAACGGATTGACGAACACGATTATTTCCTGTTGCATCTGAAAGTAGAAAGTCTACCGATTACAACGGTATGTGCATTTTTGCCCTAGGCCATAGTAGTTATTGGTTTCGAGTATCAGACTTGCGAAAATTTCGATGGTTTCTCAACCATTCCTTAACTTCAAACTCCCATATCTCGCGAACGGATTGACGAACTCGGGAATTTCCTATTGCATCTGAAAGCAGAAGCTCGCCCGGTTACAACGGTATGTGCATTTTTGCCCTAGGCCATAGTAGTTATTGGTTTCCAGTATCAGACTTGCGAAAATTTTGATGGTTTCTCAACCATTCCTTAACTTCAAATTCCCATATCGCGCTAACGGAATAAGGAACTCGAGAAAATCTTGTTGCATCTGAAAGCAGATACTCGCCCGATTACAACGGTATGTGTATTTTTGCCCTAGGCCATAGTAGTTATTGGTTTCGAGTATCAGACTTGCGAAAATTTTGATGGATTCTCAACCATTCCTTAACTTTAAACTCCCATATCTCGCGAACGGATTGACGAACTCGAGAAATTCCTGTTGCATCTGAGAGCAGAAACTCGCCCGATTACAACGGCATGTGTATTTTTGCCCTAGGCCATAGTAGTTATTGGTTTCGAGTATCAGACATGCGAAGATTTTGATGGATTCTTAACCATTCCTTAACTTCAAACTCCCATATCTCGATACGAATTGACGAACTCGAGAAATTCCTGTTGCGTCTGAAAGCAGAAACTCGTCCGATTACAACGGTATGTGAATTTTTGCCCTAGGTCATAGTAGTTATTGGTTTCGAGTATCAGACATGCGAAGATTTTGATGGTTTCTTAACCATTCCTTAACTTCAAACTCCCATATCTCGATACGAATTGACGAACTCGAGAAATTCCTGTTGCGTCTGAAAGCAGAAACTCGTCCGATTACAACAGTATGTAAATTTTTGCCCTAGGCCATAGTAGTTATTGGTTTCCAGTATCAGACTTGCGAAAATTTTGATGGTTTCTCAACCATTCCTTAACTTCAAACTCCCATATCTCGCGATCGGATTGACGATCTCGAGAAATTCCTGTTGCATCTGAAAGCAGAAACTCGCCCGATTACAACGGTATGTGTATTTTTGCCCGAGGCCATAGTAGTTATTGGTTTCGAGTATCAGACTTGCGAAAATTTTGATGGTTTCTCAACCATTCCTTAACTTCAAACTCCCATATCTCGCGAACGGATTGACGAACACGATTATTTCCTGTTGCATCTGAAAGTAGAAAGTCTACCGATTACAACGGTATGTGCATTTTTGCCCTAGGCCATAGTAGTTATTGGTTTCGAGTATCAGACTTGCGAAAATTTCGATGGTTTCTCAACCATTCCTTAACTTCAAACTCCCATATCTCGCGAACGGATTGACGAACTCGAGAAATTCCTGTTGCATCTGAAACCAGAAACTCGTCCGATTACAATGGTGTGTGTACTTTTCCCCTAGGCCGTTCCAGTTATGGGTTTCGAGTATCAGACTTGCGAAAATTTTGATGGTTTCTCAAGCATTCCTTAACTTCAAACTCCCATATCTCGCGAACAGATTGACGAACTCGATTATTTCCTGTTGCATCTGAAAGTAGAAAGTCGACCGATTACAATAGTGTTTGTACTTTTTCCCTAGGTCATTCCAGTTTTCGTTTCTAGCATCAGAATTGCGAAAATTTTGATGATTTCTCAACCATTCCTTAAGTTCAAACTCCCATATCTCGCGAACGGATTGACGAACTCGAGAAGTTCCAGTTGCATCTGAAAGTAGAAACTCGCCCGATTACAAGGGTATGTGCATTTTTCCCCTAGGCCATAGTATTTATTGGTTTCGAGTATCAGACTTGCGAAAATTGTGATGGTTTCAAAACCATTCCTTAACTTCAAACTCCCATATCTCGCGAACGGATTGACGAACTCGAGAAATTCCTGTTGCATCTGAAACCAGAAACTCGTCCGATTACAATGGTGTGTGTACTTTTCCCCTATGCCGTTCCAGTTATTGGTTTCGTGTATCAGACTTGCGAATATTTTGATGGTTTCTCAACCATTCCTTAATTTCAAACTCCCATTTCTCGCGAACGGATTGACGAACTCGAGAAATTCCTGTTGCATCTGAAAGTAGAAACTCGCCCGATTACAACGGTATGTGTATTTTTCCCCTAGGCCATTGTAGTTATTGGTTTCGTGTATCAGACTTGCGAAAATTTTGATGGTTTCTCTACCATTCCTTAACTTCAAACTCCCATTTCTCGCGAACGGATTGACGAACTCGAGCAATTCCTGTTGCATCTGAAAGTAGAAACACGCCCGATTACAATGGTATGTGTACTTTTCCCCTAGGCCATTCCAGTTATTGGTTTCGAGTATCAGACTTGCGATAATTTTGATGGTTTCTCAAACATTCCTTAACTTCACACTTACATATCTCGCGAACGGATTGACGAACTCGAGAATTTCCTATTGCATCTGAAAGCAGAAACTCGCCCGGTTACAACGGTATGTGCATTTTTGCCCTAGGCCATAGTAGTTATTGGTTTCGAGTATCAGACCTGCGAAAATTTTGATGGTTTCTCAACCATTCCTTAACTTCAAACTCCCATTTCTCGCGAACGGATTGACGAACTCGAGAAATTCCTGTTGCATCTGAAAGTCGAAACTCGCCCGATTACAATGGTATGTGTACTTTTCCCCTAGGCCATTCCAGTTATTGGTTTCGAGTATACGACCAGCGAAAATTTTGATGGTTTCTCAAGCATTCCTTAACTTCAAACTCCCATATCTCGCGAACAGATTGACGAACTCGATTATTTCCTGTTGCATCTGAAAGTAGAAAGTCGACCGATTACAATGGTGTGTGTACTTTTTCCCTAGGTCATTCCAGTTATTCGTTTCTAGCATCAGAATTGCGAAAATTTTGATGATTTCTCAACCATTCCTTCAGTTCAAACTCCCATATCTCGCGAACGGATTGACGAACTCGAGAAATTCCTGTTGCATCTGAAAGTAGAAACACGCCCGATTACAACGGTATGTGCATTTTTGCCCTAGGTCATTGTAGTTATTGGTTTCGAGTATCAGACTTGCGAAAATTTTGATGGTTTCTCAACCATTCCTTAACTTCAAACTCCCATATTTCGCGAACGGATTGACGAACTCGGGAATTTCCTATTGCATCTGAAAGCAGAAGCTCGCCCGGTTACAACGGTATGTGCATTTTTGCCCTAGGTCATTGTAGTTATTGGTTTCGAGTATCAGACTTGCGAAAATTTTGATGGTTTCTCAACCATTCCTTAACTTCAAACTCCCATATCTCGCGAACGGATTGACGAACTCGAGGAATTCCTGTTGCATCTGAAAGTAGAAACTCGCCCGATTACAACGGTATGTGTACTTTTCCCCTAGGCCATTCCAGTTATTGGTTTCGACTATCAGACTTGCGAAAATTTTGATGGTTTCTCAGCCATTCCTTAACTTCAAACTCCCATATCTCGCGAACGGATTGACGAACTCGAGAAATTCCTGTTGCATGTGGAAGTAGAAATTCGCCCGATTACAACGGTATGTGTATTTTTCCCCTAGGCCTTTGTAGTTATTGGTTGCGAGTATCAGACTTGCTTAAATTTTGATGGTTTCTCAACCATTCCTTAACTTCAAACTCCCATATCTCGCGAACGGATTGACGAACTCGGGAATTTCCTATTGCATCTGAAAGCAGAAGCTCGCCCGGTTACAACGGTATGTGCATTTTTGCCCTAGGTCATTGTAGTTATTGGTTTCGAGTATCAGACTTGCGAAAATTTTGATGGTTTCTCAACCATTCCTTAACTTCAAACTCCCATATCTCGCGAACGGATTGACGAACTCGAGGAATTCCTGTTGCATCTGAGAGTAGAAATTGGCCCCATTACATTGGTGTGTGTTCTTTTCCCCTAGGCCATTCCAGTTATTGGTTTCGAGTATCACACTTGCGAAAATTGTGATGGTCTCTCAACCATTCCTTAACTTCAAACTCCCATATCTCGCGAACGCATTGACGAACTCGAGAAATTCCTGTTGTATCTGAAAGTAGAAACTCGCCCGATTAGAATGGTGTGTGTACTTTTCCCCTAGGCCATTCCAGTTATTGGTTTCGTGTATCAGACCAGCGAAAATTTTGATGGTATCTCAACCATTTCTTAACTTCAAACTCCCATATCTCGCGAACGCATTGACGAATTCGAGAAATTCCTGTTGTATCTGAAAGCAGAAGCTAGCCCGATTACAATGGTATGTGCGTTTTTGCCCTAGGCCATAGTAGTTACTGGTTTCGTGTATCAGACCAGCGAAAATTTTGATGGTTTCTCAAGCATTCCTTAACATCGAACTCCCATATCTCGCGAACGGATTGACGAACTCGAGAAATTCCTGTTGCACGTGAAAGTAGAAACTCGACCGATTACAACGGTATGTGTATTTTTCCCCTAGGCCATTGTAGTTATTGGTTTCGTGAATCAGACTTGCGAAAATTTTGATGGTTTCTCAACCATTCCTTAACTTCAAACTCCCATTTCTCGCGAACGGATTGACGAACTCGAGAAATTCCTGTTGCACGTGAAAGTAGAAACTCGACCGATTACAACGGTATGTGTATTTTTCCCCTAGGCCATTGTAGTTATTGGTTTCGTGAATCAGACTTGCGAAAATTTTGATGGTTTCTCAACCATTCCTTAACTTCAAACTCCCATTTCTCGCGAACGGATTGACGAACTCGAGAAATTCCTGTTGCATGTGAAAGTAGAAACTCGACCGATTACAACGGTATGTGTATTTTTCCCCTAGGCCATTGTAGTTATTGGTTTCGTGAATCAGACTTGCGAAAATTTTGATGGTTTCTCAACCATTCCTTAACATCAAACTCCCATTTCCCGCGAACGGATTGACGAACTCGAGAAATTCCTGTTGCATCTGAAAGTAGAAACTCGCCCGATTACAATGATATGTGTACTTTCCCCTAGGCCATTCCAGTTATTGGTTTCGAGTGTCAGACTTGCGAAAATTTCGATGGTTTCTTAACCATTCCTTAACTTCAAACTCCCATATCTCGCGAACGGATTGACGCACTCGAGAAATTCCTGTTCTATCGGAAAGCAGAAACTCGCCCGAATACAATGGTGTGTGTACTTTTCCCCTAGGCCGTTCCAGTTATTGGTTTCGAGTATCAGACCAGCGAAAATTTTGATGGTTTCTCAACCATTCCTTAACTGCAAACTCCCATTTCTCGCGAACGGATTGACGAACACGAGAAATTCCTGTTGCATCTGAAAGTAGAAACTCGCCCGATTACAATGGTATGTGTACTTTTCCCCTAGGCCATTCCACTTATTGGTTTCGAGTATCAGACTTGCGAATATTTTGATGGTTTCTCAACCATTCCTTAACTTCAAACTCCCATATCTCGCGAACGGATTGACGCACTCGAGAAATTCCTGTTGCATCTGAAAGTAGAAGCTCGCCCGATTACAAAGGTGTCTGTATTTTTCCCCTAGGCCATTCCACTTATTGGTTTCGAGTATCAGACTTGCGAAAATTTTGATGGTTTCTCAACCATTCCTTAACTTTCAACTCCCATATCAAGCGATCGGATTGACGAACTCGAGAATTTGCTATTGCATCTGAAAGCAGAAACTCGACCGATTACAACGGTATGTGTATTTTTGCCCTGGCCCATAGTAGTTATTGGTTTCGAGTATCAGACTTGCGAAAATTTTGATGGTTTCTCAACCATTCCTGAATTTCCAACTCCCATATCTCGCGAACGCATTGACGAACTCGTGAAATACCTGTTGTATCTGAAAGTAGAATCTCGCCCGATTACAATGGTATGTGTATATTTCCCCTAGGCATATGTAGTTATTGGTTTCGAGTATCAGACTTGCGAAAATTTTGATGGCTTCTCAACCATTCCTTAACTTCAAACTCCCATATCTCGCGAACGGATTGACGCACTCGAGAAATTCCTGTTCTATCGGAAAGCAGAAACTCGCCCGAATACAATGGTCTGTGTACTTTTCCCCAAGGCCATTCCAGTTATTGGTTTCGAGAATCAGACCAGCGAAAATTTTGATGGTTTCTCAACCATTCCTTAATTTCAAACTCTCATATCTCGCGAACGGATTGGCGAACTCGAGAAATTCCTGTTGCATGTGGAAGTAGAAACTCGCCCGATTACAATGGTATGTGTGTATATTTCCCGTAGGCATTTGTAGTTATTGGTTTCGAGTATCAAACTTGCGAAAATTCTGATGGCTTCTCAAGCATTCCTTAACTTCGAACTCCCATATCTCGCGAACGTATTGACGAACTCGAGAAATTCCTGTTGCATGTGAAAGTAGAAAGTCGCCCGATTTCAACGGTATGTGTATTTTTCCCCTAGGCCATTGTAGTTATTGGTTTCGAAAAATCAGACTTGCGAAAATTTTTATGGTCTCTCAACCATTCCATAACTTCAAACTCCCATATCTCGCGAACGGATTGACGAACTCGAGAATTTCCTATTGCATCTGAAAGCAGAAACTCGTCCGATTACAACGGTATGTGAATTTTTGCCCAAGGCCATAGTAGTTATTGGATTCGAGTATCAGACTTTCGAAAATTTTGATGGTTTCTCAACCATTCCTGAATTTCCAACTCCCATATCTCGCGAACGCATTGACGAACTCGTGAAATTCCTGTTGTATCTGAAAGTAGAAACTCGCCCGATTACAATGGTATGTGTACTTTTCCCCTAGGCCATTCCAGTTATTGGTTTCGAGTATCAGACTTGCGATAATTTTGATGGTTTCTCAACCATTCCTTAACTTCACACTTACATATCTCGCGAACGGATTGACGAACTCGAGAATTTCCTATTGCATCTGAAAGCAGATGCTCGCCCGGTTACAACGGTATGTGCATTTTTACCCTAGGCCATAGTAGTTATTGATTTCGAGTATCAGACTTGCGAAAATTTCGATGGTTTCTCAACCATTCCTTAACTTCAAACTCCCATATCTCGCGAACAGATTGACGAACTCGATTATTTCCTGTTGCATCTGAAAGTAGAAAGTCGACCGATTACAATGGTGTGTGTACTTTTTCCCTATGTCATTCCAGTAATTCGTTTCTAGCATCAGAATTGCGAAAATTTTGATGATTTCTCAACCATTCCTTAAGTTCAAACTCCCATATCTCGCGAACGGATTGACGAACTCGAGAAATTCCAGTTGCATCTGAAAGTAGAAACTCGCCCGATTACAAGGGTATGTGCATTTTTCCCCTAGGCCATAGTATTTATTGGCTTCGAGTATCAGACTTGCGAAAATTGTGATGGTTTCTCAACCATTACTTAACTTCAAACTCCCATATCTCGCGAAGGGATTGACGAACTCGAGAAATTCCTGTTGCATCTGAAACCAGAAACTCGTCCGATTACAATGGTGTGTGTACTTTTCCCCTATGCCGTTCCAGTTATTGGTTTCGTGTATCAGACTTGCGAAAATTTTGATGGTTTCTCAACCATTCCTTAACTTCAAACTCCCATTTCTCGCGAACGCATTGACGAACTCGAGAAATTCCTGTTGTATCTGAAAGTAGAAACTCGCCCGATTAGAATGGTGTGTGTACTTTTCCCCTAGGCCATTCCAGTTATTGGTTTCGAGTATCAGACTTGCGAAAATTTTGATGGTTTCTCAACCATTCCTTAACATCGAACTCCCATATCTCGCGAACGGATTGACGAACTCGAGAAATTCCTGTTGCACGTGAAAGTAGAAACTCGACCGATTACAACGGTATGTGTATTTTTCCCCTAGGCCATTGTAGTTATTGGTTTCGTGAAACAGACTTGCGAAAATTTTGATGGTTTCTCAACCATTCCTTAACTTCAAACTCCCATTTCTCGCGAACGGATTGACGAACTCGAGAAATTCCTGTTGCACGTGAAAGCAGAAACTCGACCGATTACAACGGTATGTGTATTTTTCCCCTAGGCCATTGTAGTTATTGGTTTCGTGAATCAGACTTGCGAAAATTTTGATGGTTTCTCAACCATTCCTTAACTTCAAACTCCCATTTCTCGCGAACGGATTGACGAACTCGAGAAATTCCTGTTGCATGTGAAAGTAGAAACTCGACCGATTACAACGGTATGTGTATTTTTCCCCTAGGCCATTGTAGTTATTGGTTTCGTGAATCAGACTTGCGAAAATTTTGATGGTTTCTCAACCATTCCTTAACTTCAAACTCCCATTTCTCGCGAACGGATTGACGAACTCGAGAAATTCCTGTTGCATCTGAAAGTAGAAACTCGCCCGATTACAATGATATGTGTACTTTCCCCTAGGCCATTTCAGTTATTGGTTTCGAGTGTCAGACTTGCGAAAATTTCGATGGTTTCTTAACCATTCCTTAACTTCAAACTCCCATATCTCGCGAACGGATTGACGCACACGAGAAATTCCTGTTCTATCGGAAAGCAGAAACTCGCCCGAATACAATGGTGTGTGTACTTTTCCCCTAGGCCGTTCCAGTTATTGGTTTCGAGTATCAGACCAGCGAAAATTTTGATGGTTTCTCAACCATTCCTTAACTTCAAACTCCCATTTCTCGCGAACGGATTGACGAACACGAGAAATTCCTGTTGCATCTGAAAGTAGAAACTCGCCCGATTACAATGGTATGTGTACTTTTCCCCTAGGCCATTCCACTTATTGGTTTCGAGTATCAGACTTGCGAATATTTTGATGGTTTCTCAACCATTCCTTAACTTCAAACTCCCATATCTCGCGAACGGATTGACGCACTCGAGAAATTCCTGTTGCATCTGAAAGTAGAAGCTCGCCCGATTACAAAGGTATCTGTATTTTTCCCCTAGGCCATTCCACTTATTGGTTTCGAGTATCAGACTTGCGAAAATTTTGATGGTTTCTCAACCATTCCTTAACTTTCAACTCCCATATCAAGCGATCGGATTGACGAACTCGAGAATTTGCTATTGCATCTGAAAGCAGAAACTCGCCCGATTACAACGGTATGTGTATTTTTGCCCTGGCCCATAGTAGTTATTGGTTTCGAGTATCAGACTTGCGAAAATTTTGATGGTTTCTCAACCATTCCTGAATTTCCAACTCCCATATCTCGCGAACGCATTGACGAACTCGTGAAATTCCTGTTGCATGTGGAAGTAGAAACTCGCCCGATTACAATGGTATGTGTGTATATTTCCCGTAGGCATTTGTAGTTACTGGTTTCGAGTATCAAACTTGCGAAAATTCTGATGGTTTCTCAACCATTCCTTAACTTCGAACTCCCATATCTCGCGAACGTATTGACGAACTCGAGAAATTCCTGTTGCATGTGAAAGTAGAAAGTCGCCCGATTTCAACGGTATGTGTATTTTTCCCCTAGGCCATTGTAGTTATTGGTTTCGAAAAATCAGACTTGCGAAAATTTTTATGGTCTCTCAACCATTCCATAACTTCAAACTCCCATATCTCGCGAACGGATTGACGAACTCGAGAATTTCCTATTGCATCTGAAAGCAGAGACTCGTCCGATTACAACGGTATGTGAATTTTTGCCCAAGGCCATAGTAGTTATTGGATTCGAGTATCAGACTTTCGAAAATTTTGATGGTTTCTCAACCATTCCTGAATTTCCAACTCCCATATCTCGCGAACGCATTGACGAACTCGTGAAATTCCTGTTGTATCTGAAAGTAGAAACTCGCCCGATTACAATGGTATGTGTACTTTTCCCCTAGGCCATTCCAGTTATTGGTTTCGAGTATCAGACTTGCGATAATTTTGATGGTTTCTCAACCATTCCTTAACTTCACACTTACATATCTCGCGAACGGATTGACGAACTCGAGAATTTCCTATTGCATCTGAAAGCAGATGCTCGCCCGGTTACAACGGTATGTGCATTTTTACCCTAGGCCATTGTAGTTATTGATTTCGAGTATCAGACTTGCGAAAATTTCGATGGTTTCTCAACCATTCCTTAACTTCAAACTCCCATATCTCGCGAACGGATTGACGAACTCGAGAAAATCCTGTTGCATCTGAAAGTAGAAACTCGCCCGATTACAACGGTATGTGTATTTTTCCCCTAGGCCATTGTAGTTATTGGTTTCGAGTATCAGACTTGCGAAAATTTTGATGGTTTCTCAACCATTCCTTAACTTCAAACTCCCATATCTCGCGAACGGATTGACGAACACGATTATTTCCTGTTGCATCTGAAAGTAGAAAGTCTACCGATTACAACGGTATGTGCATTTTTGCCCTAGGTCATAGTAGTTATTGGTTCCGAGTATCAGACTTGCGAAAATTTCGATGGTTTCTCAACCATTCCTTAACTTCAAACTCCCATATCTCGCGAACAGATTGACGAACTCGATTATTTCCTGTTGCATCTGAAAGTAGAAAGTCGACCGATTACAATGGTGTGTGTACTTTTTCCCTAGGTCATTCCAGTAATTCGTTTCTAGCATCAGAATTGCGAAAATTTTGATGATTTCTCAACCATTCCTTAAGTTCAAACTCCCATATCTCGCGAACGGATTGACGAACTCGAGAAATTCCAGTTGCATCTGAAAGTAGAAACTCGCCCGATTACAAGGGTATGTGCATTTTTCCCCTAGGCCATAGTATTTATTGGCTTCGAGTATCAGACTTGCGAAAATTGTGATGGTTTCTCAACCATTACTTAACTTCAAACTCCCATATCTCGCGAAGGGATTGACGAACTCGAGAAATTCCTGTTGCATCTGAAACCAGAAACTCGTCCGATTACAATGGTGTGTGTACTTTTCCCCTATGCCGTTCCAGTTATTGGTTTCGAGTATCAGACTTGCGAAAATTTTGATGGTTTCTCAACCATTCCTTAACTTCAAACTCCCATTTCTCGCGAACGGATTGACGAACTCGAGAAATTCCTGTTGCATCTGAAAGTAGAAACTCGCCCGATTACAACGGTATGTGTATTTTTCCCCTAGGCCATTGTAGTTATTGGTTTCGTGTATCAGACTTGCGAAAATTTTGATGGTTTCTCTACCATTCCTTAACTTCAAACTCCCATTTCTCGCGAACGGATTGACGAACTCGAGCAATTCCTGTTGCATCTGAAAGTAGAAACTCGCCCGATTACAATGGTATATGTACTTTTCCCCTAGGCCATTCCAGTAATTGGTTTCGAGTATCAGACTTGCGATAATTTTGATGGTTTCTCAAACATTCCTTAACTTCACACTTACATATCTCGCGAACGGATTGACGAACTCGAGAAATTCCTGTTGCATCTGAAAGTGGAAACTCGCCCGATTACAATGGTATGTGTACTCTTCCCCTAGGCCATTCCAGTTATTGGTTTCGAGTATTCGACCAGCGAAAACTTTGATGGTTTCTCAAGCATTCCTTGACTTCAAACTCCCATATCTCGCGAACGGATTGACGCACTCGAGAAATTCCTGTTCTATCGGAAAGCAGAAACTCGCCCGAATACAATGGTGTGTGTACTTTTCCCCTAGGCCATTCCAGTTATTGGTTTCGAGTATCAGACCAGCGAAAATTTTGATGGTTTCTCAACCATTCCTTAATTTCAAACTCTCATATCTCGCGAACGGATTGAGGAACTCGAGAAATTCCTGTTGCATGTGGAAGTAGAAACTCGCCCGATTACAACGGTATGTGTGTATTTTTCCCGTAGGCATTTGTAGTTATTGGTTTCGAGTATCAAACTTGCGAAAATTTTGATGGTTTCTCAACCATTCCTTAACTTCAAACTCCCATATCTCGCGAACGGATTGACGAACACGATTATTTCCTGTTGCATCTGAAAGTAGAAAGTCTACCGATTACAACGGTATGTGCATTTTTGCCCTAGGTCATAGTAGTTATTGGTTCCGAGTATCAGACTTGCGAAAATTTTGATGGTTTCTCAACCATTCCTTAACTTTCAACTCCCATATCAAGCGATCGGATTGACGAACTCGAGAATTTGCTATTGCATCTGAAAGCAGAAACTCGCCCGATTACAACGGTATGTGTATTTTTGCCCTGGCCCATAGTAGTTATTGGTTTCGAGTATCAGACTTGCGAAAATTTTGATGGTTTCTCAACCATTCCTGAATTTCCAACTCCCATATCTCGCGAACGCATTGACGAACTCGTGAAATTCCTGTTGCATGTGGAAGTAGAAACTCGCCCGATTACAATGGTATGTGTGTATATTTCCCGTAGGCATTTGTAGTTACTGGTTTCGAGTATCAAACTTGCGAAAATTCTGATGGTTTCTCAACCATTCCTTAACTTCGAACTCCCATATCTCGCGAACGTATTGACGAACTCGAGAAATTCCTGTTGCATGTGAAAGTAGAAAGTCGCCCGATTTCAACGGTATGTGTATTTTTCCCCTAGGCCATTGTAGTTATTGGTTTCGAAAAATCAGACTTGCGAAAATTTTTATGGTCTCTCAACCATTCCATAACTTCAAACTCCCATATCTCGCGAACGGATTGACGAACTCGAGAATTTCCTATTGCATCTGAAAGCAGAGACTCGTCCGATTACAACGGTATGTGAATTTTTGCCCAAGGCCATAGTAGTTATTGGATTCGAGTATCAGACTTTCGAAAATTTTGATGGTTTCTCAACCATTCCTGAATTTCCAACTCCCATATCTCGCGAACGCATTGACGAACTCGTGAAATTCCTGTTGTATCTGAAAGTAGAAACTCGCCCGATTACAATGGTATGTGTACTTTTCCCCTAGGCCATTCCAGTTATTGGTTTCGAGTATCAGACTTGCGATAATTTTGATGGTTTCTCAACCATTCCTTAACTTCACACTTACATATCTCGCGAACGGATTGACGAACTCGAGAATTTCCTATTGCATCTGAAAGCAGATGCTCGCCCGGTTACAACGGTATGTGCATTTTTACCCTAGGCCATTGTAGTTATTGATTTCGAGTATCAGACTTGCGAAAATTTCGATGGTTTCTCAACCATTCCTTAACTTCAAACTCCCATATCTCGCGAACGGATTGACGAACTCGAGAAAATCCTGTTGCATCTGAAAGTAGAAACTCGCCCGATTACAACGGTATGTGTATTTTTCCCCTAGGCCATTGTAGTTATTGGTTTCGAGTATCAGACTTGCGAAAATTTTGATGGTTTCTCAACCATTCCTTAACTTCAAACTCCCATATCTCGCGAACGGATTGACGAACACGATTATTTCCTGTTGCATCTGAAAGTAGAAAGTCTACCGATTACAACGGTATGTGCATTTTTGCCCTAGGTCATAGTAGTTATTGGTTCCGAGTATCAGACTTGCGAAAATTTCGATGGTTTCTCAACCATTCCTTAACTTCAAACTCCCATATCTCGCGAACAGATTGACGAACTCGATTATTTCCTGTTGCATCTGAAAGTAGAAAGTCGACCGATTACAATGGTGTGTGTACTTTTTCCCTAGGTCATTCCAGTAATTCGTTTCTAGCATCAGAATTGCGAAAATTTTGATGATTTCTCAACCATTCCTTAAGTTCAAACTCCCATATCTCGCGAACGGATTGACGAACTCGAGAAATTCCAGTTGCATCTGAAAGTAGAAACTCGCCCGATTACAAGGGTATGTGCATTTTTCCCCTAGGCCATAGTATTTATTGGCTTCGAGTATCAGACTTGCGAAAATTGTGATGGTTTCTCAACCATTACTTAACTTCAAACTCCCATATCTCGCGAAGGGATTGACGAACTCGAGAAATTCCTGTTGCATCTGAAACCAGAAACTCGTCCGATTACAATGGTGTGTGTACTTTTCCCCTATGCCGTTCCAGTTATTGGTTTCGAGTATCAGACTTGCGAAAATTTTGATGGTTTCTCAACCATTCCTTAACTTCAAACTCCCATTTCTCGCGAACGGATTGACGAACTCGAGAAATTCCTGTTGCATCTGAAAGTAGAAACTCGCCCGATTACAACGGTATGTGTATTTTTCCCCTAGGCCATTGTAGTTATTGGTTTCGTGTATCAGACTTGCGAAAATTTTGATGGTTTCTCTACCATTCCTTAACTTCAAACTCCCATTTCTCGCGAACGGATTGACGAACTCGAGCAATTCCTGTTGCATCTGAAAGTAGAAACTCGCCCGATTACAATGGTATATGTACTTTTCCCCTAGGCCATTCCAGTAATTGGTTTCGAGTATCAGACTTGCGATAATTTTGATGGTTTCTCAAACATTCCTTAACTTCACACTTACATATCTCGCGAACGGATTGACGAACTCGAGAAATTCCTGTTGCATCTGAAAGTGGAAACTCGCCCGATTACAATGGTATGTGTACTCTTCCCCTAGGCCATTCCAGTTATTGGTTTCGAGTATTCGACCAGCGAAAACTTTGATGGTTTCTCAAGCATTCCTTGACTTCAAACTCCCATATCTCGCGAACGGATTGACGCACTCGAGAAATTCCTGTTCTATCGGAAAGCAGAAACTCGCCCGAATACAATGGTGTGTGTACTTTTCCCCTAGGCCATTCCAGTTATTGGTTTCGAGTATCAGACCAGCGAAAATTTTGATGGTTTCTCAACCATTCCTTAATTTCAAACTCTCATATCTCGCGAACGGATTGAGGAACTCGAGAAATTCCTGTTGCATGTGGAAGTAGAAACTCGCCCGATTACAACGGTATGTGTGTATTTTTCCCGTAGGCATTTGTAGTTATTGGTTTCGAGTATCAAACTTGCGAAAATTCTGATGGCTTCTCAAGCATTCCTTAATTTCGAACTCCTATATCTCGCGAACGTATTGACGAACTCGAGAAATTCCTGTTGCATGTGAAAGTAGAAAAGTCGCCCGATTTCAACGGTATGTGTATTTTTCCCCTAGGCCATTGTAGTTATTGGTTTCGGAAAATCAGACTTGCGAAAATTTTGATGGTCTCTCAACCATTCCATAACTTCAAACTCCCATATCTCGCGAACGGATTGACGAACACGATTATTTCCTGTTGCATCTGAAAGTAGAAAGTCTACCGATTACAACGGTATGTGCATTTTTGCCCAAGGCCATAGTAGTTATTGGTTTCGAGTATCAGACTTGCGAAAATTTTGATGGTTTCTCAACCATTCCTGAACTTCCAACTCCCATATCTCGCGAACGCATTGACGAACTCTTGAAATTCCTGTTGTATCTGAAAGTAGAAACTCGCCCGATTACAATGGTATGTGTACTTTTCCCCTAGGCCATTCCAGTTATTGGTTTCGAGTATCAGACTTGCGATAATTTTGATGGTTTCTCAACCATTCCTTAACTTCACACTTACATATCTCGCGAACGGATTGACGAACTCGAGAAATTCCTGTTCTATCGGAAAGCAGAAACTCGCCCGAATACAATGGTGTGGGTACTTTTCCCCTAGGCCATTCCAGTTATTGGTTTCGAGTATCAGACCAGCGAAAATTTTGATGGTTTCTCAACCATTCCTTAATTTCAAACTCTCATATCTCGCGAACGGATTGAGGAACTCGAGAAATTCCTGTTGCATGTGGAAGTAGAAACTCGCCCGATTACAACGGTATGTGTGTATTTTTCCCGTAGGCATTTGAAGTTATTGGTTTCGAGTATCAAACTTGCGAAAATTCTGATGGCTTCTCAAGCATTCCTTAATTTCGAACTCCCATATCTCGCGAACGTATTGACGAACTCGAGAAATTCCTGTTGCATGTGAAAGTAGAAAGTCGCCCGATTTCAACGGTATGTGTATTTTTCCCCTAGGCCATTGTAGTTATTGGTTTCGAAAAATCAGACTTGCGAAAATTTCGATTGTTTCTCAACCATTCCTTAACTTCAAACTCCCATATCTCGCGAACGGATTGACGAACACGATTATTTCCTGTTGCATCTGAAAGTAGAAAGTCTACCGATTACAACGGTATGTGCATTTTTGCCCTAGGCCATAGTAGTTATTGGTTTCGAGTATCAGACTTGCGAAAATTTCGATGGTTTCTCAACCATTCCTTAACTTCAAACTCCCATATCTCGCGAACGGATTGACGAACTCGAGAAATTCCTGTTGCATCTAAAAGTAGAAACTCGCCCGATTACAATGGTGTGTGTACTTTTCCCCTAGGCCGTTCCAGTTATTGGTTTCGAGTATCAGACTTGCGATAATTTTGATGGTTTCTCAAACATTCCTTAACTTCAAACTCCCATATCTCGCGAACAGATTGACGAACTCGATCATTTCCTGTTGCATCTGAAAGTAGAAAGTCGACCGATTACAATGGTGTGTGTACTTTTTCCCTAGGTCATTCCAGTTATGCGTTTCTAGCATCAGAATTGCGAAAATTTTGATGATTTCTCAACCATTCCTTAAGTTCAAACTCCCATATCTCGCGAACGGATTGACGAACTCGAGAAATTCCTGTTGCATCTGAAAGTAGAAACTCGCCCGAACACAAGGGTATGTGCATTTTTCCCCTAGGCCATAGTAGTTATTTGTTTCGAGTATCAGACTTGCGAAAATTTTGATGGTTTGTCAACCATTCCTTAACTTCAAACTCCCATATCTCGCGAACGGATTGACGAACTCGAGAAATTCCTGTTGCATCTGAAAGTGGAAACTCGCCCGATTACAATGGTATGTGTACTTTTCCCCTAGGCCATTCCAGTTATTGCTTTCGAGTATTCGACCAGCGAAAATTTTGATGGTTTCTCAAGCATTCCTTAACTTCAAACTCCCATATCTCGCGACCAGATTGACGAACTCGATCATTTCCTGTTGCATCTGAAAGTAGAAAGTCGACCGATTACAATGGTGTGTGTACTTTTTCCCTAGGTCATTCCAGTTATGCGTTTCTAGCATCAGAATTGCGAAAATTTTGATGATTTCTCAACCATTCCTTAAGTTCAAACTCCCATATCTCGCGAACGGATTGACGAACTCGAGAAATTCCTGTTGCATCTGAAAGTAGAAACACGCCCGATTACAAAGGTATGTGCATTTGTCCCCTAGGCCATAGTATTTATTGGTTTCGAGTATCAGACTTGCGAAAATTGTGATGGTTTCTCAACCATTCCTTAACTTCAAACTCCCATATCTCGCGAACGGATTGACGAACTCGAGAAATTCCTGTTGCATCTGAAACCAGAAACTCGTCCGATTACAATGGTGTGTGTACTTTTCGCCTAGGCCGTTTCAGTTATTGGTTTCGAGTATCAGACTTGCGAAAATTTTGATGGTTTCTCAACCATTCCTTAACTTCAAACTCCCATTTCTCGCGAACGGATTGACGAACTCGAGAAATTCCTGTTGCATGTGGAAGTAGAAATTCGCGCGATTACAACGGTATGTGTACTTTTCCCCTAGGCCATTCCAGTTATTGGTTTCGTGTATCAGACACGCGAAAATTTTGATGGTATCTCAACCATTTCTTAACTTCAAACTCCCATATCTGGCGAACGGATTGACGAACTCGATTATTTCCTGTTGCATCTGAAAGTAGAAATTCGACCGATTACAATGGTGTGTGTACTTTTTCCCTAGGCCATTCCAGTAATTCGTTTCTAGCATCAGAATTGCGAAAATTTTGATGATTTCTCAACCATTCCTTAACTTCGCACTTACATATCTCGCGAACGGATTGATGCACTCGAGAATTTCCTATTGCATCTGAAAGCAGAAACTCGCCCGGTTACAACGGTATGTGCATTTTTGCCCTAGGCCATAGTAGTTACTGGTTTCCTGTATCAGACTTGCGAAAATTTTTATGGTTTCTCAAGCATTCCTTAACATCAAACTCCCATATCTCGAGAACGGATTGACGAACTCGAGAAATTCCTGTTGCATGTGAAAGTAGAAACTCGACCGATTACAACGGTATGTGTATTTTTCCCCTAGGCCATTGTAGTTATTGGTTTCGTGAATCAGACTTGCGAAAATTTTGATGGTTTCTCAACCATTCCTTAACTTCAAACTCCCATTTCTCGCGAACGGATTGACGAACTCGAGAAATTCCTGTTGCATCTGAAAGTAGAAACTCGCCCGATTACAATGGTATGTGTACTTCTCCCCTAGGCCATTCCAGTTATTGGTTTCGAGTATCAGACATGCGATAATTTTGATGGGTTCTCAACCATTCCTTAACTTCACACTTACATATCTCGCGAACGGATTGACGAACTCGAGAATTTCCTATTGCATCTGAAAGCAGAAACTCGCCCGGTTACAACGGTATGTGCATTTTTGCCCTAGGCCATAGTAGTTATTGGTTTCGAGTGTCAGACTTGCGAAAATTTCGATGGTTTCTTAACCATTCCTTAACTTCAAACTCCCATATCTCGCGAACGGATTGACGCACTTGAGAAATTCCTGTTCTATCGGAAAGCAGAAACCCGCCCGAATACACTGGTGTGTGTACTTTTCCCCTAGGCCATTCCAGTTATTGGTTTCGAGTATCAGACCAGCGAAAATTTTGATGGCTTCTCAACCATTCCTTAACTTCAAACTCCCATATCTCGCGAACGGATTGACGAACACGAGAAATTCCTGTTGCATCTGAAAGTAGAAACTCGCCCGATTACAATGGTATGTGTACTTTTCCCCTAGGCCATTCCACTTATTGGTTTCGAGTATCAGACTTGCGAATATTTTGATGGTTTCTCAACCATTCCTTAACTTCACACTTCCATATCTCGCGAACGGATTGACGCACTCGAGAAATTCCTGTTGCATCTGAAAGTAGAAGCTCGCCCGAATACACTGGTGTGTGTACTTTCCCCTAGGCCATTCCACTTATTGGTTTCGAGTATCAGACTTGCGAAAATTTTGATGGTTTCTCAAGCATTCCTTAATTTCAAACTCCCATATCTCGCGAACGGATTGACGAACTCGAGAAATTCCTGTTGCATCTGAAAGTAGAAACTCGCCCGATTACAATGATATGTATGTTTTCCCCCTAGGCCTTTGTAGTTATTGGTTTCGAGTATCAGACTTGCGAAAATTTTGATGGCTTCTCAACCATTCCTTAACTTTCAACTCCCATATCAAGCGATCGGATTGACGAACTCGAGAAATTCCTGTTGCATCTGAAAGTAGAAACTCGCCCGATTACAAAGATATGTGTGCTTTCCCCCATGCCTTTGTAGTTATTGGTTTCGAGTATCAGACTTGCGAAAATTTTGATGGCTTCTCAACCATTCCTTAACTTCCAACTCCCATATCTCGCGAACGGATTGACGCACTCGAGAAATTTCTGTTGTATCTGAAAGTAGAAACTCGACGGATTACAATGGTGTGTGTACTTTTCCCCTAAGCCATTGTAGTTATTGGTTTCGAGTATCAGACTTGCGAAAATTGCGATGGTTTCTCAACCATTCCTGAATTTCCAACTCCCATATCTCGCGATCGCATTGACGAACTCGTGAAATTCCTGTTGTATCTGAAAGTAGAATCTCGCCCGATTACAATGGTATGTGTATCTTTCCCCTAGGCATTTGTAGTTATTGGTTTCGAGTATCAGACATGCGAAAATTTTGATGGTTTCTCAACCATTCCTTAACTTCAAACTCCCATTTCTCGCGAACGGATTGACGAACTCGAGAAATTCCTGTTGCATCTGAAAGTAGAAACTCGCCCGATTACAATGGTATGTGTACTTCTCCCCTAGGCCATTCCAGTTATTGGTTTCGAGTATCAGACATGCGATAATTTTGATGGGTTCTCAACCATTCCTTAACTTCACACTTACATATCTCGCGAACGGATTGACGAACTCGAGAATTTCCTATTGCATCTGAAAGCAGAAACTCGCCCGGTTACAACGGTATGTGCATTTTTGCCCTAGGCCATAGTAGTTATTGGTTTCGAGTGTCAGACTTGCGAAAATTTCGATGGTTTCTTAACCATTCCTTAACTTCAAACTCCCATATCTCGCGAACGGATTGACGCACTTGAGAAATTCCTGTTCTATCGGAAAGCAGAAACCCGCCCGAATACACTGGTGTGTGTACTTTTCCACTAGGCCATTCCAGTTATTGGTTTCGAGTATCAGACCAGCGAAAATTTTGATGGCTTCTCAACCATTCCTTAACTTCAAACTCCCATATCTCGCGAACGGATTGACGAACACGAGAAATTCCTGTTGCATCTGAAAGTAGAAACTCGCCCGATTACAATGGTATGTGTACTTTTCCCCTAGGCCATTCCACTTATTGGTTTCGAGTATCAGACTTGCGAATATTTTGATGGTTTCTCAACCATTCCTTAACTTCACACTTCCATATCTCGCGAACGGATTGACGCACTCGAGAAATTCCTGTTGCATCTGAAAGTAGAAGCTCGCCCGAATACACTGGTGTGTGTACTTTCCCCTAGGCCATTCCACTTATTGGTTTCGAGTATCAGACTTGCGAAAATTTTGATGGTTTCTCAAGCATTCCTTAATTTCAAACTCCCATATCTCGCGAACGGATTGACGAACTCGAGAAATTCCTGTTGCATCTGAAAGTAGAAACTCGCCCGATTACAAAGATATGTATGTTTTCCCCCTAGGCCTTTGTAGTTATTGGTTTCGAGTATCAGACTTGCGAAAATTTTGATGGCTTCTCAACCATTCCTTAACTTCCAACTCCCATATCAAGCGATCGGATTGACGAACTCGAGAAATTCCTGTTGCATCTGAAAGTAGAAACTCGCCCGATTACAAAGATATGTGTGCTTTCCCCCATGCCTTTGTAGTTATTGGTTTCGAGTATCAGACTTGCGAAAATTTTGATGGCTTCTCAACCATTCCTTAACTTCCAACTCCCATATCTCGCGAACGGATTGACGCACTCGAGAAATTTCTGTTGTATCTGAAAGTAGAAACTCGACGGATTACAATGGTGTGTGTACTTTTCCCCTAAGCCATTGTAGTTATTGGTTTCGAGTATCAGACTTGCGAAAATTGCGATGGTTTCTCAACCATTCCTGAATTTCCAACTCCCATATCTCGCGAGCGCATTGACGAACTCGTGAAATTCCTGTTGTATCTGAAAGTAGAATCTCGCCCGATTACAATGGTATGTGTATCTTTCCCCTAGGCATTTGTAGTTATTGGTTTCGAGTATCAGACATGCGAAAATTTTGATGGTTTCTCAACCATTCCTTAACTTCAAACTCCCATTTCTCGCGAACGGATTGACGAACTCGAGAAATTCCTGTTGCATCTGAAAGTAAAAACTCGCCCGATTACAATGATATGTGTACTTTCCCCTAGGCCATTCCAGTTATTGGTTTCGAGTGTCAGACTTGCGAAAATTTTGATGGTTTCTCAACCATTCCTGAATTTCCAACTCCCATATCTGGCGAACGCATTGACGAACTCGTGAAATTCCTATTGCATCTGAAAGCAGATACTCGCCCGGTTACAACGGTATGTGCATTTTTGCCCTAGGCCATAGTAGTTATTGATTTCGAGTATCAGACTTGCGAAAATTTCGATGGTTTCTCAACCATTCCTTAACTTCAAACTCCCATATCTCGCGAACGGATTGACGAACTCGAGAAATTCCTGTTGCATGTGAAAGTAGAAACTCGACCGATTACAACGGTATGTGTATTTTTCCCCTAGGCCATTGTTGTTATTGGTTTCGTGAATCAGACTTGCGAAAATTTTGATGGTTTCTCAACCATTCCTTAACTTCACACTTACATATCTCGCGAACGGATTGACGAAGTCGAGAAATTCCTGTTGCATCTGAAAGTAGAAACTCGCCCGATTACAATGATATGTGTACTTTCCCCTAGGCCATTCCAGTTATTGGTTTCGAGTGTCAGACTTGCGAAAATTTCGAAGGTTTCTTAACCATTCCTTAACTTCAAACTCCCATATCTCGCGAACGGATTGACGCACTCGAGAAATTCCTGTTCTATCGGAAAGCAGAATCTCGCCCGAATACAATGGTGTCTGTACTTTTCCCCTAGGCCATTCCAGTTATTGGTTTCGAGTATCAGACCAGCGAAAATTTTGATGGTTTCTTAACCATTCCTTAAATTCAAACTCCCATTTCTCGCGAACGGATTGACGAACTCGAGAGATTCCTGTTGCATCTGAAAGTAGAAACTCGCCCGATTACAATGATATGTGTACTTTCCCCTAGGCCATTCCAGTTATTGGTTTCAAGTGTCAGACTTGCGAAAATTTCGAAGGTTTCTTAACCATTCCTTAACTTCAAACTCCCATATCTCGCGAACGGATTGACGCACTCGAGAAATTCCTGTTCTATCGGAAAGCAGAAACTCGCCCGAATACAATGGTGTGTGTACTTTTCCCCTAGGCCATTCCAGTTATTGGTTTCGAGTATCAGACCAGCGAAAATTTTCATGGTTTCTTAACCATTCCTTAACTTCAAACTCCTATTTCTCGCGAACGGATTTACGAACACGAGAAATTCCTGTTGCATCTGAAAGTAGAAGCTCGCCCGATTACAATGGTATGT
Organism: Ptiloglossa arizonensis; assembly: GCF_051014685.1. NCBI lineage: Eukaryota > Metazoa > Arthropoda > Insecta > Hymenoptera > Colletidae > Ptiloglossa > Ptiloglossa arizonensis. The sequence goes on from NW_027478385.1 coordinate 3,999,740, forward strand.
GTACTTTTCCCCTAGGCCATTCCACTTATTGGTTTCGAGTATCAGACTTGCGAATATTTTGATGGTTTCTCAACCATTCCTTAACTTCACACTTCCATATCTCGCGAACGGATTGACGCACACGAGAAATTCCTGTTGCATCTGAAAGTAGAAGCTCGCCCGATTACAAAGGTATCTGTATTTTTCCCCTAGGCCTTTGTAGTTATTGGTTTCGAGCATCAGACTTGCGAAAATTTTGATGGTTTCTCAAGCATTCCTTAACTTCAAACTCCCATATCTCGCGAACGGATTGACGAACTCGAGAAACTCCTGTTGCATCTGAAAGTAGAAATTCGCCCGATTACAAAGATATGTGTGTTTTCCCCCTAGGCCTTTGTAGTTACTGGTTTCGAGTATCAGACTTGCGAAAATTTTGATGGCTTCTCAACCATTCCTTAACTTCCAACTCCCATATCTCGCGAACGGATTGACGCACTCGAGAAATTCCTGTTCTATCGGAAAGCAGAAACTCGCCCGAATACAATGGTGTGTGTACTTTTCCCCTAGGCCATTCCAGTTATTGGTTTCGAGTATCAGACCAGCGAAAATTTTGATGGTTTCTCAACCATTCCTTAACTTCAAACTCTCATATCTCGCGAACGGATTGACGAACTCGAGAAATTCCTGTTGCATGTGGAAGTAGAATCTCGCCCGATTACAATGGTATGTCTGTATTTTTCCCCTAAGCCATTGTAGTTATTGGTTTCGAGTATCAGACTTGCGAAAATTTTGTTGGTTTCTCAAACATTCCTGAATTTCCAACTCCCATATCTCGCGAACGCATTGACCAACTCGTGAAATTCCTGTTGTATCTGAAAGTAGAATCTCGCCCGATTACAATGGTATGTGTATCTTTCCCCTAGGCATTTGTAGTTATTGGTTTCGAGTATCAGACTTGCGAAAATTTTGATGGCTTCTCAACCATTCCTTAACTTCAAACTCCCATATCTCGCGAACGGTTTGTCGAACTCGAGAAATTCCTGTTGCATCTGAAAGTAGAAACTCGCCCGATTACAACGGTGTGGGTATTTTTCCCCTAGGGCATTGTAGTTATTAGTTTCGAGTATCAGACTTGCGAAAATTTTGATGGTTTCTCAACCATTCCTTAACTTCAAACTCCCATTTCTCGCGAACGGATTGACGAACTCGAGAAATTCCTGTTGCATCTGAAAGTAGAAACTCGCCCGATTACAATGGTGTGTGTACTTTTCCCCTAGGCCATTCCAGTTATTGGTTTCGAGTATCAGACCAGCGAAAATTTTGATGGTTTCTCAACCATTCCTTAACTTCACACTTCCATATCTCGCGAACGGATTGACGCACACGAGAAATTCCTGTTGCATCTGAAAGTAGAAGCTCGCCCGATTACAAAGGTATCTGTATTTTTCCCCTAGGCCTTTGTAGTTATTGGTTTCGAGTATCAGACTTGCGAAAATTTTGATGGTTTCTCAACCATTCCTTAACTTCAAACTCCCATTTCTCGCGAACGGATTGACGAACTCGAGAAATTCCTGTTGCATCTGAAAGTAGAATCTCGCCCGATTACAATGATATGTGTACTTTCCCCTAGGTCATTCCAGTTATTGGTTTCGAGTGTCAGACTTGCGAAAATTTTGATGGTTTCTCAACCATTCCTTAACTTCAAACTCCCATATCTCGCGAACGGATTGACGCACTCGAGAAATTCCTGTTCTATCGGAAAGCAGAAACTCGCCCGAATACAATGGTGTGTGTACTTTTCCCCTAGGCCATTCCAGTTATTGGTTTCGAGTATCAGACCAGCGAAAATTTTGATGGTTTCTCAACCATTCCTTAACTTCACACTTCCATATCTCGCGAACGGATTGACGCACACGAGAAATTCCTGTTGCATCTGAAAGTAGAAGCTCGCCCGATTACAAAGGTATCTGTATTTTTCCCCTAGGCCTTTGTAGTTATTGGTTTCGAGTATCAGACTTGCGAAAATTTTGATGGCTTCTCAGCCATTCCTTAACTTCCAAATCCATATCTCGCGAACGGATTGACGCACTCGAGAAATTCCCGTTGTATCTGAAAGTAGAAACTCGCCCGATTACAACGGTGTGTGTATTTTTCCCCTAGGCCATTGTACTTATTAGTTTCGAGTATCAGACTTGCGAAAATTTTGATGGTTTCTCAACCATTCCTTAACTTCAAACTCCCATATCTCGCGAACGGATTGACGAACTCGAGAAATTCCTGTTGCATCTGAAAGTAGAAACTCGCCCGATTACAAAGATATGTGTGTTTTCCCCCTAGGCCTTTGTAGTTATTGGTTTCGAGTATCAGACTTGCGAAAATTTTGATAGCTTCTCAACCATTCCTTAAATTTCAACTCCCATATCTAGCGATCGGATTGACGAACTCGAGAATTTGCTATTGCATCTGAAAGCAGAAACTCGCCCGATTACAACGGTATGTGTATTTTTGCCCTAGGCCATAGTAGTTATTGGTTTCGAGTATCAGACTTGCGAAAATTTTGATGGTTTCTCAACCATTCCTTAACTTTCAACTCCCATATCTCGCGAACGGTTTGACGAGTTCGAGAAATTCCTGTTGCATCTGAAAGTAGAAACTCGCCCGATTACAAAGATATGTGTGTTTTCCCCCTAGGCCATTGTAGTTATTGGTTTCGAGTATCAGACTTGCGAAAATTTTGATGGCTTCTCAGCCATTCCTTAACTTCCAAATCCATATCTCGCGAACGGATTGACGCACTCGAGAAATTCCCGTTGTATCTGAAAGTAGAAACTCGCCCGATTACAACGGTGTGTGTATTTTTCCCCTAGGCCATTGTACTTATTAGTTTCGAGTATCAGACTTGCGAAAATTTTGATGGTTTCTCAACCATTCCTTAACTTCAAACTCCCATATCTCGCGAACGGATTGACGCACACGAGAAATTCCTGTTGCATCTGAAAGTAGAAGCTCGCCCGATTACAAAGGTATCTGTATTTTTCCCCTAGGCCTTTGTAGTTATTGGTTTCGAGTATCAGACTTGCGAAAATTTTGATGGTTTCTCAAGCATTCCTTAACTTCAAACTCCCATATCTCGCGAACGGATTGACGAACTCGAGAAATTCCTGTTGCATCTGAAAGTAGAAACTCGCCCGATTACAAAGATATGTGTGTTTTCCCCCTAGGCCTTTGTAGTTATTGGTTTAGAGTATCAGACTTGCGAAAATTTTGATGGCTTCTCAACCATTCCTTAACTTCCAACTCCCATATCTCGCGAACGGATTGACGCACTCGAGAAATTCCTATTCTATCGGAAAGCAGAAACTCGCCCGAATACAACGGTGTGTGTACTTTTCCCCTAGGCCATTCCAGTTATTGGTTTCGAGTATCAGACCAGCGAAAATTTTGATGGTTTCTCAACCATTCCTTAACTTCAAACTCTCATATCTCGCGAACGGATTGACGAACTCGAGAAATTCCTGTTGCATGTGGAAGTAGAAACTCGCCCGATTACAATGGTATGTCTGTATTTTTCCCGTAGGCATTTGTAGTTATTGGTTTCGAGTATCAAACTTGCGAAAATTCTGATGGCTTCTCAACCATTCCTTAACTTCGAACTCCCATATCTCGCGAACTTATTGACGAACTCGAGAAATTCCAGTTGCATGTGAAAGTAGAAAGTCGCCCGATTTCAACGGTATGTGTATTTTTCCCCTAGGCCATTGTAATTATTGGTTTCGAAAAATCAGACTTGCGAAAATTTTGATGGTCTCTCAACCATTCCATAACTTCAAACTCCCATATGTCGCGAACGGATTGACGAACTCGAGAATTTCCTATTGCATCTGAAAGCAGAAACTCGTCCGATTACAACGGTATGTGAATTTTTGCCCAAGGCCATAGTAGTTATTGGATTCGAGTATCAGACTTGCGAAAATTTTGATGGTTTCTCAACCATTCCTGAATTTCCAACTCCCATATCTCGCGAACGCATTGACGAACTCGTGAAATTCCTGTTGTATCTGAAAGTAGAATCTCGCCCGATTACAATGGTATGTGTATCTTTCCCCTAGGCATTTGTAGTTATTCGTTTCGAGTATCAGAATTGCGAAAATTTTGATGGCTTCTCAACCATTCCTTAACTTCAAACTCCCGTATCTCGCGAACGGTTTGTCGAACTCGAGAAATTCCTGTTGCATCTGAAAGTAGAAACTCGCCCGATTACAATGGTATGTGTGTATTTTTCCCATAGGCATTTGTAGTTATTGGTTTCGAGTATCAAACTTGCGAAAATTCTGATGGCTTCTCAACCATTCCTTAACTTCGAACTCCCATATCTCGCGAACGTATTGACGAACTCGAGAAATTCCTGTTGCATGTGAAAGTAGAAAGTCGCCCGATTACAACGGTATGTGAATTTTTGCCCAAGGCAATAGTAGTTATTCGTTTCGAGTATCAGAATTGCGAAAATTTTGATGGCTTCTCAACCATTCCTTAACTTCAAACTCCCGTATTTCGCGAACGGTTTGTCGAACTCGAGAAATTCCTGTTGCATCTGAAAGTAGAAACTCGCCCGATTACAATGGTATGTGTGTATTTTTCCCATAGGCATTTGTAGTTATTGGTTTCGAGTATCAAACTTGCGAAAATTCTGATGGCTTCTCAACCATTCCTTAACTTCGAACTCCCATATCTCGCGAACGTATTGACGAACTCGAGAAATTCCTGTTGCATGTGAAAGTAGAAAGTCGCCCGATTACAACGGTATGTGAATTTTTGCCCAAGGCAATAGTAGTTATTGTATTCGAGTATCAGACTTGCGAAAATTTTGATGATTTCTCAAACACACCTTAACTTCAAACTCCCATATCTCGCGAACGCATTGACGGACTCGAGAAATTCCTGTTGCGTGAGAAAGCAGAAGCTCGCCCGATTAAAATCGTATGTGTGCTTTTCCCCTAGGCCATTCCAGTTATTGGTTTCGAGTATCAGACTTGCGAAAATTTTTATGGTTTTTCAAGCATTCCTTAACTTCAAACTCCCATATCTCGCGAACGGATTGACGAACTCGAGAATTTCCGATTGCATCTGAAAGCAGAAACTCGCCCGATTACAACGGTATGTGTATTTTTGCCCAAGGCCATAGTAGTTATTGGATTCGAGTATCAGACCAGCGAAAATTTTGAAAGTCTCTCAACCATTCCATAAATTCAAACTCCCATATCTCGCGAACGGATTGACGAACTCGAGAAATTCCTGTTGCATGTGAAAGCAGAAAGTCGCCCGATTTCAACGGTATGTGTATTTTTTCCCTAGGCCTTTGTAGTTATTGGTTTCGAGTATCAGACTTTCGAAAATTTTGATGGTTTCCCAAACATTCCTTATTTTCACACTTCCATATATCGCGAACGGATTGACGAACTCGAGAAATTCCTGTTGCATGTGAAAGTAGAAACTCGACCGATTACAACGGTATGTGTATTTTTCCCCTAGGCCATTGTAGTTATTGGTTTCGTGAATCAGACTTGCGAAAATTTTGATGGTTTCTCAACCATTCCTTAACTTCAAACTCCCATATCTCGCGAACGGATTGACGCACTCGAGAAATTCCTGTTCTATCGGAAAGCAGAAACTCGCCCGAATACAATGGTGTGTGTACTTTTCCCCTAGGCCATTCCAGTTATTGGTTTCGAGTATCAGACCAGCGAAAATTTTGATGGTTTCTCAACCATTCCTTAACTTCAATCTCCCATTTCTCGCGAACGGATTGGCGAACACGAGAAATTCCTGTTGCATCTGAAAGTAGAAACTCGCCCGATTACAATGGTATGTGCACTTTTCCCCTAGGCCATTCCACTTATTGGTTTCGAGTATCAGACTTGCGAATATTTTGATGGTTTCTCAACCATTCCTTAACTTCACACTTCCATATCTCGCGAACGGATTGACGCACACGAGAAATTCCTGTTGCATCTGAAAGTAGAAGCTCGCCCGATTACAAAGGTATCTGTATTTTACCCTAGGCCTTTGTTGTTATTGGTTTCGAGTATCAGACTTGCGAAAATTTTGATGGATTCTCAAGCATTCCTTAACTTCAAACTCCCATATCTCGCGAACGGATTGACGAACTCGAGAAATTCCTGTTGCATCTGAAAGTAGAAACTCGCCCGATTACAAAGATATGTGTGTTTTCCCCCTAGGCCTTTGTAGTTATTGGTTTCGAGTATCAGACTTGCGAAAATTTTGATGGCTTCTCAACCATTCCTTAAATTTCAACTCCCATATCTAGCGATCGGATTGACGAACACGAGAATTTGCTATTGCATCTGAAAGCAGAAACTCGCCCGATTACAACGGTATGTGTATTTTTGCCCTAGGCCATAGTAGTTATTGGTTTCGAGTATCAGACTTGCGAAAATTTTGATGGTTTCTCAACAATTCCTTAACTTTCAACTCCCATATCTCGCGAACGGATTGACGAACTCGAGAAATTCCTGTTGCATCTGAAAGTAGAAACTCGCCCGATTACAAAGATATGTGTGTTTTCCCCCTAGGCCTTTGTAGTTATTGGTTTCGAGTATCAGACATGCGAAAATTTTGATGGCTTCTCAACCATTCCTTAACTTCCAACTCCCATATCTCGCGAACGGATTGACGAACTCGAGAAATTCCTGTTGTATCTGAAAGTAGAAACTCGACGGATTACAATGGTGTGTGTAGTTTTCCCCTAGGCCATTGTAGTTATTGGTTTCGAGTATCAGACTTGCGAAAATTTTGATGGTTTCTCAACCATTCCTTAACTTCCAACTCCCATATCTCGCGAACGCATTGACGAACTCGTGAAATTCCGGTTGTGTCTGAAAGTAGAAACTCGCCCGATTACAATGGTATGTGTGTATTTTTCCCGTAGGCATTTGTAGTTATTGGTTTCGAGTATCAAACTTGCGAAAATTCTGATGGCTTCTCAACCATTCCTTAACTTCGAACTCCCATATCTCGCGAACGGATTGACGAACTCGAGAAATTCCTGTTGTATCTGAAAGTAGAAACTCGCCTCATTACAATGGTGTGTGTACTTTTCCCCTAGGCCATTCCGGTTATTGGTTTCGAGTATCAGACCAGCGAAAATTTTGATGGTTTCTCAACCATTCCTTAACTTCAAACTCCCATATCTCGCGAACGGATTGACGAACGCGAGAAATTCCTGACGCATGTGAAAGTAGAAACTCGACGGATTACAATGGTGTGTGTAGTTTTCCCCTAGGCCATAGTAGTAAATGGTTTCGCTTATCAGACTTGCGAAAATTTTGATGGTTTCTCAACCATTCCATAACTTCCAACTCCCATATCTCGCGAACGCATTGACGAAATCGTGAAATTCCTGTTGTATCTGAAAGTAGAAACTCGCCCGATTACAATGGTATGTGTGTATTTTTCCCGTAGGCATTTGTAGTTATTTGTTTGGAGTATCAGACTAGCCAAAATTTTGATGGTTTCTCAACCATTCCTTAACTTCAAACTCCCATTTCTTGCGAACGGATTGACGAACTCGAGAAATTCCTGTTGTATCTGAAAGTAGAAACTCGCCCGATTACAATGGTATGTGTGTATTTTTCCCGTAGGCATTTGTAGTTATTGGTTTCGAGTATCAAACTTGCGAAAATTTTGATGGCTTCTCAATCATTCCTTAACTTCGAACTCCCATATCTCGCGAACGGATTGACGAACTCGAGAAATTCCTGTTGTATCTGAAAGTAGAAACTCGCCCGATTACAATGGTGTGTGTATTTTTCCCCTAGGCATTGTAGTTATTAGTTTCGAGTATCAGATTTGCGAAAATTTTGATGGTTTCTCAACCATTCTTTAACTTCAAACTCCCATTTCTCGCGAACGGATTGACGAACTCGAGAAGTTCCTTTTGTATCTGAAAGTAGAAACTCGACGAATTACAATGGTGTGTGTAGTTTTCCCCTAGGCCATTGTAGTTATTGTTTTCGAGTATCAGACTTGCGAAAATTTTGATGGTTTCTCAACCATTCCTTAATTTCCAACTCCCATATCTCGCGAACGCATTGACGAACTCGTGAAATTCCGGTTGTATCTGAAAGTAGAAACTCGCCCGATTACAATGGTATGTGTGTATTTTTCCCGTAGGCATTTGTAGTTATTGGTTTCGAGTATCAAACTTGCGAAAACTCTGATGGCTTCTCAACCATTCCTTAACTTCGAACTCCCATATCTCGCGAACGGATTGACGAACTCGAGAAATTCCTGTTGTATCTGGAAGTAGAAACTCGCCTCATTACAATGGTGTGTGTACTTTTCCCCTAGGCCATTCCGGTTATTGGTTTCGAGTATCAGACCAGCGAAAATTTTGATGGTTTCTCAACAATTCCTTAACTTCAAACTCCCATATCTCGCGAACGGATTGACGAACGCGAGAAATTCCTGTTGCATGTGAAAGTAGAAACTCGACGGATTACAATGGCGTGTGTAGTTTTCCCCTAGGCCATTGTAGTAAATGGTTTCGAGTATCAGACTTGCGAAAATTTTGATGGTTTCTCAAACATTCCTTAACTTCCAACTCCCATATCTCGCGAACGCATTGACGAACTCGTGAAATTCCTGTCGTATCTGAAAGTAGAAACTCGCCCGATTATAATGGTATGTGTGTATTTTTCCCGTAGGCATTTGTAGTTATTGGTTTCAAGTATCAAACTTGCGAAAATTCTGATGGCTTCTCAACCATTCCTTAACTTCGAACTCCCATATCTCGCGAACGGATTGACGAACTCGAGATATTCCTGTTGTATCTGAAAGTAGAAACTCGCCTCATTACAATGGTGTGTGTACTTTTCCCCTAGGCCATTCCGGTTATTGTTTTCGAGTATCAGACCAGCGAAAATTTTGATGGTTTCTCAACCATTCCTTAACTTCAAACTCCCATATCTCGCGAACGGATTGACGAACTCGAGAAATTCCTGTTGCTTCTGAAAGTAGAAACTCGCCCGATTACAAAGATATGTGTGTTTGCCCCCTAGGCCTTTGTAGTTATTGGTTTCGAGTATCAGACTTGCGAAAATTTTGATGGCTTCTCAACCATTCCTTAACTTCGAACTCCCATATCTCGCGAACGCATTGAAGAACTCGTGAAATTCCTGTTGTATCTGAAAGTAGAAACTCGCCCGATTACAATGGTATGTGTGTATTTTTCCCGTAGGCATTTGTAGTTATTTGTTTGGAGTATCAGACTAGCCAAAATTTTGATGGCTTCTCAACCATTCCTTAACTTCGAACTCCCATATCTCGCGAACGCATTGAAGAACTCGTGAAATTCCTGTTGTATCTGAAAGTAGAAACTCGCCCGATTACAATGGTATGTGTACTTTTCCCCTAGGCCATACCACTTATTGGTTTCGAGTATCAGACTTGCGAAAATTTTGATGGTTTCTCAACCATTCCTTAACTTCCAACTCCCATATCTCGCGAACGCATTGAAGAACTCGTGAAATTCCTGTTGTATCTGAAAGTAGAAACTCGCCCGATTACAATGGTATGTGTGTATTTTTCCCGTAGGCATTTGTAGTTATTGGTTTCGAGTATCAAACTTGCGAAAATTTTGATGGCTTCTCAACCATTCCTTAACTTCGAACTCCCATATCTCGCGAACAGATTGACGAACTCGAGAAATTCCTGTTGTGTCTGAAAGTAGACACTCGCCTGATTACAATGGTGTATGTACTTTTCCCCTAGGCCATTCCGGTTATTGGTTTCGATTATCAGACCAGCGAAAATTTTGATGGTTTCTCAACCATTCCTTAAGTTCAAACTCCCATATCTCGCGAACGGATTGACGAACGCGAGAAATTCCTGTTGCATGTGAAAGTAGAATCTCGCCCGATTACAACGGTATGTGTATTTTTCCCCTAGGCATTTGTAGTTATTGGTTTCGAGTATCAGATTTACGAAAATTTTTGTGGTTTCTCAACCATTCCTTAACTTCAAACTCCCATATCTCGCGAACGGATTGACGAACTCGAGAAATTCCAGTCGCATCTGAAAGTAGAAACTCGCCCGAATACAACGGTATGTGTATTTTTCCCCTATACCATTTTAGTTATTGGTTTCGAGTATCAGACTTGCGAAAATTTTGATGGTTTCTCAACCATTCCTTAACTTCAAACTCCCATATCTCGCGAACGGTTTGACGCACTGGAGAAATTCCTGTTGTATCTGAAAGTAGAAACTCGACGGATTACAATGGTGTGTGTACTTTTCCCCTAAGCCTTTGTAGTTATTGGTTTCGAGTATCAGACTTGCGAAAAGTGTGATGGCTTATCAACCATTCCTTAACTTCCAACTCCCATATCTCGCGAACGGATTGACGCACTCGAGAAATTCCTGTTGTATCTGAAAGTAGAAACTCGACGGATTACAATGGTGTGTGTACTTTTCCCCTAAGCCATTGTAGTTATTGGTTTCGAGTATCAGACTTGCGAAAATTTTGATGGTTTCTCAACCATTCCTCAACTTCAAACTCCCATTTCTCGCGAACGGATTGACGAACTCGAGAAATTCCTGTTGCATCTGAAAGTAGAAACTCGCCCGATTACAAAGATATGTGTATTTTTCCCCTAGGCATTTGTAGATATTGGTTTCGAGTATCAGACTTGCGAAAATTTTGATGGTTTCTCAACCATTCCTTAACTTCAAACTCCCATATCTCGCGAACGGATTGACGAACTCGAGAAACTCCTGTTGCATCTGAAAGTAGAAACTCGCCCGATTACAACGGTATGTGTACTTTTCCCCTAGGCCATTCCACTTATTGGTTTCGAGTATCAGACTTGCGAATATTTTGATGGTTTCTCAACCATTCCATAGCTTCACACTTCCATATCTCGCGAACGGATTGACGAACTCGAGAATTTCCCATTGCATCTGAAAGCAGAAACTCGCCCGATTACAACGGTATGTGTATTTTTCCCCTAGGCCATTGTAGTTATTGGTTTCGAGTATCAGACTTGCGAAAATTTTGATGATTTCTCAACCATTCCTTAACTGCAAACTCCCATATCTCGCGAACGCATTGACGAACTCGAGTAATTCCTGTTGTATCTGAAAGTAGAAACTCGCCCCATTACAATGGTGTGTGTACTTTTCCCCTAGGTCATTCCGGTTATTGGTTTCGAGTATCAGACCAGCGAAAATTTTGATGGTTTCTCAACCATTCCTTAACTTCAAACTCCCATATCTCGCGAACGGATTGACGAACGCGAGAAATTCCTGTTGCATGTGGAAGTAGAAACTCGCCCCATTACAATGGTGTGTGTACTTTTCCCCTAGGCCATTCCGGTTATTGGTTTCGAGTATCAGACCAACGAAAATTTTGATGGTTTCTCAACCATTCCTTAACTTCAAACTCTCATATATCGCGAACGGATTGACGAACTCGAGAAATTCCTGTTGCACGTGGAAGTAGAAACTCGCCCCATTACAATGGTGTGTGTACTTTTCCCCTAGGCCATTCCGGTTATTGGTTTCGAGTATCAGACCAGCGAAAATTTTGATGGTTTCTCAACCATTCCTTAACTTCAAACTCCCATATCTCGCGAACGGATTGACGAACGCGAGAAATTCCTCTTGTATCTGAAAGTAGAAACTCGACGGATTACAACGGTATGTGTATTTTTACCCTAGGGCTTTTTAGTTATTGGTTTCGAGTATCAGACTTGCGAAAATTTTGATGGTTTCTCAACAATTCCTTAACTTTCAACTCCCATATCTCGCGATCGGATTGACGAACACGAGAATTTGCTATTGCATCTGAAAACAGAAACTCGCCCGATTACAACGGTATGTGTATTTTTGCCCGAGGCGATAGTAGTTATTGGATTCGAGTATCAGACTTGCGAAAATTTTGATGATTTCTCAACCATTCCTTAACTTCAAACTCCCATATCTCGTGAACGCATTGACGAACTCGAGAAATTCCTGTTGCACTGGAAGTAGAAACACGCCCGATTACAACGGTGTGTGTATTTTTCCCCTAGGCATTGTAGTTATTAGTTTCGAGTATCAGACTTGCGAAAATTTTGATGGTTTCTCAACCATTCCTTAACTTCAAACCCCCACTTCTCGCGAACGGATAGACGAACTCGAGAAATTCCTGTTGTATCTGAGAGTAGAAACTCGCCCGATTACAATGGTGTGTGTACTTTACCCCTAGGCCATTCCAGTTATTGGTTTCGAGTATCAGACTTGCGAAAATTTGGATGGTTTCTCAACGATTCCTTAACTTCACACTCCTATATCTCGCGAACGGATTGCCGAACTCGAGAATTTCCTATTGCATCAGAAAGCAAAAGCTCGCCCGATTATAATGGTGTGTGTACTTTTCCCCCTAGGCCTTTGTAATTATTGGTTTCGAGTATCAAGTACAATGGTGTGTGTATTTTACCCCTAGGCCATTCCAGTTACTGGTTTCGAGTATCAGACTTGCGAAAATTTTGATGATTTCTCAACCATTCCTTAACTTCAAACTCCCATATCTCGTGAACGCATTGACGAACTCGAGAAATTCCTGTTGTACTGGAAGTAGAAACTCGCCGGATTACAATGGTGTGTGTACTTTTCCCCTAAGCCATTGTAGTTATTGGTTTCGAGTATCAGACATGCGAAAATTTTGATGGTTTCTCAACCATTCCTTAACTTCCAACTCCCATATCTCGCGAACGGATTGACGAACTCGAGAAATTCCTGTTGCATCTGAAAGTAGAAACTCGCCCGATTACAAAGATATGTGTGTTTTCCCCCTAGGCCTTTGTAGTTATTGGTTTCGAGTATCAGACATGCGAAAATTTTGATGGCTTCTCAACCATTCCTTAACTGCAAACTCCCATATCTCGCGAACGCATTGACGAACTCGAGTAATTCCTGTTGTATCTGAAAGTAGAAACTCGCCCCATTACAATGGTGTGTGTACTTTTCCCCTAGGCCATTCCGGTTATTGGTTTCGAGTATCAGACCAACGAAAATTTTGATGGTTTCTCAACCATTCCTTAACTTCAAACTCTCATATCTCGCGAACGGATTGACGAACTCGAGAAATTCCTGTTGCACGTGGAAGTAGAAACTCGCCCCATTACAATGGTGTGTGTACTTTTCCCCTAGGCCATTCCGGTTATTGGTTTCGAGTATCAGACCAGCGAAAGTTTTGATGGTTTCTCAACCATTCCTTAACTTCAAACTCCCATATCTCGCGAACGGATTGACGAACGCGAGAAATTCCTCTTGTATCTGAAAGTAGAAACTCGACGGATTACAATGGTGTGTGTACTTTTCCCCTAGGCCATTCCAATTATTGGTTTCGAGTATCAGACCAGCGAAAATTTTGATGGTTTCTCAACCATTCCTTAACTTCAAACTCTCATATCTCGCGAACGGATTGAAGAACTCGAGAAATTCCTGTTGCATGTGGAAGTAGAAACTCGCCCGATTACAACGGTATGTGTATTTTTACCCTAGGGCTTTTTAGTTATTGGTTTCGAGTATCAGACTTGCGAAAATTTTGATGGTTTCTCAACAATTCCTTAACTTTCAACTCCCATATCTCGCGATCGGATTGACGAACACGAGAATTTGCTATTGCATCTGAAAACAGAAACTCGCCCGATTACAACGGTATGTGTATTTTTGCCCGAGGCGATAGTAGTTATTGGATTCGAGTATCAGACTTGCGAAAATTTTGATGATTTCTCAACCATTCCTTAACTTCAAACTCCCATATCTCGTGAACGCATTGACGAACTCGAGAAATTCCTGTTGCACTGGAAGTAGAAACACGCCCGATTACAACGGTGTGTGTATTTTTCCCCTAGGCATTGTAGTTATTAGTTTCGAGTATCAGACTTGCGAAAATTTTGATGGTTTCTCAACCATTCCTTAACTTCAAACCCCCACTTCTCGCGAACGGATAGACGAACTCGAGAAATTCCTGTTGTATCTGAGAGTAGAAACTCGCCCGATTACAATGGTGTGTGTACTTTACCCCTAGGCCATTCCAGTTATTGGTTTCGAGTATCACACTTGCGAAAATTTTGATGGTTTCTCAACAATTCCTTAACTTTCAACTCCCATATCTCGCGATCGGATTGACGAACACGAGAATTTGCTATTGCATCTGAAAACAGAAACTCGCCCGATTACAACGGTATGTGTATTTTTGCCCGAGGCGATAGTAGTTATTGGATTCGAGTATCAGACTTGCGAAAATTTTGATGATTTCTCAACCATTCCTTAACTTCAAACTCCCATATCTCGTGAACGCATTGACGAACTCGAGAAATTCCTGTTGTACTGGAAGTAGAAACTCGCCGGATTACAATGGTGTGTGTACTTTTCCCCTAAGCCATTGTAGTTATTGGTTTCGAGTATCAGACATGCGAAAATTTTGATGGTTTCTCAACCATTCCTTAACTTCCAACTCCCATATCTCGCGAACGGATTGACGAACTCGAGAAATTCCTGTTGCATCTGAAAGTAGAAACTCGCCCGATTACAAAGATATGTGTGTTTTCCCCCTAGGCCTTTGTAGTTATTGGTTTCGAGTATCAGACATGCGAAAATTTTGATGGCTTCTCAACCATTCCTTAACTTCCAACTCCCATATCTCGCGAACGGATTGACGCACTCGAGAAATTCCCGTTGTATCTGAAAGTAGAAACTCGACGGATTACAATGGTGTGTGTACTTTTCCCCTAAGCCATTGTAGTTATTGGTTTCGAGTATCAGACATGCGAAAATTTTGATGGTTTCTCAACCATTCCTGAATTTCCAACTCCCATATCTCGCGAACGCATTGACGAACTCGTGAAATTCCTGTTGTATCTGAAAGTAGTATCTCGCCCGATTACAATGGTATGTGTATCTTTCCCGTAGGCATTTGTAGTTATTGTTTTCGAGTATCAAACTTGCGAAAACTCTGATGGCTTCTCAACCATTCCTTAACTTCGAACTCCCATATCTCGCGAACGGATTGACGAACTCGAGAAATTCCTGTTGTATCTGAAAGTAGAAACTCGCCTCATTACAATGGTGTGTGTACTTTTCCCCTAGGCCATTCCGGTTTTTGGTTTCGAGTATCAGACCAGCGAAAATTCTGATGGCTTCTCAACCATTCCTTAACTTCGAACTCCCATATCTCGCGAACGGATTGACGAACTCCAGAAATTCCTATTGTATCTGAAAGTAGAAACTCGACGGATTACAATGGTGTGTGTAGTTTTCCCCTAGGCCATTGTAGTTATTGGTTTCGAGTATCAGACTTGCGAAAATTTTGATGGTTTCTCAACCATTCCTTAACTTCCAACTCCCATATCTCGCGAACGCATTGACGAACTCGTGAAATTCCGGTTGTATCTGAAAGTAGAAACTCGCCCGATTACAATGGTATGTGTGTATTTTTCCCGTAGGCATTTGTAGTTATTGGTTTCGAGTATCAAACTTGCGAAAATTCTGATGGCTTCTCAACCATTCCTTAACTTCGAACTCCCATATCTCGCGAACGGATTGACGAACTCGAGAAATTCCTGTTGTATCTGAAAGTAGAAACTCGCCTCATTACAATGGTGTGTGTACTTCTCCCCTAGGCCATTCCGGTTATTGGTTTCGAGTATCAGACCAGCGAAAATTTTGATGGTTTCTCAACCATTCCTTAACTTCAAACTCCCATATCTCGCGAACGGATTGACGAACGCGAGAAATTCCTGTCGCATGTGAAAGTAGAAACTCGACGGATTACAATGGTGTGTGTAGTTTTCCCCTAGGCCATAGTAGTAAATGGTTTCGCTTATCAGACTTGCGAAAATTTTGATGGTTTCTCAACCATTCCATAACTTCCAACTCCCATATCTCGCGAACGCATTGACGAAATCGTGAAATTCCTGTTGTATCTGGAAGTAGAAACTCGCCCGATTACAATAGTATGTGTGTATTTTTCCCGTAGGCATTTGTAGTTATTGGTTTCGAGTATCAAACTTGCGAAAATTCTGATGGCTTCTCAACCATTCCTTAACTTCGAACCCCCATATCTCGCGAACGGATTGACGAACTCGATTATTTCCTGTTGCATCTGAAAGTAGAAACTCGACCGATTACAATGGTGTGTGTACTTTTCCCCTAGGTCAATCCAGTTATTCGTTTCTAGCATCAGACTTGCGAATATTTTGATGGTTTCTCAACCATTCCTTAACTTCACACTTCCATATCTCGCGAACGGATTGACGAACTCGAGAATTTCCTATTGCATTTGAAAGCAGAAACTCGCCCGATTACAATGGTATGTGTACTTTTCCCCTAGGCCATTCCACTCATTGGTTTCGAGTATCAGACTTGCGAATATTTTGATGGTTTCTCAACCATTCCTTAACTTCACACTTCCATATCTCGCGAACGGACTGACGAACTCGAGAAATTCCTGTTGCTTCTGAAAGTAGAAACTCGCCCGATTACAAAGATATGTGTGTTTGCCCCCTAGGCCTTTGTAGTTATTGGTTTCGAGTATCAGACTTGCGAAAATTTTGATGGCTTCTCAACCATTCCTTAAGTTCGAACTCCCATATCTCGCGAACGCATTGAAGAACTCGTGAAATTCCTGTTGTATCTGAAAGTAGAAACTCGCCCGATTACAATGGTATGTGTGTATTTTTCCCGTAGGCATTTGTAGTTATTTGTTTGGAGTATCAGACTGGCCAAAATTTTGATGGTTTCTCAACCATTCCTTAACTTCAAACTCCCATATCTCGCGAACGGATTGACGAACTCGAGAAATTCCTGTTGTATCTGAAAGTAGAAACTCGCCCGATTACAATGGTGTGTGTATTTTTCCCCTAGGCATTGTAGTTATTAGTTTCGAGTATCAGACTTGCGAAAATTTTGATGGTTTCTCAACCATTCTTTAACTTCAAACTCCCATTTCTCGCGAACGGATTGACGACCTCGAGAAGTTCCTTTTGTATCTGAAAGTAGAAACTCGACGGATTACAACGGTGTGTGTAGTTTTCCCCTAGGCCATTGTAGTTATTGTTTTCGAGTATCAGACTTGCGAAAATTTTGATGGTTTCGCAACCATTCCTTAACTTCCAACTCCCATATCTCGCGAACGCATTGACGAACTCGTGAAATTCCGGTTGTATATGAAAGTAGAAACTCGCCCGATTACAATGGTATGTGTGTATTTTTCCCGTAGGCATTTGTAGTTATTGGTTTCGAGTATCAAACTTGCGAAAACTCTGATGGCTTCTCAACCATTCCTTAACTTCGAACTCCCATATCTCGCGAACGGATTGACGAACTCGAGAAATTCCTGTTGTATCTGGAAGTAGAAACTCGCCTCATTACAATGGTGTGTGTACTTTTCCCCTAGGCCATTCCGGTTATTGTTTTCGAGTATCAGACCAGCGAAACTTTTGATGGTTTCTCAACCATTCCTTAACTTCAAACTCCCATATCTCGCGAACGGATTGACGAACGCGAGAAATTCCTGTCGCATGTGAAAGTAGAAACTCGCCCGATTACAATGGTATGTGTGTATTTTTCCCGTAGGCAATTGTAGTTATTGGTTTCGAGTATCAAACTTGCGAAAATTCTGATGGCTTCTCAACCATTCCTTAACTTCGAACCCCCATATCTCGCGAACGGATTGACGAACTCGATTATTTCCTGTTGCATCTGAAAGTAGAAACTCGACCGATTACAATGGTGTGTGTACTTTTCCCCTAGGTCAATCCAGTTATTCGTTTCTAGCATCAGACTTGCGAATATTTTGATGGTTTCTCAACCATTCCTTAATTTCACACTTCCATATCTCGCGAACGGATTGACGAACTCGAGAATTTCCTATTGCATCTGAAAGCAGAAACTCGCCCGATTACAATGGTATGTGTACTTTTCCCCTAGGCCATTCCGGTTATTGGTTTCGATTATCAGACCAGCGAAAATTTTGATGGTTTCTCAACCATTCCTTAACTTCACACTTCCATATCTCGCGAACGGATTGACGAACTCGAGAAATTCCTGTTTCTTCTGAAAGTAGAAACTCGCCCGATTACAAAGATATGTGTGTTTGCCCCCTAGGCCTTTGTAGTTATTGGTTTCGAGTATCAGACTTGCGAAAATTTTGATGGCTTCTCAACCATTCCTTAACTTCGAACTCCCATATCTCGCGAACGCATTGAAGAACTCGTGAAATTCCTGTTGTATCTGAAAGTAGAAACTCGCCCGATTACAATGGTATGTGTGTATTTTTCCCGTAGGCATTTGTAGTTATTGGTTTCGAGTATCAAACTTGCGAAAATTTTGATGGCTTCTCAACCATTCCTTAACTTCGAACTCCCATATCTCGCGAACGGATTGACGAACTCGAGAAATTCCTGTTGTCTCTGAAAGTAGAAACTCGCCCGATTACAATGGTGTGTGTACTTTTCCCCTAGGCCATTCCGGTTATTGGTTTCGATTATCAGACCAGCGAAAATTTTGATGGTTTCTCAACCATTCCTTAAGTTCAAACTCCCATATCTCGCGAACGGATTGACGAACGCGAGAAATTCCTGTTGCATGTGAAAGTAGAATCTCGCCCGATTACAACGGTATGTGTATTTTTCCCCTAGGCATTTGTAGTTATTGGTTTCGAGTATCAGATTTACGAAAATTTTTGTGGTTTCTCAACCATTCCTTAACTTCAAACTCCCATATCTCGCGAACGGATTGACGAACTCGAGAAATTCCAGTCGCATCTGAAAGTAGAAACTCGCCCGAATACAACGGTATGTGTATTTTTCCCCTAGACCATTGTAGTTATTGGTTTCGAGTATCAGACTTGCGAAAATTTTGATGGTTTCTCAACCATTCCTTAACTTCAAACTCCCATTTCTCGCGAACGGATTGACGAACACGAGAGATTCCTGTTGCATCTGAAAGTAGAAACTCTCCCGATTAGAATGGTATGTGTACTTTTCCCATAGGCCATTCCAATTATTGGTTTCGTGTATCAGACTTGCGAATATTTTGATTGTTCCTCAACCATTCCTTAACTTCACACTTCCATATCTCGCGAACGGATTGACGAACTCGAGAATTTCCTATTGCATCTGAAAGCAGAAACTCGCCCGATTACAGCGGTATGTGTATTTTTCCCCTAGGCCATTGTAGTTATTGGTTTCGAGTATCAGACTTGCGAAAATTTTGATGGTTTCTCAACCATTCCTTAACTTTCAACTCCCATATCTCGCGATCGGATTGACGAACTCGAGAATTTGCTATTGCATCTGAAAGCAGAAACTCGCCCGATTACAATGGTATGTGTATTTTTCCCCTAGGCATTTGTAGTTATTGGTTTCGAGTATCAGACTTGCGAAAATTTTGATGGCTTCTCAACCATTCCTTAACCTCAAACTCCCATATCTCGCGAACGGATTGTCGAACTCGAGAAATTCCTGTTGCATCTGAAAGTAGAAACTCGCCCGATTACAACGGTATGGGTATTTTTCCCCTAGGCATTTGTAGTTATTGGTTTCGAGTATCAGACTTGCGAAAATTTTTATGGTTTCTCAACCATTCCTTAACTTCAAACTCCCATTTCTCGCGAACGGATTGACGAACTCGAGAAATTCCTGTTGCATCTGAAAGTAGAAACTCGCCCGATTACAATGGTTTGTGTACTTTCCCCTAGGCCTTTGTAGTTATTGGTTTCGAGTATCAGACTTGCGAAAATTGTGATGGCTTCTCAACCTTTCCTTAACTTCCAACTCCCATATCTCGCGAACGGATTGACGCACTCGAGAAATTCCTGTTGTATCTGAAAGTAGAAACTCGACGGATTACAATGGTGTGTGTACTTTTCCCCTAAGCCATTGTAGTTATTGGTTTCGAGTATGAGACTTGCGAAAATTTTGATGGGTTCTCAACCATTCCTCAACTTCAAACTCCCATTTCTCGCGAACGGATTGACGAACTCGAGAAATTCCTGTTGCATCTGAAAGTAGAAACTCGCCCGATTACAAAGATATGTGTATTTTTCCCCTAGGCATTTGTAGATATTGGTTTCGAGTATCAGACTTGCGAAAATTTTGATGGTTTCTCAACCATTCCTTAACCTCAAACTCCCATATCTCGCGAACGGATTGTCGAACTCGAGAAATTCCTGTTGCATCTGAAAGTAGAAACTCGCCCGATTACAACGGTATGGGTATTTTTCCCCTAGGCATTTGTAGTTATTGGTTTCGAGTATCAGACTTGCGAAAATTTTTATGGTTTCTCAACCATTCCTTAACTTCAAACTCCCATTTCTCGCGAACGGATTGACGAACTCGAGAAATTCCTGTTGCATCTGAAAGTAGAAACTCGCCCGATTACAATGGTTTGTGTACTTTCCCCTAGGGCTTTGTAGTTATTGGTTTCGAGTATCAGACTTGCGAAAATTGTGATGGCTTCTCAACCTTTCCTTACCTTCCAACTCCCATATCTCGCGAACGGATTGACGCACTCGAGAAATTCCTGTTGTATCTGAAAGTAGAAACTCGACGGATTACAATGGTGTGTGTACTTTTCCCCTAAGCCATTGTAGTTATTGGTTTCGAGTATGAGACTTGCGAAAATTTTGATGGTTTCTCAACCATTCCTCAACTTCAAACTCCCATTTCTCGCGAACGGATTGACGAACTCGAGAAATTCCTGTTGCATCTGAAAGTAGAAACTCGCCCGATTACAAAGATATGTGTATTTTTCCCCTAGGCATTTGTAGATATTGGTTTCGAGTATCAGACTTGCGAAAATTTTGATGGTTTCTCAACCATTCCTTAACTTCAAACTCCCATATCTCGCGAACGGATTGACGAACTCGAGAAACTCCTGTTGCATCTGAAAGTAGAAACTCGCCCGATTACAACGGTATGTGTACTTTTCCCCTAGGCCATTCCACTTATTGGTTTCGAGTATCAGACTTGCCAATATTTTGATGGTTTCTCAACCATTCCTTAGCTTCACACTTCCATATCTCGCGAACGGATTGACGAACTCGAGAATTTCCCATTGCATCTGAAAGCAGAAACTCGCCCGATTACAACGGTATGTGTATTTTTCCCCTAGGCCATTGTAGTTATTGGTTTCGAGTATCAGACTTGCGAAAATTTTGATGATTTCTCAACCATTCCTTAACTGCAAACTCCCATATCTCGCGAACGCATTGACGAACTCGAGTAATTCCTGTTGTATCTGAAAGTAGAAACTCGCCCCATTACAATGGTGTGTGTACTTTTCCCCTAGGTCATTCCGGTTATTGGTTTCGAGTATCAGACCAGCGAAAATTTTGATGGTTTCTCAACCATTCCTTAACTTCAAACTCCCATATCTCGCGAACGGATTGACGAACGCGAGAAATTCCTGTTGCATGTGGAAGTAGAAACTCGCCCCATTACAATGGTGTGTGTACTTTTTCCCTAGGCCATTCCGGTTATTGGTTTCGAGTATCAGACCAACGAAAATTTTGATGGTTTCTCAACCATTCCTTAACTTCAAACTCTCATATCTCGCGAACGGATTGACGAACGCGAGAAATTCCTCTTGTATCTGAAAGTAGAACCTCGACGGATTACAATGGTGTGTGTACTTTTCCCCTAGGCCATTCCAATTATTGGTTTCGAGTATCAGACCAGCGAAAATTTTGATGGTTTCTCAACCATTCCTTAACTTCAAACTATCATATCTCGCGAACGGATTGAAGAACTCGAGAAATTCCTGTTGCATGTGGAAGTAGAAACTCGCCCGATTACAACGGTATGTGTATTTTTACACTAGGGCTTTTTAGTTATTGGTTTCGAGTATCAGACTTGCGAAAATTTTGATGGTTTCTCAACAATTCCTTAACTTTCAACTCCCATATCTCGCGATCGGATTGACGAACACGAGAATTTGCTATTGCATCTGAAAACAGAAACTCGCCCGATTACAACGGTATGTGTATTTTTCCCCTAGGCCATTGTAGTTATTGGTTTCGAGTATCAGACTTGCGAAAATTTTGATGGTTTCTCAACCATTCCTTAATTTTCAACTCCCATATCTCGCGATCGGATTGACGAACTCGCGAATTTGCTATTGCATCTGAAAGCAGAAACTCGCCCGATTACAACGGTATGTGTATTTTTGCCCTAGGCCATAGTAGTTATTGGTTTCGAGTATCAGACTCGCGAAAATTGTGATGGTTTCTCAACCATTCCTTAACTTCCAACTCCCATATCTCGCGAACGGATTGACGCACTCGAGAAATTCCTGTTGTATCTGAAAGTAGAAACTCGACGGATTACAATGGTGTGTGTACTTTTCCCCTAAGCCATTGTAGTTATTGGTTTCGAGTATCAGACTTGCGAAAATTTTGATGGTTTCTCAACCATTCCTTAACTTCAAACTCCCATTTCTCGCGAACGGATTGACGAACTCGAGAAATTCCTGTTGCATCTGAAAGTAGAAACTCGCCCGATTACAATGGTTTGTGTACTTTCCCCTAGGCCTTTGTAGTTATTGGTTTCGAGTATCAGACTTGCGAAAATTTTGATGATTTCTCAAGCATTCCTTAACTTCAAACTCCCATATCTCGCGAACGGATTGACGAACTCGAGAAATTCCTGTTGCATCTGAAAGTAGAAACTCGCCCGATTACAAAGATATGTGTATTTTTCCCCTAGGCATTTGTAGTTATTGGTTTCGAGTATCAGACTTGCGAAAATTTTGATGGTTTCTCAACCATTCCTTAACTTCAAACTCCCATATCTCGCGAACGGATTGACGAACGCGAGAAATTCCTGTTGCATGTGGAAGTAGAAACTCGCCCCATTACAATGGTGTGTGTACTTTTCCCCTAGGCCATAGTAGTTATTGGTTTCGAGTATCAGACTCGCGAAAATTGTGATGGTTTCTCAACCATTCCTTAACTTTCAACTCCCATATCTCGCGATCGGATTGACGAACTCGAGAATTTGCTATTGCATCTGAAAGCAGAAACTCGCCCGATTACAACGGTATGTGTATTTTTGCCCTAGGCCATAGTAGTTATTGGTTTCGAGTATCAGACTCGCGAAAATTGTGATGGTTTCTCAACCATTCCTTAACTTCAAACTCCCATATCTCGCGAACGGATTGACGAACTCGAGAAATTCCTGTTGTATCTGAAAGTAGAATCTCGCCCGATTACAATGGTATGTGTATTTTTCCCCTAGGCCATTGTAGTTATTGGTTTCGAGTATCAGACTTGCGAAAATTTTGATGATTTCTCAACCATTCCTTAACTGCAAACTCCCATATCTCGCGAACGCATTGACGAACTCGAGTAATTCCTGTTGTATCTGAAAGTAGAAACTCGCCCGATTACAATGGTTTGTGTACTTTCCCCTAGGCCTTTGTAGTTATTGGTTTCGAGTATCAGACCAGCGAAAATTTTGATGGTTTCTCAACCATTCCTTAACTTCAAACTCCCATATCTCGCGAACGGATTGACGAACGCGAGAAATTCCTCTTGTATCTGAAAGTAGAAACTCGACGGATTACAATGGTGTGTGTACTTTTCCCCTAGGCCATTCCAATTATTGGTTTCGAGTATCAGACCAGCGAAAATTTTGATGGTTTCTCAACCATTCCTTAACTTCAAACTCTCATATCTCGCGAACGGATTGAAGAACTCGAGAAATTCCTGTTGCATGTGGAAGTAGAAACTCGCCCGATTACAACGGTATGTGTATTTTTACCCTAGGGCTTTTTAGTTATTGGTTTCGAGTATCAGACTTGCGAAAATTTTGATGGTTTCTCAACAATTCCTTAACTTTCAACTCCCATATCTCGCGATCGGATTGACGAACACGAGAATTTGCTATTGCATCTGAAAACGAAACTCGCCCGATTACAACGGTATGTGTATTTTTCCCCTAGGCCATTGTAGTTATTGGTTTCGAGTATCAGACTTGCGAAAAGTTTGATGGTTTCTCAACCATTCCTTAATTTTCAACTCCCATATCTCGCGATCGGATTGACGAACTCGCGAATTTGCTATTGCATCTGAAAGCAGAAACTCGCCCGATTACAACGGTATGTGTATTTTTGCCCTAGGCCATAGTAGTTATTGGTTTCGAGTATCAGACTCGCGAAAATTGTGATGGTTTCTCAACCATTCCTTAACTTCCAACTCCCATATCTCGCGAACGGATTGACGCACTCGAGAAATTCCTGTTGCATCTGAAAGTAGAAACTCGCCCGATTACAACGGTTTGTGTACTTTCCCCTAGGCCTTTGTAGTTATTGGTTTCGAGTATCAGACTTGCGAAAATTTTGATGATTTCTCAAGCATTCCTTAACTTCAAACTCCCATATCTCGCGAACGGATTGACGAACTCGAGAAATTCCTGTTGCATCTGAAAGTAGAAACTCGCCCGATTACAAAGATATGTGTATTTTTCCCCTAGGCATTTGTAGTTATTGGTTTCGAGTATCAGACTTGCGAAAATTTTGATGGTTTCTCAACCATTCCTTAACTTCAAACTCCCATATCTCGCGAACGGATTGACGAACGCGAGAAATTCCTGTTGCATGTGGAAGTAGAAACTCGCCCCATTACAATGGTGTGTGTACTTTTCCCCTAGGCCATAGTAGTTATTGGTTTCGAGTATCAGACTCGCGAAAATTGTGATGGTTTCTCAACCATTCCTTAACTTTCAACTCCCATATCTCGCGATCGGATTGACGAACTCGAGAATTTGCTATTGCATCTGAAAGCAGAAACTCGCCCGATTACAACGGTATGTGTATTTTTGCCCTAGGCCATAGTAGTTATTGGTTTCGAGTATCAGACTCGCGAAAATTGTGATGGTTTCTCAACCATTCCTTAACTTCAAACTCCCATATCTCGCGAACGGATTGACGAACTCGAGAAATTCCTGTTGTATCTGAAAGTAGAATCTCGCCCGATTACAATGGTATGTGTATTTTTCCCCTAGGCATTTGTAGTTATTGGTTTCGAGTATCAGACTTGCGAAAATTTTGATGGCTTCTCAACCATTCCTTAACTTCAAACTCCCATATCTCGCGAACGGATTGACGAACGCGAGAAATTCCTGTTGCATGTGAAAGTAGAAACTCGACGGATTACAATGGCGTGTGTAGTTTTCCCCTAGGCCATTGTAGTAAATGGTTTCGAGTATCAGACTTGCGAGAATTTTGATGGTTTCTCAACCATTCCTTAACTTCCAACTCCCATATCTCGCGAACGCATTGACGAACTCGTGAAATTCCTGTTGTATCTGAAAGTAGAAACTCGCCCGATTATAATGGTATGTGTGTATTTTTCCCGTAGGCATTTGTAGTTATTGGTTTCGAGTATCAAACTTGCAAAAATTCTGATGGCTTCTCAACCATTCCTTAACTTCCAACTCCCATATCTCGCGAACGCATTGACGAACTCGTGAAATTCCGGTTGTATCTGAAAGTAGAAACTCGCCCGATTAAAACGGTATGTGTACTTTTCCCCTAGGCCATTCCACTTATTGGTTTCGAGTATCAGACTTGCGAATATTTTGATGGTTTCTCAACCATTCCTTAGCTTCACACTTCCATATCTCGCGAACGGATTGACGAACTCGAGAATTTCCCATTGCATCTGAAAGCAGAAACTCGCCCGATTACAACGGTATGTGTATTTTTCCCCTAGGCCATTGTAGTTATTGGTTTCGAGTATCAGACTTGCGAAAATTTTGATGATTTCTCAACCATTCCTTAACTGCAAACTCCCATATCTCGCGAACGCATTGACGAACTCGAGTAATTCCTGTTGTATCTGAAAGTAGAAACTCGCCCCATTACAATGGTGTGTGTACTTTTCCCCTAGGTCATTCCGGTTATTGGTTTCGAGTATCAGACCAGCGAAAATTTTGATGGTTTCTCAACCATTCCTTAACTTCAAACTCCCATATCTCGCGAACGGATTGACGAACGCGAGAAATTCCTGTTGCATGTGGAAGTAGAAACTCGCCCCATTACAATGGTGTGTGTACTTTTCCCCTAGGCCATTCCGGTTATTGGATTCGAGTATCAGACCAGCGAAAATTTTGATGGTTTCTCAACCATTCCTTAACTTCAAATTCCCATATCTCGCGAACGGATTGTCGAACTCGAGAAATTCCTGTTGCATCTGAAAGTAGAAACTCGCCCGATTACAAAGATATGTGTATTTTTCCCCTAGGCATTTGTAGTTATTGGTTTCGAGTATCAGACTTGCGAAAATTTTGATGGTTTCTCAACCATTCCTTAACTTCAAACTCCCATATCTCGCGAACGGATTGACGAAATCGAGAAATTCCTGTTGTATCTGGAAGTAGAAACTCGCCTCATTACAACGGTGTGTGTACTTTTCCCCTAGGCCATAGTAGTTATTGGTTTCGAGTATCAGACTCGCGAAAATTGTGATGGTTTCTCAACCATTCCTTAACTTTCAACTCCCATATCTCGCGATCGGATTGACGAACTCGAGAATTTGCTATTGCATCTGAAAGCAGAAACTCGCCCGATTACAACGGTATGTGTATTTTTGCCCTAGGCCATAGTAGTTATTGGTTTCGAGTATCAGACTTGCGAAAATTTTGATGGCTTCTCAACCATTCCTTAACTTCAAACTCCCATATCTCGCGAACGGATTGACGAACTCGAGAAATTCCTGTTGTATCTGGAAGTAGAAACTCGCCTCATTACAATGGTGTGTGTACTTTTCCCCTAGGCCATTCCGGTTATTGGTTTCGAGTATCAGACCAGCGAAAATTTTGATGGTTTCTCAACCATTCCTTAACTTCAAACTCCCATATCTCGCGAACGGATTGACGAACGCGAGAAATTCCTGTTGCATGTGAAAGTAGAAACTCGACGGATTACAATGGCGTGTGTAGTTTTCCCCTAGGCCATTGTAGTAAATGGTTTCGAGTATCAGACTTGCGAAAATTTTGATGGTTTCTCAACCATTCCTTAACTTCCAACTCCCATATCTCGCGAACGCATTGACGAACTCGTGAAATTCCTGTTGTATCTGAAAGTAGAAACTCGCCCGATTATAATGGTATGTGTGTATTTTTCCCGTAGGCATTTGTAGTTATTGGTTTCGAGTATCAAACTTGCAAAAATTCTGATGGCTTCTCAACCATTCCTTAACTTCGAACTCCCATATCTCGCGAACGGATTGACGAACTCGAGAAATTCCTGTTGTATCTGAAAGTAGAAACTCGACGGATTACAATGGTGTGTGTAGTTTTCCCCTAGGCCATTGTAGTTATTGGTTTCGAGTATCAGACTTGCGAAAATTTTGATGGTTTCTCAACCATTCCTTAACTTCCAACTCCCATATCTCGCGAACGCATTGACGAACTCGTGAAATTCCGGTTGTATCTGAAAGTAGAAACTCGCCCGATTACAATGGTATGTGTGTATTTTTCCCTAAGGCATTTGTAGTTATTGGTTTCAAGTATCAAACTTGCGAAAATTCTGATGGCTTCTCAACCATTCCTTAACTTCGAACTCCCATATCTCGCGAACGGATTGACGAACTCGAGATATTCCTGTTGTATCTGAAAGTAGAAACTCGCCTCATTACAATGGTGTGTGTACTTTTCCCCTAGGCCATTCCGGTTATTGTTTTCGAGTAACAGACCAGCGAAAATTTTGATGGTTTCTCAACCATTCCTTAACTTCAAACTCCCATATCTCGCGAACGGATTAACGAACGCGAGAAATTCCTGTCGCATGTGAAAGCAGAAACTCGCCCGATTACAATGGTATGTGTGTATTTTTCCCGTAGGCATTTGTAGTTATTGGTTTCGAGTATCAAACTTGCGAAAATTCTGATGGCTTCTCAACCATTCCTTAAATTCGAACCCCCATATCTCGCGAACGGATTGACGAACTCGATTATTTCCTGTTGCATCTGAAAGTAGAAACTCGACCGATTACAATGGTGTGTGTACTTTTCCCCTAGGTCAATCCAGTTATTCGTTTCTAGCATCAGACTTGCGAATATTTTGATGGTTTCTCAACCATTCCTTAACTTCACACTTCCATATCTCGCGAACGGATTGACGAACTCGAGAATTTCCTATTGCATCTGAAAGCAGAAACTCGCCCGATTACAATGGTATGTGTACTTTTCCCCTAGGCCATTCCACTCATTGGTTTCGAGTATCAGACTTGGGAATATTTTGATGGTTTCTCAACCATTCCTTAACTTCACACTTCCATATCTCGCGAACGGATTGACGAACTCGAGAAATTCCTGTTGCTTCTGAAAGCAGAAACTCGCCCGATTACAATGGTTTGTGTACTTCCCCTAGGCCTTTGTAGTTATTGGTTTCGAGTATCAGACTTGCGAAAATTTTGATGATTTCTCAACCATTCCTTAACTTCAAACTCCCATATCTCGCGAACGGTTTGACGCACTCGAGAAATTCCTGTTGTATCTGAAAGTAGAAACTCGACGGATTACAATGGTGTGTGTACTTTTCCCCTAAGCCTTTGTAGTTATTGGTTTCGAGTATCAGACTTGCGAAAATTGTGATGGCTTCTCAACCATTCCTTAACTTCCAACTCCCATATCTCGCGAACGGATTGACGCACTCGAGAAATTCCTGTTGTATCTGAAAGTAGAAACTCGACGGATTACAATGGTGTGTGTACTTTTCCCCTAAGCCATTGTAGTTATTGGTTTCGAGTATCAGACTTGCGAAAATTTTGATGGTTTCTCAACCATTCCTCAACTTCAAACTCCCATTTCTCGCGAACGGATTGACGAACTCGAGAAATTCCTGTTGCATCTGAAAGTAGAAACTCGCCCGATTACAAAGATATGTGTATTTTTCCCCTAGGCAATTGTAGATATTGGTTTCGAGTATCAGACTTGCGAAAATTTTGATGGTTTCTCAACCATTCCTTAACTTCGAACCCCCATATCTCGCGAACGGATTGACGAACTCGAGATATTCCTGTTGTATCTGAAAGTAGAAACTCGCCTCATTACAATGGTGTGTGTACTTTTCCCCTAGGCCATTCCGGTTATTGTTTTCGAGTATCAGACCAGCGAAAATTTTGATGGTTTCTCAACCATTCCTTAACTTCAAACTCCCATATCTCGCGAACGGATTAACGAACGCGAGAAATTCCTGTCGCATGTGAAAGTAGAAACTCGCCCGATTACAATGGTATGTGTGTATTTTTCCCGTAGGCATTTGTAGTTATTGGTTTCGAGTATCAAACTTGCGAAAATTCTGATGGCTTCTCAACCATTCCTTAACTTCGAACCCCCATATCTCGCGAACGGATTGACGAACTCGATTATTTCCTGTTGCATCTGAAAGTAGAAACTCGACCGATTACAATGGTGTGTGTACTTTTCCCCTAGGTCAATCCAGTTATTCGTTTCTAGCATCAGACTTGCGAATATTTTGATGGTTTCTCAACCATTCCTTAACTTCACACTTCCATATCTCGCGAACGGATTGACGAACTCGAGAATTTCCTATTGCATCTGAAAGCAGAAACTCGCCCGATTACAATGGTATGTGTACTTTTCCCCTAGGCCATTCCACTCATTGGTTTCGAGTATCAGACTTGGGAATATTTTGATGGTTTCTCAACCATTCCTTAACTTCACACTTCCATATCTCGCGAACGGATTGACGAACTCGAGAAATTCCTGTTGCTTCTGAAAGTAGAAACTCGCCCGATTACAAAGATATGTGTGTTTGCCCCCTAGGCCTTTGTAGTTATTGGTTTCGAGTATCAGACTTGCGAAAATTTTGATGGCTTCTCAACCATTCCTTAACTTCGAACTCCCATATCTCGCGAACGCATTGAAGAACTCGTGAAATTCCTGTTGTATCTGAAAGTAGAAACTCGCCCGATTACAATGGTATGTGTTTATTTTTCCCGTAGGCATTTGTAGTTATTTGTTTGGAGTATCAGTCTAGCCAAAATTTTGATGGCTTCTCAACCATTCCTTAACTTCGAACTCCCATATCTCGCGAACGCATTGAAGAACTCGTGAAATTCCTGTTGTATCTGAAAGTAGAAACTCGCCCGATTACAATGGTATGTGTACTTTTCCCCTAGGCCATACCACTTATTGGTTTCGAGTATCAGACTTGCGAAAATTTTGATGGTTTCTCAACCATTCCTTAACTTCCAACTCCCATATCTCGCGAACGCATTGAAGAACTCGTGAAATTCCTGTTGTATCTGAAAGTAGAAACTCGCCCAATTACAATAGTATGTGTGTATTTTTCCCGTAGGCATTTGTAGTTATTGGTTTCGAGTATCAAACTTGCGAAAATTTTGATGGCTTCTCAACCATTCCTTAACTTCGAACTCCCATATCTCGCGAACGGATTGACGAACTCGAGAGATTCCTGTTGCATCTGAAAGTAGAAACTCTCCCGATTAGAATGGTATGTGTACTTTTCCCATAGGCCATTCCAATTATTGGTTTCGTGTATCAGACTTGCGAATATTTTGATGGTTCCTCAACCATTCCTTAACTTCACACTTCCATATCTCGCGAACGGATTGACGAACTCGAGAATTTCCTATTGCATCTGAAAGCAGAAACTCGCCCGATTACAACGGTATGTGTATTTTTCCCCTAGGCCATTGTAGTTATTGGTTTCGAGTATCAGACTTGCGAAAATTTTGATGGTTTCTCAACCATTCCTTAACTTTCAACTCCCATATCTCGCGATCGGATTGACGAACTCGAGAATTTGCTATTGCATCTGAAAGCAGAAACTCGCCCGATTACAATGGTATGTGTATTTTTCCCCTAGGCATTTGTAGTTATTGGTTTCGAGTATCAGACTTGCGAAAATTTTTATGGTTTCTCAACCATTCCTTAACTTCAAACTCCCATTTCTCGCGAACGGATTGACGAACTCGAGAAATTCCTGTTGCATCTGAAAGTAGAAACTCGCCCGATTACAATGGTTTGTGTACTTTCCCCTAGGCCTTTGTAGTTATTGGTTTCGAGTATCAGACTTGCGAAAATTTTGATGATTTCTCAACCATTCCTTAACTTCAAACTCCCATATCTCGCGAACGGTTTGACGCACTCGAGAAATTCCTGTTGTATCTGAAAGTAGAAACTCGACGGATTACAATGGTGTGTGTACTTTTCCCCTAAGCCTTTGTAGTTATTGGTTTCGAGTATCAGACTTGCGAAAATTGTGATGGCTTCTCAACCATTCCTTAACTTCCAACTCCCATATCTCGCGAACGGATTGACGCACTCGAGAAATTCCTGTTGTATCTGAAAGTAGAAACTCGACGGATTACAATGGTGTGTGTACTTTTCCCCTAAGCCATTGTAGTTATTGGTTTCGAGTATCAGACTTGCGAAAATTTTGATGGTTTCTCAACCATTCCTCAACTTCAAACTCCCATTTCTCGCGAACGGATTGAAGAACTCGAGAAATTCCTGTTGCATGTGGAAGTAGAAACTCGCCCGATTACAACGGTATGTGTATTTTTACCCTAGGGCTTTTTAGTTATTGGTTTCGAGTATCAGACTTGCGAAAATTTTGATGGTTTCTCAACAATTCCTTAACTTTCAACTCCCATATCTCGCGATCGGATTGACGAACACGAGAATTTGCTATTGCATCTGAAAACGAAACTCGCCCGATTACAACGGTATGTGTATTTTTCCCCTAGGCCATTGTAGTTATTGGTTTCGAGTATCAGACTTGCGAAAAGTTTGATGGTTTCTCAACCATTCCTTAATTTTCAACTCCCATATCTCGCGATCGGATTGACGAACTCGCGAATTTGCTATTGCATCTGAAAGCAGAAACTCGCCCGATTACAACGGTATGTGTATTTTTGCCCTAGGCCATAGTAGTTATTGGTTTCGAGTATCAGACTCGCGAAAATTGTGATGGTTTCTCAACCATTCCTTAACTTCCAACTCCCATATCTCGCGAACGGATTGACGCACTCGAGAAATTCCTGTTGTATCTGAAAGTAGAAACTCGACGGATTACAATGGTGTGTGTACTTTTCCCCTAAGCCATTGTAGTTATTGGTTTCGAGTATCAGACTTGCGAAAATTTTGATGGTTTCTCAACCATTCCTTAACTTCAAACTCCCATTTCTCGCGAACGGATTGACGAACTCGAGAAATTCCTGTTGCATCTGAAAGTAGAAACTCGCCCGATTACAATGGTTTGTGTACTTTCCCCTAGGCCTTTGTAGTTATTGGTTTCGAGTATCAGACTTGCGAAAATTTTGATGATTTCTCAAGCATTCCTTAACTTCAAACTCCCATATCTCGCGAACGGATTGACGAACTCGAGAAATTCCTGTTGCATCTGAAAGTAGAAACTCGCCCGATTACAAAGATATGTGTATTTTTCCCCTAGGCATTTGTAGTTATTGGTTTCGAGTATCAGACTTGCGAAAATTTTGATGGTTTCTCAACCATTCCTTAACTTCAAACTCCCATATCTCGCGAACGGATTGACGAACGCGAGAAATTCCTGTTGCATGTGGAAGTAGAAACTCGCCCCATTACAATGGTGTGTGTACTTTTCCCCTAGGCCATAGTAGTTATTGGTTTCGAGTATCAGACTCGCGAAAATTGTGATGGTTTCTCAACCATTCCTTAACTTTCAACTCCCATATCTCGCGATCGGATTGACGAACTCGAGAATTTGCTATTGCATCTGAAAGCAGAAACTCGCCCGATTACAACGGTATGTGTATTTTTGCCCTAGGCCATAGTAGTTATTGGTTTCGAGTATCAGACTCGCGAAAATTGTGATGGTTTCTCAACCATTCCTTAACTTCAAACTCCCATATCTCGCGAACGGATTGACGAACTCGAGAAATTCCTGTTGTATCTGAAAGTAGAATCTCGCCCGATTACAATGGTATGTGTATTTTTCCCCTAGGCCATTGTAGTTATTGGTTTCGAGTATCAGACTTGCGAAAATTTTGATGATTTCTCAACCATTCCTTAACTGCAAACTCCCATATCTCGCGAACGCATTGACGAACTCGAGTAATTCCTGTTGTATCTGAAAGTAGAAACTCGCCCGATTACAATGGTTTGTGTACTTTCCCCTAGGCCTTTGTAGTTATTGGTTTCGAGTATCAGACCAGCGAAAATTTTGATGGTTTCTCAACCATTCCTTAACTTCAAACTCCCATATCTCGCGAACGGATTGACGAACGCGAGAAATTCCTCTTGTATCTGAAAGTAGAAACTCGACGGATTACAATGGTGTGTGTACTTTTCCCCTAGGCCATTCCAATTATTGGTTTCGAGTATCAGACCAGCGAAAATTTTGATGGTTTCTCAACCATTCCTTAACTTCAAACTCTCATATCTCGCGAACGGATTGAAGAACTCGAGAAATTCCTGTTGCATGTGGAAGTAGAAACTCGCCCGATTACAACGGTATGTGTATTTTTACCCTAGGGCTTTTTAGTTATTGGTTTCGAGTATCAGACTTGCGAAAATTTTGATGGTTTCTCAACAATTCCTTAACTTTCAACTCCCATATCTCGCGATCGGATTGACGAACACGAGAATTTGCTATTGCATCTGAAAACGAAACTCGCCCGATTACAACGGTATGTGTATTTTTCCCCTAGGCCATTGTAGTTATTGGTTTCGAGTATCAGACTTGCGAAAAGTTTGATGGTTTCTCAACCATTCCTTAATTTTCAACTCCCATATCTCGCGATCGGATTGACGAACTCGCGAATTTGCTATTGCATCTGAAAGCAGAAACTCGCCCGATTACAACGGTATGTGTATTTTTGCCCTAGGCCATAGTAGTTATTGGTTTCGAGTATCAGACTCGCGAAAATTGTGATGGTTTCTCAACCATTCCTTAACTTCCAACTCCCATATCTCGCGAACGGATTGACGCACTCGAGAAATTCCTGTTGCATCTGAAAGTAGAAACTCGCCCGATTACAATGGTTTGTGTACTTTCCCCTAGGCCTTTGTAGTTATTGGTTTCGAGTATCAGACTTGCGAAAATTTTGATGATTTCTCAAGCATTCCTTAACTTCAAACTCCCATATCTCGCGAACGGATTGACGAACTCGAGAAATTCCTGTTGCATCTGAAAGTAGAAACTCGCCCGATTACAAAGATATGTGTATTTTTCCCCTAGGCATTTGTAGTTATTGGTTTCGAGTATCAGACTTGCGAAAATTTTGATGGTTTCTCAACCATTCCTTAACTTCAAACTCCCATATCTCGCGAACGGATTGACGAACGCGAGAAATTCCTGTTGCATGTGGAAGTAGAAACTCGCCCCATTACAATGGTGTGTGTACTTTTCCCCTAGGCCATAGTAGTTATTGGTTTCGAGTATCAGACTCGCGAAAATTGTGATGGTTTCTCAACCATTCCTTAACTTTCAACTCCCATATCTCGCGATCGGATTGACGAACTCGAGAATTTGCTATTGCATCTGAAAGCAGAAACTCGCCCGATTACAACGGTATGTGTATTTTTGCCCTAGGCCATAGTAGTTATTGGTTTCGAGTATCAGACTCGCGAAAATTGTGATGGTTTCTCAACCATTCCTTAACTTCAAACTCCCATATCTCGCGAACGGATTGACGAACTCGAGAAATTCCTGTTGTATCTGAAAGTAGAATCTCGCCCGATTACAATGGTATGTGTATTTTTCCCCTAGGCATTTGTAGTTATTGGTTTCGAGTATCAGACTTGCGAAAATTTTGATGGCTTCTCAACCATTCCTTAACTTCAAACTCCCATATCTCGCGAACGGATTGACGAACGCGAGAAATTCCTGTTGCATGTGAAAGTAGAAACTCGACGGATTACAATGGCGTGTGTAGTTTTCCCCTAGGCCATTGTAGTAAATGGTTTCGAGTATCAGACTTGCGAGAATTTTGATGGTTTCTCAACCATTCCTTAACTTCCAACTCCCATATCTCGCGAACGCATTGACGAACTCGTGAAATTCCTGTTGTATCTGAAAGTAGAAACTCGCCCGATTATAATGGTATGTGTGTATTTTTCCCGTAGGCATTTGTAGTTATTGGTTTCGAGTATCAAACTTGCAAAAATTCTGATGGCTTCTCAACCATTCCTTAACTTCCAACTCCCATATCTCGCGAACGCATTGACGAACTCGTGAAATTCCGGTTGTATCTGAAAGTAGAAACTCGCCCGATTAAAACGGTATGTGTACTTTTCCCCTAGGCCATTCCACTTATTGGTTTCGAGTATCAGACTTGCGAATATTTTGATGGTTTCTCAACCATTCCTTAGCTTCACACTTCCATATCTCGCGAACGGATTGACGAACTCGAGAATTTCCCATTGCATCTGAAAGCAGAAACTCGCCCGATTACAACGGTATGTGTATTTTTCCCCTAGGCCATTGTAGTTATTGGTTTCGAGTATCAGACTTGCGAAAATTTTGATGATTTCTCAACCATTCCTTAACTGCAAACTCCCATATCTCGCGAACGCATTGACGAACTCGAGTAATTCCTGTTGTATCTGAAAGTAGAAACTCGCCCCATTACAATGGTGTGTGTACTTTTCCCCTAGGTCATTCCGGTTATTGGTTTCGAGTATCAGACCAGCGAAAATTTTGATGGTTTCTCAACCATTCCTTAACTTCAAACTCCCATATCTCGCGAACGGATTGACGAACGCGAGAAATTCCTGTTGCATGTGGAAGTAGAAACTCGCCCCATTACAATGGTGTGTGTACTTTTCCCCTAGGCCATTCCGGTTATTGGATTCGAGTATCAGACCAGCGAAAATTTTGATGGTTTCTCAACCATTCCTTAACTTCAAATTCCCATATCTCGCGAACGGATTGTCGAACTCGAGAAATTCCTGTTGCATCTGAAAGTAGAAACTCGCCCGATTACAAAGATATGTGTATTTTTCCCCTAGGCATTTGTAGTTATTGGTTTCGAGTATCAGACTTGCGAAAATTTTGATGGTTTCTCAACCATTCCTTAACTTCAAACTCCCATATCTCGCGAACGGATTGACGAAATCGAGAAATTCCTGTTGTATCTGGAAGTAGAAACTCGCCTCATTACAACGGTGTGTGTACTTTTCCCCTAGGCCATAGTAGTTATTGGTTTCGAGTATCAGACTCGCGAAAATTGTGATGGTTTCTCAACCATTCCTTAACTTTCAACTCCCATATCTCGCGATCGGATTGACGAACTCGAGAATTTGCTATTGCATCTGAAAGCAGAAACTCGCCCGATTACAACGGTATGTGTATTTTTGCCCTAGGCCATAGTAGTTATTGGTTTCGAGTATCAGACTTGCGAAAATTTTGATGGCTTCTCAACCATTCCTTAACTTCAAACTCCCATATCTCGCGAACGGATTGACGAACTCGAGAAATTCCTGTTGTATCTGGAAGTAGAAACTCGCCTCATTACAATGGTGTGTGTACTTTTCCCCTAGGCCATTCCGGTTATTGGTTTCGAGTATCAGACCAGCGAAAATTTTGATGGTTTCTCAACCATTCCTTAACTTCAAACTCCCATATCTCGCGAACGGATTGACGAACGCGAGAAATTCCTGTTGCATGTGAAAGTAGAAACTCGACGGATTACAATGGCGTGTGTAGTTTTCCCCTAGGCCATTGTAGTAAATGGTTTCGAGTATCAGACTTGCGAAAATTTTGATGGTTTCTCAACCATTCCTTAACTTCCAACTCCCATATCTCGCGAACGCATTGACGAACTCGTGAAATTCCTGTTGTATCTGAAAGTAGAAACTCGCCCGATTATAATGGTATGTGTGTATTTTTCCCGTAGGCATTTGTAGTTATTGGTTTCGAGTATCAAACTTGCAAAAATTCTGATGGCTTCTCAACCATTCCTTAACTTCGAACTCCCATATCTCGCGAACGGATTGACGAACTCGAGAAATTCCTGTTGTATCTGAAAGTAGAAACTCGACGGATTACAATGGTGTGTGTAGTTTTCCCCTAGGCCATTGTAGTTATTGGTTTCGAGTATCAGACTTGCGAAAATTTTGATGGTTTCTCAACCATTCCTTAACTTCCAACTCCCATATCTCGCGAACGCATTGACGAACTCGTGAAATTCCGGTTGTATCTGAAAGTAGAAACTCGCCCGATTACAATGGTATGTGTGTATTTTTCCCTAAGGCATTTGTAGTTATTGGTTTCAAGTATCAAACTTGCGAAAATTCTGATGGCTTCTCAACCATTCCTTAACTTCGAACTCCCATATCTCGCGAACGGATTGACGAACTCGAGATATTCCTGTTGTATCTGAAAGTAGAAACTCGCCTCATTACAATGGTGTGTGTACTTTTCCCCTAGGCCATTCCGGTTATTGTTTTCGAGTAACAGACCAGCGAAAATTTTGATGGTTTCTCAACCATTCCTTAACTTCAAACTCCCATATCTCGCGAACGGATTAACGAACGCGAGAAATTCCTGTCGCATGTGAAAGCAGAAACTCGCCCGATTACAATGGTATGTGTGTATTTTTCCCGTAGGCATTTGTAGTTATTGGTTTCGAGTATCAAACTTGCGAAAATTCTGATGGCTTCTCAACCATTCCTTAAATTCGAACCCCCATATCTCGCGAACGGATTGACGAACTCGATTATTTCCTGTTGCATCTGAAAGTAGAAACTCGACCGATTACAATGGTGTGTGTACTTTTCCCCTAGGTCAATCCAGTTATTCGTTTCTAGCATCAGACTTGCGAATATTTTGATGGTTTCTCAACCATTCCTTAACTTCACACTTCCATATCTCGCGAACGGATTGACGAACTCGAGAATTTCCTATTGCATCTGAAAGCAGAAACTCGCCCGATTACAATGGTATGTGTACTTTTCCCCTAGGCCATTCCACTCATTGGTTTCGAGTATCAGACTTGGGAATATTTTGATGGTTTCTCAACCATTCCTTAACTTCACACTTCCATATCTCGCGAACGGATTGACGAACTCGAGAAATTCCTGTTGCTTCTGAAAGTAGAAACTCGCCCGATTACAAAGATATGTGTGTTTGCCCCCTAGGCCTTTGTAGTTATTGGTTTCGAGTATCAGACTTGCGAAAATTTTGATGGCTTCTCAACCATTCCTTAACTTCGAACTCCCATATCTCGCGAACGCATTGAAGAACTCGTGAAATTCCTGTTGTATCTGAAAGTAGAAACTCGCCCGATTACAATGGTATGTGTACTTTTCCCCTAGGCCATACCACTTATTGGTTTCGAGTATCAGACTTGCGAAAATTTTGATGGTTTCTCAACCATTCCTTAACTTCCAACTCCCATATCTCGCGAACGCATTGAAGAACTCGTGAAATTCCTGTTGTATCTGAAAGTAGAAACTCGCCCGATTACAATAGTATGTGTGTATTTTTCCCGTAGGCATTTGTAGTTATTGGTTTCGAGTATCAAACTTGCGAAAATTTTGATGGCTTCTCAACCATTCCTTAACTTCGAACTCCCATATCTCGCGAACGGATTGACGAACTCGAGAGATTCCTGTTGCATCTGAAAGTAGAAACTCTCCCGATTAGAATGGTATGTGTACTTTTCCCATAGGCCATTCCAATTATTGGTTTCGTGTATCAGACTTGCGAATATTTTGATGGTTCCTCAACCATTCCTTAACTTCACACTTCCATATCTCGCGAACGGATTGACGAACTCGAGAATTTCCTATTGCATCTGAAAGCAGAAACTCGCCCGATTACAATGGTTTGTGTACTTCCCCTAGGCCTTTGTAGTTATTGGTTTCGAGTATCAGACTTGCGAAAATTTTGATGATTTCTCAACCATTCCTTAACTTCAAACTCCCATATCTCGCGAACGGTTTGACGCACTCGAGAAATTCCTGTTGTATCTGAAAGTAGAAACTCGACGGATTACAATGGTGTGTGTACTTTTCCCCTAAGCCTTTGTAGTTATTGGTTTCGAGTATCAGACTTGCGAAAATTGTGATGGCTTCTCAACCATTCCTTAACTTCCAACTCCCATATCTCGCGAACGGATTGACGCACTCGAGAAATTCCTGTTGTATCTGAAAGTAGAAACTCGACGGATTACAATGGTGTGTGTACTTTTCCCCTAAGCCATTGTAGTTATTGGTTTCGAGTATCAGACTTGCGAAAATTTTGATGGTTTCTCAACCATTCCTCAACTTCAAACTCCCATTTCTCGCGAACGGATTGACGAACTCGAGAAATTCCTGTTGCATCTGAAAGTAGAAACTCGCCCGATTACAAAGATATGTGTATTTTTCCCCTAGGCAATTGTAGATATTGGTTTCGAGTATCAGACTTGCGAAAATTTTGATGGTTTCTCAACCATTCCTTAACTTCGAACCCCCATATCTCGCGAACGGATTGACGAACTCGAGATATTCCTGTTGTATCTGAAAGTAGAAACTCGCCTCATTACAATGGTGTGTGTACTTTTCCCCTAGGCCATTCCGGTTATTGTTTTCGAGTATCAGACCAGCGAAAATTTTGATGGTTTCTTAACCATTCCTTAACTTCAAACTCCCATATCTCGCGAACGGATTAACGAACGCGAGAAATTCCTGTCGCATGTGAAAGTAGAAACTCGCCCGATTACAATGGTATGTGTGTATTTTTCCCGTAGGCATTTGTAGTTATTGGTTTCGAGTATCAAACTTGCGAAAATTCTGATGGCTTCTCAACCATTCCTTAACTTCGAACCCCCATATCTCGCGAACGGATTGACGAACTCGATTATTTCCTGTTGCATCTGAAAGTAGAAACTCGACCGATTACAATGGTGTGTGTACTTTTCCCCTAGGTCAATCCAGTTATTCGTTTCTAGCATCAGACTTGCGAATATTTTGATGGTTTCTCAACCATTCCTTAACTTCACACTTCCATATCTCGCGAACGGATTGACGAACTCGAGAATTTCCTATTGCATCTGAAAGCAGAAACTCGCCCGATTACAATGGTATGTGTACTTTTCCCCTAGGCCATTCCACTCATTGGTTTCGAGTATCAGACTTGGGAATATTTTGATGGTTTCTCAACCATTCCTTAACTTCACACTTCCATATCTCGCGAACGGATTGACGAACTCGAGAAATTCCTGTTGCTTCTGAAAGTAGAAACTCGCCCGATTACAAAGATATGTGTGTTTGCCCCCTAGGCCTTTGTAGTTATTGGTTTCGAGTATCAGACTTGCGAAAATTTTGATGGCTTCTCAACCATTCCTTAACTTCGAACTCCCATATCTCGCGAACGCATTGAAGAACTCGTGAAATTCCTGTTGTATCTGAAAGTAGAAACTCGCCCGATTACAATGGTATGTGTTTATTTTTCCCGTAGGCATTTGTAGTTATTTGTTTGGAGTATCAGTCTAGCCAAAATTTTGATGGCTTCTCAACCATTCCTTAACTTCGAACTCCCATATCTCGCGAACGCATTGAAGAACTCGTGAAATTCCTGTTGTATCTGAAAGTAGAAACTCGCCCGATTACAATGGTATGTGTACTTTTCCCCTAGGCCATACCACTTATTGGTTTCGAGTATCAGACTTGCGAAAATTTTGATGGTTTCTCAACCATTCCTTAACTTCCAACTCCCATATCTCGCGAACGCATTGAAGAACTCGTGAAATTCCTGTTGTATCTGAAAGTAGAAACTCGCCCAATTACAATAGTATGTGTGTATTTTTCCCGTAGGCATTTGTAGTTATTGGTTTCGAGTATCAAACTTGCGAAAATTTTGATGGCTTCTCAACCATTCCTTAACTTCGAACTCCCATATCTCGCGAACGGATTGACGAACTCGAGAGATTCCTGTTGCATCTGAAAGTAGAAACTCTCCCGATTAGAATGGTATGTGTACTTTTCCCATAGGCCATTCCAATTATTGGTTTCGTGTATCAGACTTGCGAATATTTTGATGGTTCCTCAACCATTCCTTAACTTCACACTTCCATATCTCGCGAACGGATTGACGAACTCGAGAATTTCCTATTGCATCTGAAAGCAGAAACTCGCCCGATTACAACGGTATGTGTATTTTTCCCCTAGGCCATTGTAGTTATTGGTTTCGAGTATCAGACTTGCGAAAATTTTGATGGTTTCTCAACCATTCCTTAACTTTCAACTCCCATATCTCGCGATCGGATTGACGAACTCGAGAATTTGCTATTGCATCTGAAAGCAGAAACTCGCCCGATTACAATGGTATGTGTATTTTTCCCCTAGGCATTTGTAGTTATTGGTTTCGAGTATCAGACTTGCGAAAATTTTTATGGTTTCTCAACCATTCCTTAACTTCAAACTCCCATTTCTCGCGAACGGATTGACGAACTCGAGAAATTCCTGTTGCATCTGAAAGTAGAAACTCGCCCGATTACAATGGTTTGTGTACTTTCCCCTAGGCCTTTGTAGTTATTGGTTTCGAGTATCAGACTTGCGAAAATTTTGATGATTTCTCAACCATTCCTTAACTTCAAACTCCCATATCTC
This sequence comes from Ptiloglossa arizonensis, assembly GCF_051014685.1. Classification (NCBI taxonomy): domain Eukaryota; kingdom Metazoa; phylum Arthropoda; class Insecta; order Hymenoptera; family Colletidae; genus Ptiloglossa; species Ptiloglossa arizonensis. The sequence goes on from NW_027478385.1 coordinate 4,041,357, forward strand.
GCGAACGGTTTGACGCACTCGAGAAATTCCTGTTGTATCTGAAAGTAGAAACTCGACGGATTACAATGGTGTGTGTACTTTTCCCCTAAGCCTTTGTAGTTATTGGTTTCGAGTATCAGACTTGCGAAAATTGTGATGGCTTCTCAACCATTCCTTAACTTCCAACTCCCATATCTCGCGAACGGATTGACGCACTCGAGAAATTCCTGTTGTATCTGAAAGTAGAAACTCGACGGATTACAATGGTGTGTGTACTTTTCCCCTAAGCCATTGTAGTTATTGGTTTCGAGTATCAGACTTGCGAAAATTTTGATGGTTTCTCAACCATTCCTCAACTTCAAACTCCCATTTCTCGCGAACGGATTGACGAACTCGAGAAATTCCTGTTGCATCTGAAAGTAGAAACTCGCCCGATTACAAAGATATGTGTATTTTTCCCCTAGGCATTTGTAGATATTGGTTTCGAGTATCAGACTTGCGAAAATTTTGATGGTTTCTCAACCATTCCTTAACTTCAAACTCCCATATCTCGCGAACGGATTGACGAACTCGAGAAACTCCTGTTGCATCTGAAAGTAGAAACTCGCCCGATTACAACGGTATGTGTGCTTTTCCCCTAGGCCATTCCACTTATTGGTTTCGAGTATCAGACTTGCGAATATTTTGATGGTTTCTCAACCATTCCTTAGCTTCACACTTCCATATCTCGCGAACGGATTGACGAACTCGAGAATTTCCCATTGCATCTGAAAGCAGAAACTCGCCCGATTACAACGGTATGTGTATTTTTCCCCTAGGCCATTGTAGTTATTGGTTTCGAGTATCAGACTTGCGAAAATTTTGATGATTTCTCAACCATTCCTTAACTGCAAACTCCCATATCTCGCGAACGCATTGACGAACTCGAGCAATTCCTGTTGTATCTGAAAGTAGAAACTCGCCCCATTACAATGGTGTGTGTACTTTTCCCCTAGGTCATTCCGGTTATTGGTTTCGAGTATCAGACCAGCGAAAATTTTGATGGTTTCTCAACCATTCCTTAACTTCAAACTCCCATATCTCGCGAACGGATTGACGAACGCGAGAAATTCCTGTTGCATGTGGAAGTAGAAACTCGCCCCATTACAATGGTGTGTGTACTTTTCCCCTAGGCCATTCCGGTTATTGGTTTCGAGTATCAGACCAACGAAAATTTTGATGGTTTCTCAACCATTCCTTAACTTCAAACTCTCATATCTCGCGAACGGATTGACGAACTCGAGAAATTCCTGTTGCATGTGGAAGTAGAAACTCGCCCCATTACAATGGTGTGTGTACTTTTCCCCTAGGCCATTCCGGTTATTGGTTTCGAGTATCAGACCAGCGAAAATTTTGATGGTTTCTCAACCATTCCTTAACTTCAAACTCCCATATCTCGCGAACGGATTGACGAACGCGAGAAATTCCTCTTGTATCTGAAAGTAGAAACTCGACGGATTACAATGGTGTGTGTACTTTTCCCCTAGGCCATTCCAATTATTGGTTTCGAGTATCAGACCAGCGAAAATTTTGATGGTTTCTCAACCATTCCTTAACTTCAAACTCCCATATCTGGCGATCGGATTGACGAACTCGAGAATTTGCTATTGCATCTGAAAGCAGAAACTCGCCCGATTACAACGGTATGTGTATTTTTGCCCTAGGCCATAGTAGTTATTGGTTTCGAGTAACAGACTCGCGAAAATTGTGATGGTTTCTCAACCATTCCTTAACTTCCAACTCCCATATCTCGCGAACGGATTGACGCACTCGAGAAATTCCTGTTGTATCTGAAAGTAGAAACTCGACGGATTACAATGGTGTGTGTACTTTTCCCCTAGGCCATTGTAGTTATTGGTTTCGAGTATCAGACTTGCGAAAATTTTGATGGTTTCTCAACCATTCCTTAACTTCAAACTCCCATTTCTCGCGAACGGATTGACGAACTCGAGAAATTCCTGTTGCATCTGAAAGTAGAAACTCGCCCGATTACAATGGTTTGTGTACTTTCCCCTAGGCCTTTGTAGTTATTGGTTTCGAGTATCAGACTTGCGAAAATTTTGATGATTTCTCAAGCATTCCTTAACTTCAAACTCCCATATCTCGCGAACGGATTGACGAACTCGAGAAATTCCTGTTGTATCTGAAAGTAGAATCTCGCCCGATTACAATGGTATGTGTATTTTTCCCCTAGGCATTTGTAGTTATTGGTTTCGAGTATCAGACTTGCGAAAATTTTGATGGCTTCTCAACCATTCCTTAACTTCAAACTCCCATATCTCGCGAACGGATTGTCGAACTCGAGAAATTCCTGTTGCATGTGGAAGTAGAAACTCGCCCCATTACAATGGTGTGTGTACTTTTCCCCTAGGCCATTCCGGTTATTGGTTTCGAGTATCAGACCAGCGAAAATTTTGATGGTTTCTCAACCATTCCTTAACTTCAAACTCCCATATCTCGCGAACGGATTGACGAACGCGAGAAATTCCTGATGCATGTGAAAGTAGAATCCCGCCCGATTACAACGGTATGTGTACTTTTCCCCTAGGCCATTCCAATTATTGGTTTCGAGTATCAGACCAGCGAAAATTTTGATGGTTTCTCAACCATTCCTTAACTTCAAACTCTCATATCTCGCGAACGGATTGACGAACTCGAGAAATTCCTGTTGCATCTGAAAGTAGAAACTCGCCCGATTACAAAGATATGGTGTTTTCCCCCTAGGCCTTTGTAGTTATTGGTTTCGAGTATCAAACTTCCGAAAATTTTAATGGTTTCTCAACCATTCCTTAACTTCAAACTCCCATTTCTCGCGAACGGATTGACGAACTCGTGAAGTTCCTGTTGCTTCTGAAACTAGAAACTCGCCCGATTACAATGGTGTGTGTACTTTTCCCCTAGGCCACTCCATTTATTGGTTTCGAGTATCAGACTTGCGAAAATTTTGATGGTTTCTCAACCATTCCTTAACTTCACACTCCCATATCTCGCGAACGGATTGCCGAACTCGAGAATTTCCTATTGCATCAGAAAGCAGAAGCTCGCCCGATTACAATGGTATGTGTACTTTTCCCCTAGGCCATTCCAGTTATTGGTTTCGAGTATCAGACCAGCGAAAATTTTGATGGTTTCTCAACCATTCCTTAACTTCACACTCCCATATCTCGCGAACGGATTGCCGAACTCGAGAATTTCCTATTGCATCAGAACGCAGAAGCTCGCCCGATTACAACGGTATGTGTATTTTTGCCCTAGGCCATAGTAGTTATTGGTTTCGAGTATCAGACTTGCGAAAATTTTGATGGTTTCTCAACCATTCCTTAACTTCAAACTCCCATATCTCGCGATCGGATTGACGAACTCGAGAAATTCCTATTGCATCTGAAAGCAGAAACTCGCCCGATTACAACGGTATGCGTATTTTTGCCCTAGGCCTTTGTGGTTATTGGTTTCGAGTATCAGACTTGCGAAAATTTTGATGGTCTCTCAACCATTCCTTAACTTCAATCTCCCATATCTCACGAACGGATAGACGAACTCGAGAAATTTCTATTGCATCTGAAAGCAGAAACTCGCCCGATTACAACGGTGTGTGTACTTTTCCCCTAGGCCATTCCAGTTATTAGTTTCGAGTATCAGACTTGCGACAATTTGTATGGTTTCTCAATCATTCCTTAACTTCAAACTTCCATATCTCGCGAACGGATTGACGAACTCGAGAATTTCCTATCGCATCTGAAAGAAGAAACTCGCCCGATTACAACGGTGTGTGTACTTTTCCCCTACGCCATTCCAGTTATTGGTTTCGAGTATCAGACCAGCGAAAATTTTGATGGTTTCTCAACCATCGCTTAACTTTAAACTCCCATATCTCGCGAACGGATAGACGAACTCAAGAAATTCCAGTTGCATGTGGAAGTAGAAACTCGCCCGATTACAACGGTATGTGTATTTTTCCTCTAGGCCTTTGTAGTTATTGGTTTCGAGTATCAGACTTGCGAAAATTTTGATGGTCTCTCAACCGTTCCTTAACTTCAAACTACCATATCTCGCGAACGGATTGACGAACTCTAGAATTTCCTATTGCATCTGAAAGCAGAAACTCGCCCGATTACAACGGTGTGTGTACTTTTCGCCGAGGCCATTCCAGTTGTTGGTTTCGAGTATCAGACCAGCGAAAATTTTGATGGTTTCTCAACCATTCCTTAACTTCAAACTCCCATATCTCGCGATCGGATTGACGAACTCGAGAATTTCCTATTGCATCTGAAAGCAGAAACTCGCCCGATTACAACGGTATGTGTATTTTTGCCCTAGGCCTAAGTAGTTATTGGTTTCGAGTATCATACTTGCGAAAATTGTGATGGTTTCTCAACCACTCCTTAACTTCAAACTCCCATATCTCGCGAACGAATTGACGAACTCATGAAATTCCTGTTGTATCTGAAAGTAGAAACTCGCCCGATTACAATGGTATGTGTACTTTTCCCCTAGGCCATTCCAGTTGTTGGTTTCGAGTATCAGACCAGCGAAAATTTTGATGGTTTCTCAAGCATTCCTTAACTTCAAACTCCCATATCTCGCGATCGGATTGACGAACTCGAGAATTTCCTATTGCATCTGAAAGCAGAAACTCGCCCGATTACAACGGTATGTATATTTTTCCCCTAGGCATTTGTAGTTATTGGTTTCGAGTATCAGACTTGCGAAAATTTTGATGGTTTCTCAACCATTCCTTAACTTCAAACTCCCATATCTCTCGAACGGATTGACGAACTCGAGAAATTCATGTTGCACCTGAAAGCAGAAACTCGCCCGATTACAATGGTATGTGTACTTTTCCCCTAGGCCATTCCAGTTCTTGGTTTCGAGTATCAGAGCAGCGAAAATTTTGATGGTTTCTCAAGCATTCCTTAACTTCAAACTTCCATATCTCGCGATCGGATTGACGCACTCGAGAAATTCCTGTTGCATGTGAAAGTAGAAAGTCGCCCGATTTCAACGGTATGTGTGTTCTTCCCCTAGGCCTTTGTAGTTATTGGTATCGAGTATCAGACTTGCCAAAATTCTGATGGTTTCTCAAGCATTCCTTAACTTCAAACTCCCATATCTCGCGATCGGATTGACGAACTCGAGAATTTCCTATTGCATCTGAAAGCAGAAACTCGCCCGATTACAACGGTATGTATATTTTTCCCCTAGGCATTTGTAGTTATTGGTTTCGAGTATCAGACTTGCGAAAATTTTGATGGTTTCTCAACCATTCCTTAACTTCAAACTCCCATATCTCTCGAACGGATTGACGAACTCGAGAATTTCCTATTGCATCTGAAAGCAGAAACTCGCCCGATTACAACGGTATGTGTATTTTTGCCCTAGGCCATAGTATTTATCGGATTCGAGTATCAGACCAGCGAAAATTTTGATGGTTTCTCAAGCATTCCTTAACTTCAAACTTCCATATCTCGCGAACGGATTGACGAACTCGACAATTTCCTATTGCATCTGAAAGCAGAAACTTGCCCGATTACAACGGTATGTGTATTTTTGCCCTAGGCGATAGTAGTTATTGGATTCGGGTATCAGACTTGTGAAAATTGTGATGGTTTCTCAACCATTCCTTAACTTCAAACTCCCACATCTCGCGAACGCATTGACGAACTCGTGAAATTCCTGTTGTATCTGAAAATAGAAACTCGCCCGATTACAATGGTATGTGTGTATTTTTCCCCTAGGCATTTGTAGTTATTGGTTTCGAGTATCAGACTTGCGAAAATTTTGATGGCTTCTCAACCATTCCTTGACTTCGAACTCCCATATCTCGCGAACGGATTGACGAACTCGAGAAATTCCAGCTGCATCTGAAAGCAGAAACTCGCCCGATTACAACGGTATGTGTATTTTTCCCCTAGGCCATTGTAGTTATTGGTTTCGAGTATCAGACTTGCGAAAATTTTGGTGGTCTCTCAACCATTCCTTAACTTCAAACTCCCATATCTCGCGAACGGATTGACGAACTCGAGAATTTCCTATGGCACCTGAAAGCAGAAACTCGCCCGATTACAACGGTGTGTGTACTTTTCCCCTAGGCCATTCCAGTTATTGGTTTCGAGTAACAGACCTGCGAAAATTTTGATGGTTTCTCAAGCATTCCTTAACTTCAAACATCCATATCTCGCGAACGGATTGACGCACTCGAGAAATTCCTGTTGCATGTGAAAGTAGAAAGTCGCCCGATTTCAACGGTATGTGTGTTCTTCCCCTAGGCCTTTGTAGTTATTGGTATCGAGTATCAGACTTGCCAAAATTCTGATGGTTTCTCAAGCATTCCTTAACTTCAAACTCCCATATCTCGCGATCGGATTGACGAACTCGAGAATTTCCTATTGCATCTGAAAGCAGAAACTCGCCCGATTACAACGGTATGTATATTTTTCCCCTAGGCATTTGTAGTTATTGGTTTCGAGTATCAGACTTGCGAAAATTTTGATGGTTTCTCAACCATTCCTTAACTTCAAACTCCCATATCTCTCGAACGGATTGACGAACTCGAGAATTTCCTATTGCATCTGAAAGCAGAAACTCGCCCGATTACAACGGTATGTGTATTTTTGCCCTAGGCCATAGTATTTATCGGATTCGAGTATCAGACCAGCGAAAATTTTGATGGTTTCTCAAGCATTCCTTAACTTCAAACTTCCATATCTCGAGAACGGATTGACGAACTCGACAATTTCCTATTGCATCTGAAAGCAGAAACTTGCCCGATTACAACGGTATGTGTATTTTTGCCCTAGGCGATAGTAGTTATTGGATTCGGGTATCAGACTTGTGAAAATTGTGATGGTTTCTCAACCATTCCTTAACTTCAAACTCCCACATCTCGCGAACGCATTGACGAACTCGTGAAATTCCTGTTGTATCTGAAAATAGAAACTCGCCCGATTACAATGGTATGTGTGTATTTTTCCCCTAGGCATTTGTAGTTATTGGTTTCGAGTATCAGACTTGCGAAAATTTTGATGGCTTCTCAACCATTCCTTGACTTCGAACTCCCATATCTCGCGAACGGATTGACGAACTCGAGAAATTCCAGCTGCATCTGAAAGCAGAAACTCGCCCGATTACAACGGTATGTGTATTTTTCCCCTAGGCCATTGTAGTTATTGGTTTCGAGTATCAGACTTGCGAAAATTTTGGTGGTCTCTCAACCATTCCTTAACTTCAAACTCCCATATCTCGCGAACGGATTGACGAACTCGAGAATTTCCTATGGCACCTGAAAGCAGAAACTCGCCCGATTACAACGGTGTGTGTACTTTTCCCCTAGGCCATTCCAGTTATTGGTTTCGAGTAACAGACCTGCGAAAATTTTGATGGTTTCTCAAGCATTCCTTAACTTCAAACATCCATATCTCGCGAACGGATTGACGCACTCGAGAAATTCCTGTTGCATGTGAAAGTAGAAAGTCGCCCGATTTCAACGGTATGTGTGTTCTTCCCCTAGGCCTTTGTAGTTATTGGTATCGAGTATCAGACTTGCCAAAATTCTGATGGTTTCTCAACCATTCCTTAACTTCAAACTCCCATATCTCGCGAACGGATTGACGAACTCGAGAATTTCCTATTGCATCTAAAAGCAGAAACTCGCCCGATTACAACGGTGTGTGTACTTTTCCCCTAGGCCATTCCAGTTGTTGGCTTCGAGTATCAGACCAGCGAAAATTTTGATGGTTTCTCATGCATTCCTTAACTTCAAACTTCCATATCTCGCGAACGGATTGACGAACTCGACAATTTCCTATTGCATCTGAAAGCAGAAACTTGCCCGATTACAACGGTATGTGCATTTTTGCCCTAGGCGATAGTAGTTATTGGATTCGGGTATCAGACTTGTGAAAATTGTGATGGTTTCTCAACCATTCCTTAACTTCAAACTCCCACATCTCGCGAACGCATTGACGAACTCGTGAAATTCCTGTTGTATCTGAAAATAGAAACTCGCCCGATTACAATGGTATGTGTGTATTTTTCCCCTAGGCATTTGTAGTTATTGGTTTCGAGTATCAGACTTGCGAAAATTTTGATGGCTTCTCAACCATTCCTTGACTTCGAACTCCCATATCTCGCGAACGGATTGACGAACTCGAGAAATTCCAGCTGCATCTGAAAGCAGAAACTCGCCCGATTACAACGGTATGTGTATTTTTCCCCTAGGCCATTGTAGTTATTGGTTTCGAGTATCAGACTTGCGAAAATTTTGGTGGTCTCTCAACCATTCCTTAACTTCAAACTCCCATATCTCGCGAACGGATTGACGAACTCGAGAATTTCCTATGGCACCTGAAAGCAGAAACTCGCCCGATTACAACGGTGTGTGTACTTTTCCCCTAGGCCATTCCAGTTGTTGGTTTCGAGTAACAGACCTGCGAAAATTTTGATGGTTTCTCAAGCATTCCTTAACTTCAAACATCCATATCTCGCGAACGGATTGACGCACTCGAGAAATTCCTGTTGCATGTGAAAGTAGAAAGTCGCCCGATTTCAACGGTATGTGTGTTCTTCCCCTAGGCCTTTGTAGTTATTGGTATCGAGTATCAGACTTGCCAAAATTCTGATGGTTTCTCAACCATTCCTTAACTTCAAACTCCCATATCTCGCGAACGGATTGACGAACTCGAGAATTTCCTATTGCATCTAAAAGCAGAAACTCGCCCGATTACAACGGTGTGTGTACTTTTCCCCTAGGCCATTCCAGTTGTTGGCTTCGAGTATCAGACCAGCGAAAATTTTGATGGTTTCTCATGCATTCCTTAACTTCAAACTTCCATATCTCGCGAACGGATTGACGAACTCGACAATTTCCTATTGCATCTGAAAGCAGAAACTTGCCCGATTACAACGGTATGTGCATTTTTGCCCTAGGCGATAGTAGTTATTGGATTCGGGTATCAGACTTGCGAAAATTTTGATGATTTCTCAAGCATTCCTTAACTTCAAAGTCCAATATCTCGCGAACGCATTGACGAACTCGTGAAATTCCTGTTGTCTCTGGAAGTGCAAACTCGCCCGATTACAATGGCATGTGTCTTTTTCCCCTAGACATTTGTAGTTATTTGTTTCGAGTATCAGACTTGCGAAGATTTTGATGGATTCTCAACCATTCCTTAACTTCAAACCCCCATTTCTCGCGATCGGATTGACGAACTCGAGAAATTCCTGTTGTATCTGAAAGTAGAAACTCGCCCGATTACAATGGTGTGTGTACTTTTCCCCTAGGCCATTCCACTTATTGGTTTCGAGTATCAGACTTGCGAAAATTTTGATGGTTTCTCAACCATTCCTTAACTTCACACTCCCATATCTCGCGAACGGATTGACGAACTCGAGAATTTCCTATTGCATCTGAAAGCAGAAACTCGCCCGATTACAACGGTATGTTTATTTTTGCCCTAGGTCATAGTAGTTATTGGTTTCGAGTAACAGACTTGTGAAAATTGTGATGGTTTCTCAACCATTCCTTAACTTCAAACTCCCACATCTCGCGAACGCATTGACGAACTCGTGAAATTCCTGTTGTATCTGAAAATAGAAACTCGCCCGATTACAATGGTATGTGTGTATTTTTCCCCTAGGCATTTGTAGTTATTGGTATCGAGTATCAGACTTGCGAAAATTTTGATGGCTTCTCAACCATTCCTTGACTTCGAACTCCCATATCTCGCGAACGGATTGACGAACTCGAGAAATTCCAGCTGCATCTGAAAGCAGAAACTCGCCCGATTACAACGGTATGTGTATTTTTCCCCTAGGCCATTGTAGTTATTGGTTTCGAGTATCAGACTTGCGAAAATTTTGATGGTTTCTCAACCATTCCTTATCTTCAAACTCCCATTTCTCGCGAACGGATTGACGAACTCGAGAAGTTCCTGTTGCTTCTGAAAGTAGAAACTCGCCCGATTACAATGGTGTGTGTTCTTTTCCCCTAGGCCATTCCAGTTGTTGGTTTCGAGTAACAGACCTGCGAAAATTTTGATGGTTTCTCAAGCATTCCTTAACTTCAAACATCCATATCTCGCGAACGGATTGACGCACTCGAGAAATTCCTGTTGCATGTGAAAGTAGAAAGTCGCCCGATTTCAACGGTATGTGTGTTCTTCCCCTAGGCCTTTGTAGTTATTGGTATCGAGTATCAGACTTGCCAAAATTCTGATGGTTTCTCAACCATTCCTTAACTTCAAACTCCCATATCTCGCGAACGGATTGACGAACTCGAGAATTTCCTATTGCATCTAAAAGCAGAAACTCGCCCGATTACAACGGTGTGTGTACTTTTCCCCTAGGCCATTCCAGTTGTTGGCTTCGAGTATCAGACCAGCGAAAATTTTGATGGTTTCTCATGCATTCCTTAACTTCAAACTTCCATATCTCGCGAACGGATTGACGAACTCGACAATTTCCTATTGCATCTGAAAGCAGAAACTTGCCCGATTACAACGGTATGTGCATTTTTGCCCTAGGCGATAGTAGTTATTGGATTCGGGTATCAGACTTGCGAAAATTTTGATGATTTCTCAAGCATTCCTTAACTTCAAAGTCCAATATCTCGCGAACGCATTGACGAACTCGTGAAATTCCTGTTGTCTCTGGAAGTGCAAACTCGCCCGATTACAATGGCATGTGTCTTTTTCCCCTAGACATTTGTAGTTATTTGTTTCGAGTATCAGACTTGCGAAGATTTTGATGGATTCTCAACCATTCCTTAACTTCAAACCCCCATTTCTCGCGATCGGATTGACGAACTCGAGAAATTCCTGTTGTATCTGAAAGTAGAAACTCGCCCGATTACAATGGTGTGTGTACTTTTCCCCTAGGCCATTCCACTTATTGGTTTCGAGTATCAGACTTGCGAAAATTTTGATGGTTTCTCAACCATTCCTTAACTTCACACTCCCATATCTCGCGAACGGATTGACGAACTCGAGAATTTCCTATTGCATCTGAAAGCAGAAACTCGCCCGATTACAACGGTATGTTTATTTTTGCCCTAGGTCATAGTAGTTATTGGTTTCGAGTAACAGACTTGTGAAAATTGTGATGGTTTCTCAACCATTCCTTAACTTCAAACTCCCACATCTCGCGAACGCATTGACGAACTCGTGAAATTCCTGTTGTATCTGAAAATAGAAACTCGCCCGATTACAATGGTATGTGTGTATTTTTCCCCTAGGCATTTGTAGTTATTGGTATCGAGTATCAGACTTGCGAAAATTTTGATGGCTTCTCAACCATTCCTTGACTTCGAACTCCCATATCTCGCGAACGGATTGACGAACTCGAGAAATTCCAGCTGCATCTGAAAGCAGAAACTCGCCCGATTACAACGGTATGTGTATTTTTCCCCTAGGCCATTGTAGTTATTGGTTTCGAGTATCAGACTTGCGAAAATTTTGATGGTTTCTCAACCATTCCTTATCTTCAAACTCCCATTTCTCGCGAACGGATTGACGAACTCGAGAAGTTCCTGTTGCTTCTGAAAGTAGAAACTCGCCCGATTACAATGGTGTGTGTTCTTTTCCCCTAGGCCATTCCAGTTATTGGTTTCGAGTATCAGACTTGCGAAAATTTTGATGTTTTCTCAAGCATTCCTTAACTTCAAACTTCCATATCTCGCGAACGGATTGACGCACGCGAGAAATTCCTGTTGCATGTGAAAGTAGAAAGTCGCCCGATTTCAACGGTATGTGTATTTTTGCCCTAGGCGATAGTAGTTATTGGATTCGAGTATCAGACTTGCGAAAATTTTGATGATTTCTCAAGCATTCCTTAACTTCAAACTCCCATATCTCGCAAACGCATTGACGAACTCGTGAAATTCCTGTTGTCTCTGGAAGTACAAACTCGCCCGATTACAACGGTATGTGTATTTTTGCCCTAGGCGATAGTAGTTATTGGATTCGAGTATCAGACTTGCGAAAATTTTGATGATTTCTCAAGCATTCCTTAACTTCAAACTCCCATATCTCGCAAACGCATTGACGAACTCGTGAAATTCCTGTTGTCTCTGGAAGTACAAACTCGCCCGATTACAATGGTATGTGTCTTTTTCCCCTAGACATTTGTAGTTATTGGTTTCGAGTATCAGACTTGCGAAAATTTTGATGGTTTCTCAACCATTCCATAACTTCAAACCCCCATTTCTCGCGAACGGATTGACGAACTCGAGAAATTCCTGTTGTATCTGAAAGTAGAAACTCGTCCGATTACAATGGTGTGTGTACTTTTCCCCTAGGCCATTCCACTTATTGGTTTCGAGTATCAGACTTGCGAAAATTTTGATGATTTCTCAAGCATTCCTTAACTTCAAACTCCCATATCTCGAGATCGGATTGACGAACTCGAGAATTTCCTATTGCATCTGAAAGCAGAAACTCGCCGATTACAACGGTATGTGTATTTTTGCCCTAGGCCATAGTAGTTATTGGTTTCGAGTATCAGACTTGCGAAAATTGGGATGGTATCTCAACCATTCCTTACCTTCAAACTCCCATATCTCGCGAACGCATTGACGAAGTCGTGAAATTCCTGTTGTATCTGAAAGTAGAAACTCGCCCGATTACAATGGTATGTGTGTATTTTTCCCCTAGGCATTTGTAGTTATTGGTTTCAAGTATCAGACTTGCGAAAATTTTGATGGCTTCTCAACCATTCCTTAACTTCAAACTCCCATATCTCGCGAACGGATTGACGAACTCGAGAAATTGCAGTTGCATCTGAAAGCAGAAAGTCGCCCGATTTCTACGGTATGTGCGTTTTTCCCCTAGGCCTTTGTAGTTATTGGTATCGAGTATCAGACTTGCCAAAATTATGATGGTTTCTCAACCATTCCTTAACTTCCAACTCCCATATCTCGCGAACGGATTGACGAACTCAAGAATTTCCTATTGCATCTGAAAGCAGAAACTCGCCCGATTACAACGGTATGTGTATTTTTCCCCTAGGCCTTTGTAGTTATTGGTATCGAGTATCAGACTTGCCAAAATTTTGATGGTTTCCCAACCATTCCTTAACTTCCAACTCCCATTTCTCGCGAACGGATTGACGAACTCGAGAAGTTCCTGTTGCTTCTGAAAGTAGAAACTCGCCCGATTACAATGGTGTGTGTACTTTTCCCCTAGGCCATTCCAATTATTGGTTTCGAGTATCAGAACAGCGAAAATTTTGATGGTTTCTCAACCATTCCTTAACCTCAAACTCTCATATCTCGCGAACGGATTGACGAACTCGAGAAATTCCTTTTGCATGTGGAAGTAGAAACTCGCCCGATAACAACGGTATGTGTATTTTTCCACTAGGCCTTTGTAGTTATTGGTTTCGAGTACCAGAATTGCGAAAATTTTGATAGTTTCTTAACCATTCCTTAACTTCCAACTCCCATATCTCGCGAACGGATTGTCGAACTCAAGAATTTCCGATTGCATCTGAAAGCAGAAACTCGCCCGATTACAACGGTATGTGTATTTTTCCCCTAGGCCATTGTAGTTATTGGTTTCGAGTATCAGACGTGCGAAAATTTTGATGGTTTCTCAACCATTCCTTAACTTCAACCTCCCATATCTCGCGACCGGATTGACGAACTCGAGAATTTCCTGTTGTATCTGGAACTAGAAACTCGACGGATTACAATTGTGTGTGTACTTTTCCCCTAGGCCATTCCACTTATTGGTTTCGAGTATCAGACTTGCGAAAATTTTGATGATTTCTCAAGCATTCCTTAACTTCAAACTCCCATATCTCGAGATCGGATTGACGAACTCGAGAATTTCCTATTGCATCTGAAAGCAGAAACTCGCCGATTACAACGGTATGTGTATTTTTGCCCTAGGCCATAGTAGTTATTGGTTTCGAGTATCAGACTTGCGAAAATTGGGATGGTATCTCAACCATTCCTTACCTTCAAACTCCCATATCTCGCGAACGCATTGACGAAGTCGTGAAATTCCTGTTGTATCTGAAAGTAGAAACTCGCCCGATTACAATGGTATGTGTGTATTTTTCCCCTAGGCATTTGTAGTTATTGGTTTTAAGTATCAGACTTGCGTAAATTGTGATGGTTTCTCAACCATTCCTTAACCTCAAACTCCCATTTCTCGCGAACGGATTGACGAACTCGAGAAGTTCCTGTTGCTTCTGAAAGTAGAAACTCGCCCGATTACAATGGTGTGTGTATTTATCCCCTAGGCCATTGTAGCTATTGGTTTCGAGCATCAGACTTGCGAAAATTTTGATGGTTTCTCAACCATTCCTTAACCTCAAACTCCCATTTCTCGCGAACGGATTAACGAACTCGAGAAGTTCCTGTTGCTTCTGAAAGTAGAAACTCGCCCGATTACAATGGTGTGTGTACTTTTCCCCTAGGCCATTCCAGTTATTGGTTTCGATTATCAGACTTGCGAAAATTTTGATGGTTTCTCAAGTATTCCTTGAGAACTCAAGTATTGGTTGAGAAACCATCAAAATTTTCGCAAGTCTGATACTCGAAACCAATAACTGGAATCGCCTAGGGGAAAAATACACATACCTTTGTAATCGGTCGAGTTTCTACTTTCAGATGCAACAGGAATTTCTCGAGTTCGTCAATCCGTTCGCGAGATATGGGTGTTTGAAGTTACGGAATGGTTGAGAAACCATCAAAATTTTCGCAATTCTGATGCTAGAATCGAATAACTGGATTGACCTAGGGTAAAAGCACACACACCATTGTAATCGGTAGACTTTCTACTTTCAGATGCAACAGGAAATAATCGAGTTCGCCAATCCGTTCGCGAGATATGGGAGTTTGAAGTTAAGGAATGCTTGAGAAACCATCAAAATTTTCGCAAGTCTGATACACGAAACGAATAACTACAATGGCCTAAGCCAAAAATACGCATACCGCTGCAATCGGACGTGTTTCTGCTTCCAGATGCAACAGGAAATAATCAAGTTCGCCAATCCGTTCGCGAGATATGGGAGTTTGAAGTTAAGGAATGCTTGAGAAACCAACAAAATTTTCGCAAGTCTGATACACGAAACCAATAACTACAAAGGCCAAGGGGAAAAATACACATACCCATGTAATCGGGCGAGTTTCTACTTTCAGACGCAACAGGAATTTCTCGACTTCGTCAATCCGTTCACGAGATATGGGAATTTGAAGTTAAGGAATGGTTGAGAAACCATCACAATTTTCGCAAGTCTGATATTCGAAACCAATAACTTCCATGGTCTAGGGGAAAAATGCACATACCATTGTAATCGGTCGAGTTTCTACTTTCAAATGCGAAAGGAATTTCTCGAGTTCGCCAATCCGTTCGCGAGATATGGGAGTTTGAAGTTAAGGAATGGTTGAGAGACCATAAAAATTTTCCAAGTCTGATACTCGAAACCAATAACTACTGTGGCCTAGGGCAAAAACACAGATACCTTTGTAATCGGGCGAGTTTCTACTTTCAGATGCAACAGGAATTTCTCGAGTTCGTCAATCCGTTCGCGAGATATGGGTGTTTGAAGTTACGGAATGGTAGAGAAACCATCAAAATTTTCGCAACTCTGATGCTAGAATCGAATAACTGGATTGACCTAGGGTAAAAGCACACACACCATTGTAATCGGTAGACTTTCTACTTTCAGATGCAACAGGAAATAATCGAGTTCGTCAGTCCGTTCGCGAGATATGGGAGTTTGAAGTTGAGGAATGCTTGAGAAGCAATCAAAATTTTCGCAAGTCTGAAACTCGAAACCAATAACTACAAAGCCCTAGGGGAAAAATACACATACCGTTGTAATCGGGCGAGTTTATACTTTCAGATGCAACAGGAATTTCTCGAGCTCGTCAATCCGTTCGCGAGATATGGGAGTTTGAAGTTAAGGAACGGTTGAGAAACCATCAAAATTTTCGCAAGTCTGATACTCGAAACCAATAACTGGAATGGCCTAGGCGAAAAGTACACAAACCATTGTAATGGGGCGAGTTTCTACTTTCAGATGCAACAGGAATTCCTCGAGTTCGTCAATCCGTTCGCGAGATATGGGAGTTTGAAATTAAGGAACGGTTGAGAAACCATCAAAATTTTCGCAAGTCTGATACTCGAAACCAATAACTGGAATGGCCTAGGGGAAAAGTACACACACCATTGTAATCGGGCGAGTTTCTACTTTCAGATGCAACAGGAATTTCTCGAGTTCGTCAATCCGTTCGCGAGATGTGGGAGTTTGAAATTAAGGAACGGTTGAGAAAACATCAAAATTTTCGCAATTGTGATACCCGAAACCAATAACTGGAATGGCCTAGGGGAAAAGTACACACACTTTTGTAATGGGGCGAGTTTCTACTTTCAGATGCAATAGGAATTCCTCTAGTTCGTCAATCCGTTCGCGAGATATGGGAGTTTGAAGATAAGGAATGTGTTAGAAACCATCCAAATTTTCGCAAGTCTGATACTCGAAACCAATAACTACCATGGCCTACGCGAAAAATGCACATACCTTTGTATTCGGGCGAGTTTCTTCTTTCAGATGCAACAGGAATTCCTCGAGTTCGTCAATCCGTTCGCGAGATATGGGAGTTTGAAATTAAGGAACGGTTGAGAAACCATCAAAATTTTCGCAAGTCTGAAACTCGAAACCAATAACTACAAAGCCCTAGGGGAAAAATACACATACCGTTGTAATCGGGCGAGTTTATACTTTCAGATGCAACAGGAATTTCTCGAGCTCGTCAATCCGTTCGCGAGATATGGGAGTTTGAAGTTAAGGAACGGTTGAGAAACCATCAAAATTTTCGCAAGTCTGATACTCGAAACCAATAACTGGAATGGCCTAGGCGAAAAGTACACAAACCATTGTAATGGGGCGAGTTTCTACTTTCAGATGCAACAGGAATTCCTCGAGTTCGTCAATCCGTTCGCGAGATATGGGAGTTTGAAATTAAGGAACGGTTGAGAAACCATCAAAATTTTCGCAAGTCTGATACTCGAAACCAATAACTGGAATGGCCTAGGGGAAAAGTACACACACCATTGTAATCGGGCGAGTTTCTACTTTCAGATGCAACAGGAATTTCTCGAGTTCGTCAATCCGTTCGCGAGATGTGGGAGTTTGAAATTAAGGAACGGTTGAGAAAACATCAAAATTTTCGCAATTGTGATACCCGAAACCAATAACTGGAATGGCCTAGGGGAAAAGTACACACACTTTTGTAATGGGGCGAGTTTCTACTTTCAGATGCAATAGGAATTCCTCTAGTTCGTCAATCCGTTCGCGAGATATGGGAGTTTGAAGATAAGGAATGTGTTAGAAACCATCCAAATTTTCGCAAGTCTGATACTCGAAACCAATAACTACCATGGCCTACGGGAAAAATGCACATACCTTTGTATTCGGGCGAGTTTCTTCTTTCAGATGCAACAGGAATTTCTCGAGTTCGTCAACCCGTTCGCGATATATGGGAGTTTGAATTTAAGGAATGGTTGAGAAACCATCAAAATTTTCGCACGTCTGATACTCGAAACCAATAACTACAAAGGCTTAGGGGAAAAATACTCATACCGTTGTAATCGGGAGAGTTTCTTCTTCCAGATGCAACCGGATATTCTCGAGTTCATCAATCCGTTCGCGAGATATGGGAGTTTGAAGTTGAGGAATGGTTGAGGAACCATCAAAATTTTCGCCATTCTGATGCTAGAAACGAATAAAAGGAATGACCTAGGGGAAAAGTACACACACCATTGTAATCGGTCGACTTTCTACTTTCAGATGCAACAGGAAATAATCGAGTTCGCCAATCCGTTCGCGAGATATGGGAGTTTGAAGTTAAGGAATGCTTGAGAAACCATCAAAATTTTCGCAAGTCTGATACTCGAAACGAATAACTACAATGGCCTAAGGCAAAAATACGCATACCGCTGCAATCGGACGTGTTTCTGCTTTCAGATGCAACAGGAAATAATCAAGTTCGCCAATCCGTTCGCGAGATATGGGAGTTTGAAGTTAAGGAATGGTTGAGAAACCATCACAATTTTCGCAAGTCTGATAATCGGAACCAATAACTGGAATGGCCTAGGGGAAAAATACACATACCGTTGTAATCGGGAGAGTTTCTACTTTCAGATGCAACACAAATTGTTCGGATTCGGTAATCCGTTCGCGAGATATGTGAGTTTGAAGTTAAGGAATGCTTGAGAAACCAACAAAATTTTCGCAAGTCTGATACACGAAACCAATAACTACAAAGGCCAAGGGGAAAAATACACATACCCTTGTAATCGGGCGAGTTTCTACTTTCAGACGCAACAGGAATTTCTCGACTTCGTCAATCCGTTCACGAGATATGGGAATTTGAAGTTAAGGAATGGTTGAGAAACCATCACAATTTTCGCAAGTCTGATACTCGAAACCAATAACTACAAAGCCCTAGGGGAAAAGCACACATACCTTTGTAATCGGTCGCCATTCTACTTTCAGATGCAACAGGAAATAATGGAGTTCGTCAATCCGTTCCCGAGATATGGGAGTTTGAAGTTAAGGAATTCTTGAGAATCCATCAAAATTTTCGCAATTCTGATACTCGAAACCAATAACTACAAAGGCCTGGGGGAAAAATACACATACCTTTGTAATCGGGCGAGTTTCTACTTTCAGATGCAACAGGAATTTCTCGAGTTCGTCAATCCGTTTGCGAGATATGGGAGTTTGAAGTTAAGGAATGTTTGGGAAACAATCAAAATTTTCGCAAGTCTGATACTCGAAACCATTAACTGGAATGGCCTAAGGGAAAAGTACACATACCTTTGCAATCGGGCGAGTTTCTTCTTTCAGGTGCAATAGGAAATTCTCGAGTTCGTCAATCCGTTCGCGAGATATGGGAGTTTGAAGTCAAGGAATGGTTGAGAAACCATCCAAATTTTCGCAAGTCTGATACTCGAAACCAACAACTACAAAGGCTTAGGGGAAAAATACACATACCGTTGTAATCGGGAGGGTTTCTACCTCCAGATGCAACCGGAATTTCTCGAGTTCGTTAATCCGTTTGCGAGATATGTGAGTTTGAAGTTAAGGAATGGTTGAGAAACCATCAAAATTTTCGCAAGTCTGATACTCGAAACCAGTAACTACAATGGCCTAGGGGAAAAATACACATACCGTTGTAATCGGGCGAGCTACTGCTTTCAGGTGCAATAGGAACTTCTCGAGTTCGTCAATCCGTTCGCGAGATATGGGAGTTTGAAGTTAAGGAATGGTTGAGAAACCATCAAAATTTGCGCAAGTCTTATACGCGAAACCAATAACTACAAAGGCCTAGGGGAAAAGTACACATACCTTTGTAATCGGGCGAGTTTCTACTTTCAGATGCAACAGGAATTTCTCGAGTTCGTCAATCCGTTTGCGAGATATGGGAGTTTGAAGTTAAGGAATGTTTGGGAAACAATCAAAATTTTCGCAAGTCTGATACTCGAAACCAATAACTACAAAGGCCTAGGGGAAAAATACACATACCTTTGTAATCGTAAGAGTTTCTACTTTCAGATGCAGCAGGAATTTCTCGAGTTCGTCAATCCGTTCGCGAGATATGGGAGTTTGAAGTTAAGGAAAGGTTGAGAAACCATCAAAATTTTCGCAAGTCTGATACTCGAAACCAATAACTACTGTGGCCCAGGGCAAAAATACGCATACCATTGTAATCGAGCGAGTTTCTGCTTTCAGATGCAACAGGAATTTCTCGAGTTCGTCAATCCGTTCGCGAGATACGGGAGTTTGAAGTTAAGGAATGGTTGGGAAACCATTCAAATTTTCGCAAGTCTGATACCCGAATCCAATAACTACAATGGCCCAGGGGAAAAATACACATACCGTTGTAATCGGGAGAGTTTCTACTTTCAGATGCAACAGAAATTTTTCGGATTCGGCAATCCGTTCGCGAGATATGTGAGTTTGAAGTTAAGGAATGCTAGAGAAACCATCAAAATTTTCGCTGGTTTGATACTCGAAACCATTAGCTGGAACGGCCTACGCGAAAAGTACACACAGCATTGTAATCGGTCGTGTTTCTACTTTCAGATACAACAGGACTTTCTCGAGTTCGTCAGCCGTTCGCGAGGTATGGGAGTTTGAAGTTAAGGAATGGTTGAGAAACCATCACAATTTTCGCAAGTCTGATACGCGAAACCATTAACTACAAAGCCCTAGGGAAAAGTACACACACCATTGTAATCGGTCGCCATTCTACTTTCAGATGCAACAGGAAATAATGGAGTTCGTCAATCCGTTCCCGAGATATGGGAGTTTGAAGTTAAGGAATTCTTGAGAAACCATCAAAATTTTCGCAATTCTGATACTCGAAACCAATAACTACAAAGGCCTGGGGGAAAAATACACATACCTTTGTAATCGGGCGAGTTTCTACTTTCAGATGCAACAGGAATTTCTCGAGTTCGTCAATCCGTTTGCGAGATATGGGAGTTTGAAGTTAAGGAATGTTTGGGAAACAATCAAAATTTTCGCAAGTCTGATACTCGAAACCATTAACTGGAATGGCCTAAGGGAAAAGTA
Source organism: Ptiloglossa arizonensis (assembly GCF_051014685.1). Classification (NCBI taxonomy): domain Eukaryota; kingdom Metazoa; phylum Arthropoda; class Insecta; order Hymenoptera; family Colletidae; genus Ptiloglossa; species Ptiloglossa arizonensis. Next base: position 4,061,964 of record NW_027478385.1, read on the forward strand.
CACATACCTTTGCAATCGGGCGAGTTTCTTCTTTCAGGTGCAATAGGAAATTCTCGAGTTCGTCAATCCGTTCGCGAGATATGGGAGTTTGAAGTCAAGGAATGGTTGAGAAACCATCCAAATTTTCGCAAGTCTGATACTCGAAACCAACAACTACAAAGGCTTAGGGGAAAAATACACATACCGTTGTAATCGGGAGGGTTTCTACCTCCAGATGCAACCGGAATTTCTCGAGTTCGTTAATCCGTTTGCGAGATATGTGAGTTTGAAGTTAAGGAATGGTTGAGAAACCATCAAAATTTTCGCAAGTCTGATACTCGAAACCAGTAACTACAATGGCCTAGGGGAAAAATACACATACCGTTGTAATCGGGCGAGCTACTGCTTTCAGGTGCAATAGGAACTTCTCGAGTTCGTCAATCCGTTCGCGAGATATGGGAGTTTGAAGTTAAGGAATGGTTGAGAAACCATCAAAATTTGCGCAAGTCTTATACGCGAAACCAATAACTACAAAGGCCTAGGGGAAAAGTACACATACCTTTGTAATCGGGCGAGTTTCTACTTTCAGATGCAACAGGAATTTCTCGAGTTCGTCAATCCGTTTGCGAGATATGGGAGTTTGAAGTTAAGGAATGTTTGGGAAACAATCAAAATTTTCGCAAGTCTGATACTCGAAACCAATAACTACAAAGGCCTAGGGGAAAAATACACATACCTTTGTAATCGTAAGAGTTTCTACTTTCAGATGCAGCAGGAATTTCTCGAGTTCGTCAATCCGTTCGCGAGATATGGGAGTTTGAAGTTAAGGAAAGGTTGAGAAACCATCAAAATTTTCGCAAGTCTGATACTCGAAACCAATAACTACTGTGGCCCAGGGCAAAAATACGCATACCATTGTAATCGAGCGAGTTTCTGCTTTCAGATGCAACAGGAATTTCTCGAGTTCGTCAATCCGTTCGCGAGATACGGGAGTTTGAAGTTAAGGAATGGTTGGGAAACCATTCAAATTTTCGCAAGTCTGATACCCGAATCCAATAACTACAATGGCCCAGGGGAAAAATACACATACCGTTGTAATCGGGAGAGTTTCTACTTTCAGATGCAACAGAAATTTTTCGGATTCGGCAATCCGTTCGCGAGATATGTGAGTTTGAAGTTAAGGAATGCTAGAGAAACCATCAAAATTTTCGCTGGTTTGATACTCGAAACCATTAGCTGGAACGGCCTACGCGAAAAGTACACACAGCATTGTAATCGGTCGTGTTTCTACTTTCAGATACAACAGGACTTTCTCGAGTTCGTCAGCCGTTCGCGAGGTATGGGAGTTTGAAGTTAAGGAATGGTTGAGAAACCATCACAATTTTCGCAAGTCTGATACGCGAAACCATTAACTACAAAGCCCTAGGGAAAAGTACACACACCATTGTAATCGGTCGCCATTCTACTTTCAGATGCAACAGGAAATAATGGAGTTCGTCAATCCGTTCCCGAGATATGGGAGTTTGAAGTTAAGGAATTCTTGAGAAACCATCAAAATTTTCGCAATTCTGATACTCGAAACCAATAACTACAAAGGCCTGGGGGAAAAATACACATACCTTTGTAATCGGGCGAGTTTCTACTTTCAGATGCAACAGGAATTTCTCGAGTTCGTCAATCCGTTTGCGAGATATGGGAGTTTGAAGTTAAGGAATGTTTGGGAAACAATCAAAATTTTCGCAAGTCTGATACTCGAAACCATTAACTGGAATGGCCTAAGGGAAAAGTACACATACCTTTGCAATCGGGCGAGTTTCTTCTTTCAGGTGCAATAGGAAATTCTCGAGTTCGTCAATCCGTTCGCGAGATATGGGAGTTTGAAGTCAAGGAATGGTTGAGAAACCATCCAAATTTTCGCAAGTCTGATACTCGAAACCAACAACTACAAAGGCTTAGGGGAAAAATACACATACCGTTGTAATCGGGAGGGTTTCTACCTCCAGATGCAACCGGAATTTCTCGAGTTCGTTAATCCGTTTGCGAGATATGTGAGTTTGAAGTTAAGGAATGGTTGAGAAACCATCAAAATTTTCGCAAGTCTGATACTCGAAACCAGTAACTACAATGGCCTAGGGGAAAAATACACATACCGTTGTAATCGGGCGAGCTACTGCTTTCAGGTGCAATAGGAACTTCTCGAGTTCGTCAATCCGTTCGCGAGATATGGGAGTTTGAAGTTAAGGAATGGTTGAGAAACCATCAAAATTTTCGGAAGTCTGATACTCGATACCAATAACTACAAAGGCCTAGGGGAAAAATAGACATACCTTTGTAATCGGGCGAGTTTCTAATTTCAGATGCAACAAGAATTTCTCGAGTTCGTCATTCCGTTCGCGAGATATGGGAGTTTGAAGTTAAGGAACGGATGAGAAACCATCAATATTTTCGCAAGTATGATACTCGAAACCAATAACTACAATGGCCTAGGGGAAAAATACACACAGCGTTGTAATCGGGAGAGTTTTTATTTTCAGGTGCAACAGAAATTTTTCGGATTCGTCAATCCGTTCGCGAGATATGGGAGTTTGAAGTTAAGGAATCGGTTGAGAAACCATCAAATTTTTCGCAAGTTTGATACTCGAAACCAATAACTACAATGGCCTAGGGGAAAAATACACATACCGTTGTAATCGGGTGAGTTTCTACTTCCAGATAAAACAGGAATTTCTCGAGTTCGTCAATCCGTTCGCGAGATATGGGTGTTTGAAGTTAAGGAATGGTTGAGAATCAATCAAAATTTTCGCAGGTCTGATACTCGAAACCAATAACTGGAATGGCCTAAGGGAAAAGTACAAACACCATTGCCTTCGGGCGAGTTTCCTCTTTCAGTTGAAACAGGAATTTCTCGAGTTCGCCAATCCGTTCGCGATGTATGGGAGTTTGAAGTTAAGGAATCGTTGAGGAACGATCAAAATTTTCGCAAGTTTGATACTCGAAACCAATAACTACAAAGGCCTAGGGGAAAAATGCACATACCGTTGTAATCGGGAGAGTTTCTACTTCCAGATGCAACAGGAATTTCTCGAGTTCGTCAATCCGTTCGCGAGATATGGGTGTTTGAAGTTACGGAATGTTTGAGAAACCATCAAAATTTTCGCAAGTTTGACACTTGAAACCAATGACTGGAATGGCCCAGAGGAAAAGTACACACACCATTGAAATCGGGCGAGTTTCTACTTTCAGATGCAACAGGAATTTCTCGAGTTCGTCAATCCGGTCGCGATATATGAGAGTTAGAAGTTAAGGAATGGTTGAGAGACCATCAAAACTTTCGCAATTCTGATACTCGAAACCAATAACTGGAATGGCCTAGGGGAAAAGAACACACACCGTTGTAATGGGGCGAGTTTCTACTTTCAGATGCAACAGGAATTTCTCGAGTTCGTCAATCCATTCGCGACATATGGGAGTTTGGAGTTAAGATACGGTTGAGAAACCATCAATATTTTCGCAATTCTGATGCTAGAAATGAATAACTGGAATGGCCTAGGGGAAAAGCACACACACCATTGTAATCGGGCGAGTTTCTTATTTCAGATGCAACAGGAATTTCTCGGGTTCGTCAATCCGTTCGCGAGATATGGGAGTTTGAAGTTAAGGAATGGTTGAGAAACCATCAAAATTTTCGCAAGTTTGATTCTCGAAACCAGTAACTGGAATGGCCTAAGGGAAAAGTACACACACCGTTGTAATCGGGCGAGTTTCTGCTTTCAGATGCAACAGGAATATCTCGAGTTCGTCAATCCGTTCGCGAGATATGGGAGTTTGAAGTTAAGGAATGGTTGAGAAACCATCAAAATTTTCGCAAGTCTGATACTCGAATCCAGTAACTACAATGGCCTAGGTGGAAAATACACATACCGTTGGAATCGGGTGACTTTCTGCTTTCAGATGCAGCAGGAATTTCTCGAGATCGTCAATCCGTTCTCGAGATATGGGAGTTTCAAGTTAAGGAATGGTTAAGGAACCCTCAAAATTTTCGCAAGTCTGATACTCGAAACCAATAACTGCTATTGCCTAGGGCAAAAATACTCATACCGTTGTAATCGGGCGAGCTACTGCTTTCAGGTGCAATAGGAACTTCTCGAGTTCGTCAATCCGTTCGCGAGATATGGGAGTTTGAAGTTAAGGAATGGTTGAGAAACCATCAAAATTTTCGGAAGTCTGATACTCGATACCAATAACTACAAAGGCCTAGGGGAAAAATAGACATACCTTTGTAATCGGGCGAGTTTCTAATTTCAGATGCAACAAGAATTTCTCGAGTTCGTCATTCCGTTCGCGAGATATGGGAGTTTGAAGTTAAGGAACGGATGAGAAACCATCAATATTTTCGCAAGTATGATACTCGAAACCAATAACTACAATGGCCTAGGGGAAAAATACACACAGCGTTGTAATCGGGAGAGTTTTTATTTTCAGGTGCAACAGAAATTTTTCGGATTCGTCAATCCGTTCGCGAGATATGGGAGTTTGAAGTTAAGGAATCGGTTGAGAAACCATCAAATTTTTCGCAAGTTTGATACTCGAAACCAATAACTACAATGGCCTAGGGGAAAAATACACATACCGTTGTAATCGGGTGAGTTTCTACTTCCAGATAAAACAGGAATTTCTCGAGTTCGTCAATCCGTTCGCGAGATATGGGTGTTTGAAGTTAAGGAATGGTTGAGAATCAATCAAAATTTTCGCAGGTCTGATACTCGAAACCAATAACTGGAATGGCCTAAGGGAAAAGTACAAACACCATTGCCTTCGGGCGAGTTTCCTCTTTCAGTTGAAACAGGAATTTCTCGAGTTCGCCAATCCGTTCGCGATGTATGGGAGTTTGAAGTTAAGGAATCGTTGAGGAACGATCAAAATTTTCGCAAGTTTGATACTCGAAACCAATAACTACAAAGGCCTAGGGGAAAAATGCACATACCGTTGTAATCGGGAGAGTTTCTACTTCCAGATGCAACAGGAATTTCTCGAGTTCGTCAATCCGTTCGCGAGATATGGGTGTTTGAAGTTACGGAATGTTTGAGAAACCATCAAAATTTTCGCAAGTTTGACACTTGAAACCAATGACTGGAATGGCCCAGAGGAAAAGTACACACACCATTGAAATCGGGCGAGTTTCTACTTTCAGATGCAACAGGAATTTCTCGAGTTCGTCAATCCGGTCGCGATATATGAGAGTTAGAAGTTAAGGAATGGTTGAGAGACCATCAAAACTTTCGCAATTCTGATACTCGAAACCAATAACTGGAATGGCCTAGGGGAAAAGAACACACACCGTTGTAATGGGGCGAGTTTCTACTTTCAGATGCAACAGGAATTTCTCGAGTTCGTCAATCCATTCGCGACATATGGGAGTTTGGAGTTAAGATACGGTTGAGAAACCATCAATATTTTCGCAATTCTGATGCTAGAAATGAATAACTGGAATGGCCTAGGGGAAAAGCACACACACCATTGTAATCGGGCGAGTTTCTTATTTCAGATGCAACAGGAATTTCTCGGGTTCGTCAATCCGTTCGCGAGATATGGGAGTTTGAAGTTAAGGAATGGTTGAGAAACCATCAAAATTTTCGCAAGTTTGATTCTCGAAACCAGTAACTGGAATGGCCTAAGGGAAAAGTACACACACCGTTGTAATCGGGCGAGTTTCTGCTTTCAGATGCAACAGGAATATCTCGAGTTCGTCAATCCGTTCGCGAGATATGGGAGTTTGAAGTTAAGGAATGGTTGAGAAACCATCAAAATTTTCGCAAGTCTGATACTCGAATCCAGTAACTACAATGGCCTAGGTGGAAAATACACATACCGTTGGAATCGGGTGACTTTCTGCTTTCAGATGCAGCAGGAATTTCTCGAGATCGTCAATCCGTTCTCGAGATATGGGAGTTTCAAGTTAAGGAATGGTTAAGGAACCCTCAAAATTTTCGCAAGTCTGATACTCGAAACCAATAACTGCTATTGCCTAGGGCAAAAATACTCATACCATTCTAATCGGGCGAGTTTCTACTTTCAGATGCAACAAGAATTCCTCGAATTTGTCAATCCGTTCGCGAGATATGGGAGTTTGAAGTTAAGGAATGGTTGAGAAACCATCTATATTTTCACAAGTCTGATACTCGAAACCAATAACTACTATTGGCTAGGGCAAAAATACACATACCATTGTGATCGGGCGAGTTTCTGCTTTCAGATGCAACAGGAATTTCTCGAGTTCGTCTTTCCGTTCGCGAGATATGGGAGTTTGAAGTTAAGGAATGGTTGAGAAACCATCAAAATTTTTGCTGGTCTGATACTCGAAACCTATAACTGGAATGGCCTAGGGGAAAAGCACACACACCATTGTAATCGGGCGAGTTTCTTATTTCAGATGCAACAGGAATTTCTCGAGTTCTTCAATCCGTTCGCGAGGTATGGGAGTTTGAAGTTAAGGTATGGTTGAGAAACCATCAAAATTTTCGCTGGTCTGATACTCGAAACCTATAACTGGAATGGCCTAGGGGAAAAGCACACACACCATTGTAATCGGGCGAGTTTCTTATTTCAGATGCAACAGGAATTTCTCGAGTTCGTCTTTCCGTTCGCGAGATATGGGAGTGTGAAGTTAAGGAATGGTTGAGAAACCATCAAAATTTTCGCAAGTTTGACACTCGAAACCAATGACTGGAATGGCCCAGAGGAAAAGTACACACACCATTGTAATCGGTCGAGTTTCTACTTTCAGATGCAACAGAAATTTTGCGGATTCGTCAATCCGTTCGCGAAATATCGGAGTTTGGAGTTAAGACATGTTTGAGAAACCACCAAATTTTCGCCATTCTGATGCTAGAAACGAATAAATGGAATGGCCTAGGGGAAAAGAACACATACCTTTGTAATCGGGAGAGTTTCTACTTTCAGATGCAACAGAAATTTTCCGGATTCGTCAATCCGTTCGCGAAATAACGGAGTTTGGGGTTAAGAGATGGTTGAGAAACCATCAAAATTTTCGCAATTCTGATGCTAGAAACGAATAACTGGAATGGACTAGGGGAAAAGCACACACACCGTTGTAATCGGGCGAGTTTGTACTCTCAGATGCAACAGGAATTTCTCCAGGTCGTCAATCCGTTCGCGAGATATGGGAGTGTGAAGTTAAGGAATAGTTGAGAAACCATCAAAATTTTCGCTGGTCTGATACTCGAAACCTATAACTGGAAGGGCCTAGCGGAAAACCACACACACCATTGTAATCGGGCGAGTGCCTACCTTCAGATGCAACGGGAATTTCTCGAGTTCATCAATCCGTTCGCGAGATATGGGCGTTTGAAGTTAAGGAATGGTTGAGAAACCATCAAAATGTTCGCAAGTCTGATACTCGAAAACAATAACTGGAATGGCCTAGGGAAAAAGTACTCACACCATTGTAATCGGGCGTGTTTCTACTTTCAGATGCAACAGGAATATCTCGAATTCGTCAATCCGTTCGCGAGATATGGGAGTTTGATGTTAAGGAATGGTTGAGAAACCATCTATATTTTCGCAAGTCTGATACTCGAAACCAATAACTACTATTGCCTAGCGCAAAAATACACATACCGTTGTAATCGGGCAACTTTCTGCTTTCAGATGCAATACGAATTTCTCGAGTTCGTCATTCCGTTCGCGAGATATGGGAGTTTGAAGTTAAGGAATGGTTGAGAATCCATCAAAATTTTCGCAAGTATGATACTCGAAACCAATATCGGAAATGGCCTAGGGGAAAAGTACACACACCATTGTAATCGGACGAGTTTCTACTTTCCGATGCAACAGGAATATCTCGAGTTCGTCAATCTGTTCGCGAGATATGGGAGTTTGAAGTTAAGGAATGGTTGAGAAACTATCAAAATGTTCGCAAGTCTGATACTCGAAACCAATAACTGGAACGGCCTAGAGGAAAAGTACTCACACCATTGTAATCGGGCGAGTTTCTACTTTCAGATGCAACAGGAATATCTCGAATTCGTCAATCCGTACGCGAGATATGGGAGTTTGATGTTAAGGAATGGTTGAGAAACCATCTATATTTTCGCAAGTCTGATACTCGAAACCAATAACTACTACTGCCTAGGGCAAAAATACACATACCGTTGTAAGCGGGCGACTTTGTGCTTTCAGATGCAACAGGAATTTCTTGAGTTCGTCATTCCGTTCTCGAGATACGGGAGTCTGAAGCTAAGGAATGGTTGTGAAACCATCAAAATTTTCGCATGTCTGATACTCGAAACCAATAACTGGAATGGCCTAGGGGAAAAGTGCACACACCATTGCAATCGGGCGAGATTCTACTGTCAGATGCAACAGGAATTTCTCGAGTTCATCAATCCGTTCGCGAGATATGGGAGTTTAGAGTTAAGAGACGGTTGAGAAACCATCAAAATTTTCGCAATTATGATGCTAGAAACGAATAACTGGAATGGCCTAGGGGAAAAGAAAACATACCTTTGAAATCGGGAGAGTTTCTACTTTCAGATGCAACAGAAATTTTTCGGATTCGTCAATCCGTTCGCGAAATATCGGGGTTTGGAGTTAAGAGATGTTTGAGAAACCATCAAAATTTTCGCAATTCTGATGCTAGAAACGAATAACTGGAATGGACTAGGGGAAAAGCACACACGCCGTTGTAATCGGGCGAGTTTCTACTCTCAGATGCAACAGGAATTTCTGCAGTTCGTCAGTCCGTTCGCGAGATATGGGAGTTTGAAGTTAAGGAATGGTTGAGAAGCCAACAAATTTCTCGCAAGTCTGTTACTCGAAACCAATAACTAGCGTGGCCTAGGGGAAAAGTACACACACCATTGTAATCGGGCGAGTTTATACTTTCAGATGCAACCGGAATTTCTCGAGTTCGTCAATCCGTTCGCGAGATATGGGAGTTTGAAATTAGGGAATGGTTGAGAAACCATCAAAATTTTCGCAAGTCTGATACACGAAACCAATAACTACTATGGCCCAGGGCAAAAATACACATACCATTGTAATCGGGCGAGTTTCGGCTTTCAGATGCGACAGGAATTTCTCGGGTTCGCCAATTCGTTCGCGAGAAATGGGAGATTGAAGTTAAGGAATGGTTGAGGAACCATCAAAATTTTCGCAAGTCTGATACTCGAAACCAATAACTACAATTGCCTAGGGCAAAAATACACATACCGCTGTAACCGGGCGACTTTGTGCTTTCAGATACAACCGGAATTTCTCGAGTTCGTCAATCCGTTCGCGCGATATGGGAGTTTGAAGTTAAGTAATGGTTGAGAAGCCATCAAAATTTTCGCAAGTCTGATACTCGAAACCAATAACTACTATTGCCTAGGGCAAAAATACACATACCGTTGTAATCGGGCGAGTTTCTGATTTCAGATGCAACAGGAATTTCTCGAGTTCGTCAATCCATTCGCGAGATATGGGAGTTTGAAGTTACGGAATGTTTGAGAAACCATCAAAATTTTCGCTGGTCTGATACTCGAAACCAATAACTAGCGTGGCCTAGGGGAAAAGTACACACACCATTGTAATCGGGCGAGTTTATACATTCAGATGCAACAGGAATTTCTCGAGTTCTTCTATCCGTTCGCGAGATATGGGAGTTCGAAGTTAAGGAATGGTTGAGAAACCATCAAAATTTTCGCAAGTCTGACATTCGAAACCAATAACTACTATGACCTAGGGCAAAAATACACATAGCATTGTCATCGGGCGAGTTTCGGCTTTCAGATGCGACAGGAATTTCTCGAGTTCGTCAATCCGTTTGCGAGATATGGGAGTTCGAAGTTAAGGAATGGTTGAGAAACCATCAAAATTTTCGCAAGTCTGATACTCCAAACCAATAACTATTATACTATTTCCTAGGGCAAAAATACACATACCGTTGTAATCGGGCGAGTGTCTGCTTTCATATGCAACAGGAATTTTTCGAGTTCGTCAATCCGTTCGGGAGATATAGGAGTTTGAAATTAGGGAATGGTTGAGAAACCATCAAAATTTTCGCATGTCTGATACTCGAAACCAATAACTACTATGACCTAGGGCAAAAATACTCATAGCATTGTCATCGGGCGAGTTTCTGCTTTCAGATGCGACAGGAAGTTCTCGAGTTCGTCAATCCGTTTGCGAGATATTGGAGTTTGAAGTTAAGGAGTAGTTAAGAAACAATCAATATTTTCGCAAGTCTGATACTCGAGACCAATAACTACTATGCCCTAGGGGAAAAGTACACACACCGTTGAAATCGGGCGAGTGTATATTTTCAGATGCAACCGGAATTTCTCGAGTTCGTCAATCCGTTCGCGAGATATGGGAGTTTGAAATTAGGGAACGGTTGAAAACCATCAAAATTTTCGCAAGTCTGATACTCGAAACCAATAACTACAATTGCCTAGGGCAAAAATACACATACCGTTGTAACCGGGCGACTTTGTACTTTCAGTTGCAACAGGAATTTCTCGAGTTCGTCAATCCGTTCGCGAGATATGGGAGTTTGAAGTTACGGAATGTTTGAGAAACCATCAAAATATTCGCTGGTCTGATACTCGAAACCTATAACTGGTATGGTCTAGGGGAAAAGTGCACACGCTATTATAATCGGGCGAGTTTCTACTTTCAGATGCAACAGGAATTTCTCGAGGTCGTCAATCCGTTCGCGAGATATGGGAGTTTGAAGTTAAGGAATGGTTGAGAAACCATCAAAATATTAGCCAGTCAGATACTCGAGTCCAATAACTACTATGGCCTAGGGCGAAAATACACATACCGTTGTAATCGGGTGAGTTTCTGCTTTCAGATGCAGCAGGACTTTCTCCAGTTCGTCAATCCGTTCGCGAGATATGGTGGTTTGAAGATAAGGAATGGTTGCGAAACCAACAAAATTTTCGCAAGTCTGATACACGAAACCAATTACTGGAATGGCCTAGGGGAAAAGTACACACACCATTGTAATCGGGCGAGTTTCCACTTTCAGATGCAGAAGGAATTTCTCGAGTTCGTCAATCCGTTCGCGAGATTTTGGAGTTTGAAGTTAAGGAATTTTTGAGAAACCATCAAAATTTTCGCAAGTCTGATACTCGAGACCAATAACTACTTTGGCCTAGGGCAAAAATACACATACCGTTGTAATCGGGCGAGTTTCTGCTTTCAGATGCAACAGGAATTTCTCGAGTTCGTCAATCCGTTCGCTAGATATGGGAGTTTGAAGTTAAGGAATGGCTGAGAAATCTTCAAAATTTTCGCAAGTCTGATACTCGAAACCATTAACTACTATTGCCTAGGGCAAAAATACACATACCGTTGTAATCGGGCGAGCATCTGCTTTCAGATGCAACAGGAATTTCTCGAGTTCGTCAATCCGTTCGCGAGATATGGGAGAACAGTTACGGAATGTTTGAGAAACCATCAAAATTTTCGCTGGTCTGATACTCGAAACCAATAACTGGAATGGCCTAGGGGAAAAGTACACAGACCATTGTAATCGGGCGAGTTTCTGCTTTCAGATGCAACTGGAATTTCTCTAGTTCGTCAATCCGTTCGGGAGATATGGAAGTTTGAAGTTAAGGAATGGTTGAGAAACCATCAAAATTTTCGCAAGTCTGATACTCGAAACCAATAAGTACTACTGCCTAAGGCAAAAATACACATACCGTTGTAACCGGGCGAGTTTCTGCTTTCAGATGCAACAGGAATTTCTCGAGTTCGTCAATCCGTTCGGGAGATATGGGAGTTTGAATTTAAGGAATGGTTGAGAAACCATCAAAATTTTCGCAAGTCTGATACTCGAAACCAATAAGTACTACTACCTAAGGCAAAAATACACATACCGTTGTAATCGGGCGAGTTTCTGCTTTCAGATGCAACAGGAATTTCTCGAGTTCGTCAATCCGTTCGCGAAATATGGGAGTTTGAAGTTAAGGAATGGTTGAGAAACCATTAAAATTTTCGCTGGTCTGATACTCGAAACCAATAACTGGAGTGGCCTAGGGGAAAAGTGCACACACCATTGTAATCGGGCGAGATTCTACTGTCAGATGCAACAGGAATTTCTCGAGTTCATCAATCCGTTCGCGAGATGTGGGAGTTTGATGTTGAGGAATGGTTGAGGAACCACCAAAATTTTCGCTAGACTGATACTCGAAATCAATAACTGGATTGGCCTAGGGGAAAATTACACATACCATTGTAATCGGGCGAGTTTCTGCTTTCAGATGCAACTGGAATTTCTCTAGTTCGTCACTCCGTTCGCGAGATATGGGAGCTTGAAATAAAGGAATGGTTGAGAAACCATCAAAATTTTAGTAAGTCTGATACTCGAAACCAATAACTACTATGGCCTAGGGCAAAAATACACATACCACTGTAATCGGGCGAGTTTCTGATTTCAGATGCAACAGGTATTTCTCGAGTTCGTCAATCAGTTCGCGAGATATGGGAGTTTGAAGTTAAGGAATGGTTGAGAAACCACCAAAATTTTCGCAAGTCTGATACTCGAAACCAGTAACTACTATCGCCTAGGGCAAAAATACACATACCGTTGGATTCGGGCGAGCTTCTACTTTCAGATGCAGCAGGAGTTTCTCGAGTTCGTCAATCCGTTCGCGAGATATGGGACTTTGAAGTTAAGGAATGGTTGAGAAACCATCAAAATTTTCGCAATTCTGATACTCGAAACCAATAACTGGAATGGCCTAGGGCAAAAATACACATACCGTTGTAATCGGGCGAGTTTCTGCTTTCAGATGCAGCAGGAGTTTCTCGAGTTCGTCATTCCGTTCGCGAGATACGGGAGTCTGAAGCTAAGGAATGGTTGAGAAACCATTAAAATTTTCGCTGATCTGATACTCGAAACCAATAACTGGAATGGCCTAGGGGAAAAGTACACACACCATTGTAATCGGGCGAGTTTCTGCTTTCAGATGCAACAGGTATTTCTCGAGTTCGTCAATCAGTTCGCGAGATATGGGAGTTTGAAGTTAAGGAATGGTTGAGAAACCACCAAAATTTTCGCAAGTCTGATACTCGAAACCAGTAACTACTATTGCCTACGGCAAAAATACACATACCGTTGGAATCTGGCGAGCTTCTACTTTCAGATGCAGCAGGAGTTTCTCAAGTTCGTCAATCCGTTCGCGAGATATGGGAGTTCGAAGGTAAGGAATGGTTGAGATACCATCCCAATTTTCGCAAGTCTGATACTCGAAACCAATAACTACTATGGCCTAGGGCAAAAATACACATACCGTTGTAATCGGCGAGTTTCTGCTTTCAGATGCAACAGGAATTTCTCGAGTTCGTCAATCCGTTCGCGAAATATGGGAGTTTGAAGTTAAGGAATGGTTGAGAAACCATTAAAATTTTCGCTGGTCTGATACTCGAAACCAATAACTGGAGTGGCCTAGGGGAAAAGTGCACACACCATTGTAATCGGGCGAGATTCTACTGTCAGATGCAACAGGAATTTCTCGAGTTCATCAATCCGTTCGCGAGATGTGGGAGTTTGATGTTAAGGAATGGTTGAGAAACCACCAAAATTTTCGCTAGACTGATACTCGAAATCAATAACTGGATTGGCCTAGGGGAAAAGTACACATACCATTGTAATCGGGCGAGTTTCTGCTTTCAGATGCAACTGGAATTTCTCTAGTTCGTCACTCCGTTCGCGAGATATGGGAGCTTGAAATAAAGGAATGGTTGAGAAACCATCAAAATTTTAGTAAGTCTGATACTCGAAACCAATAACTACTATGGCCTAGGGCAAAAATACACATACCACTGTAATCGGGCGAGTTTCTGATTTCAGATGCAACAGGTATTTCTCGAGTTCGTCAATCAGTTCGCGAGATATGGGAGTTTGAAGTTAAGGAATGGTTGAGAAACCACCAAAATTTTCGCAAGTCTGATACTCGAAACCAGTAACTACTATCGCCTAGGGCAAAAATACACATACCGTTGGATTCGGGCGAGCTTCTACTTTCAGATGTAGCAGGAGTTTCTCGAGTTCGTCAATCCGTTCGCGAGATATGGGACTTTGAAGTTAAGGAATGGTTGAGAAACCATCAAAATTTTCGCAATTCTGATACTCGAAACCAATAACTGGAATGGCCTAGGGCAAAAATACACATACCGTTGTAATCGGGCGAGTTTCTGCTTTCAGATGCAGCAGGAGTTTCTCGAGTTCGTCATTCCGTTCGCGAGATACGGGAGTCTGAAGCTAAGGAATGGTTGAGAAACCATTAAAATTTTCGCTGATCTGATACTCGAAACCAATAACTGGAATGGCCTAGGGGAAAAGTACACACCCCATTGTAATCGGGCGAGTTTCTACTTTCAGGTGCAACAGGAATTTCTCGAGTTCGTCAATCCGTTCGCGAGATATGGGAGTTTGAAGTTAAGGAATGGTTGAGAAACCATCAAAATTTTCGCAAGTCTAATACTCGAAACCAATAAGTACTACTGCCTAAGGCAAAAATACACATACCGTTGTAACCGGGCGAGTTTCTGCTTTCAGATGCAACTGGCATTTCTCGAGGTCGTCAATCCGTTCGCGAGATATGGGAGCTTGAAGTTAAGGAATGGTTGAGAAACCATCAAAATTTTTGCTGGTCTGATACTCGAAACCAATAACTGGAATGGCCTATGGGAAAAGTACACACCCCATTGTAATCGGGCGAGTTTCTACTTTCAGGTGCAACAGGAATTTCTCGAGTTCGTCAATCCGTTCGCGAGATATGGGAGTTTGAAGTTAAGGAATGGTTGAGAAACCATCAAAATTTTCGCTGGTCTGATTCTCGAAACCAATAACTGGAATGGCCTAGGGGAAAAGAACACATACCACTGTAATCGGGCGAGTTTCTGCTTTCAGACGCATCAGGAATTTCTCGAGTTCGTCAATCCGTTCGCGAGATATGGGAGTTTGAAGTTAAGGAATGGTTGAGAAACCATCAAAATTTTCGCAAGTCTAATACTCGAAACCAATAACTACTATGGCCTAGGGCAAAAATACACATGTCATTGTAATCGGGCGAGCTTCTGCTTTCAGATGCATCAGGAATTTCTCAAGTTCGTCAATCCGTTCGCGAGATATGGGAGTTTGAAGCTAAGGAATGGGTGATAAACCATCAAAATTTTCGCTGGTCTGATACTCGAAACCAATAACTGGAATGGCCTAGGGGAAAAGTACACATACCATTGTAATCGGGCGAGTTTCTGCTTTCAGATGCACCTGGAATTTCTCTAGTTCGTAAATCCGTTCGGGAGATATGGGAGTTTGAAGTTAAGGAATGGTTGAGAAACCATCAAAATTTTCGCAAGTCTGATACTCGAAACCAATAAGTACTACTGCCTAAGGCAAAAATACACATACCGTTGTAACCGGGCGAGTTTCTGCTTTCAGATGCAACAGGCATTTCTCGAGTTCGTCAATCCGTTCGCTAGATATGGGAGTTTGAAGTTAAGGAATGGTTGAGAAACCATTAAAATTTTCGCTGGTCTGATACTCGAACCAATAACTGGAATGGCCTATGGGAAAAGTACACACACCATTGTAATCGAGCGAGTTTCTGCTTTCAGATGCAACAGGAATTTCTCGAGTTCGTCAATTCGTTCGCGAGATGTGGGAGTTTGAAGTTAAGGAATGGTTGAGAAACCATCAAAATTTTGGCAAGTCTGATACTCGAAACCAATAACTACAATTGCCTAGGGCAATAATACGCACACCATTGTAATCGGGCGAGTTTCTACCTTCAGATGCAACTGGAATTTCTCGAGTTGGTAATCTGTTCGCGAGATATGGGAGTTTGAAGTTAAAGAATGGTTGAGTAACCATCAAAATTTTAGTAAGTCTGATACTCGAAACCAATAACTACTAATGCCTAGGGCAAAAATACACATACCGTTGTAATCGGGCGAGTTGCTGCTTTCAGATGCAACTGCAATTTCTCTAGTTTGTCTATCCGTTCGCGAGATATGGGAGTTTGAAGTTAAGGAATGGTTGAGAAACCATCAAAACTTTCGCAAGTCTGATACTCGAAACCAATAACTACAATTGCCTAGGGCAAAAATACACACACCATTATAATCGGGCGAGTTTCTGCTTTCAGATGCAACAGGAATTTCTGGAGTTCGTCAATCCGTTCGCGAGATATGGGAGTTTGAAGTTAAGGAATGGTTGAGAAGCCATAAAAATTTTCGCAAGTCTGATACTCGAAACCAATAACTACTATGGCCTAGGGCAAAAATGCACATACCATTGTAATCGGGCGAGTTTCTGCTTTCAGATGCAACTGGAATTTCTCGAGGTCGTCAATCCGTTCGCGAGATACGGGAGCTTGAAGTTAAGGAATGGTTGAGAAACCATCAAAATTTTCGCTGGTCTGATACTCGAAACCAATAACTAGAATGGCCTATGGGAAAAGTACACACCCCATTGTAATCGGGCGAGTTTCTACTTTCAGATGCAACAGGAATTTCTCGAGTTCGTCAATCCGTTCGCGAGATATGGGAGTTTGAAGTTAAGGAATGGTTGAGAAACCATAAAAATTTTCGCTGGCCTGATACTCGAAACCAATAACTGGAATGGCCTAGGGGAAAAGTACACATACCATTGTAATCGGGCGAGTTTCTGCTTTCAGATGTAACTGGAATTTCTCGAGTTGGTAATCCGTTCGCTAGATATGGGAGTTTGAAGTTAAGGAATGGTTGAGAAACCATTAAAATTTTCGCAAGTCTGATACTCGAAACCAGTAACTACTATTGCCTAGGGCAAAAATATACATACCGTTGTAATCGGGCGAGCTTCTACTTTCAGATGCAGCAGGAGTTTCTGGAGTTCGTCAATCCGTTCGCGAGATATGGGAGATTGAAGTTAAGGAATGGTTGAGAAACCATCAAAATTCTCGCAAGTCTAATACTCGAAACCAATAACTACTATGGCCTAGGGCAAAAATACACATGTCATTGTAATCGGGCGAGCTTCTGCTTTCAGATGCATCAGGAATTTCTCAAGTTCGTCAATCCGTTCGCGAGATATGGGAGTTTGAAGCTAAGGAATGGTTGACAAACCATCAAAATTTTCGCTGGTCTGATACTCGAAACCAATAACTGGAATGGCCTAGGGGAAAAGTACACATACCATTGTAATCGGGCGAGTTTCTGCTTTCAGGTGCACCTGGAATTTCTCTAGTTCGTCAATCCGTTCGGGAGATATGGGAGTTTGAATTTAAGGAATGGTTGAGAAACCATCAAAATTTTCGCAAGTCTGATACTCGAAACCAATAAGTACTACTGCCTAAGGCAAAAATACACATACGTTCTAACCGGGCGAGTTTCTGCTTTCAGATGCAACAGGCATTTCTCGAGTTCGTCAATCCGTTCGCTAGATATGGGAGTTTGAAGTTAAGGAATGGTTGAGAAACCATTAAAATTTTCGCTGGTCTGATACCCGAAACCAATAAGTGGAATGGCCTATGGGAAAAGTACCCACACCATTGTAATCGAGCGAGTTTCTGCTTTCAGATGCAACTGGAATTTCTCGAGTTGGTAATCCGTTCGCGAGATATGGGAGTTTGAAGTTAAGGAATGGTTGAGAAATCATCAAAATTTTCGCAAGTCTGATACTCGAAACCAATAACCACTATTGCCTAGGGCAAAAATACACACACCATTGTAATCGGGCGAGTTTCTGCTTTCAGATGCAACTGGAATTTCTCTAGTTCGTCAATCCGTTCGCGAGATATGGGAGTTTGAAGTTAAGGAATGGTTGAGAAACCATCAAAATTTTCGCTGTTCTGATACTCAAAACCAATAACTGGAATGCCCTAGGGGAAAAGTACACATACCATTGTAATCGGGCGAGTTTCTGCTTTCAGTTGCAACATCGATTTCTCGAGTTCGTCAACTCGTTCGCGCGGTATGGGAGTTTGAAGTTAAGGAATGTTTGAGAAACCCTCAAAATTTTCGCAAGTCTGATACTCGAAACCAATAACTACAACTGCCTAGGGCAAAAATACATATACCGTTGTAATCCGGCGAGCTTCTACCTTCAGATGCAACAGGAATTTCTCGAGTTCGTCAATCCCTTCGCGAGATATGGGAGTTTGAAGTTAAGGAATGGTTGAGAAACCATCAAAATTTTCGCACGTCTGATACTCGAAACCAATAACTGCTATGGCCTAGGGCAAAAATACACGTACCATTGTAATCGGGCGAGATTATGCATTCAGATGTAACTGGAATTTCTCGAGTTGGTAATCCGTTCGCGAGATATGGGAGTTTGAAGTTAAGGAATGGTTGAGAAACTATCAAAATTTTAGTAAGTCTGATACTCGAAACAAATAACTACTATGGCCTAGGGCAAAAATACACATACTGTTATAATCGGGCGAGTTTCTACTTTCAGGTGCAACAGGAATTTCTCGAGTTAGTCAATCCGTTCGCGAGATATGGGAGTGTGAAGTTAAGGAATGGTTGAGAAACCATCAAAATTTTCGCTGGTCTGATACTCGAAACCAATAACTGGAATGGCCTAGGGGAAAAGTACACATACCATTGTAATCGGGCGAGTTTCTACTTTCAGATGCATCAGGATTTTCTCGAGTTCGTCAATCCGTTCGCGAGATATGGGAATTTGAAGTTGAGGAATGGTTGAGAAACCATCAAAATTTTCGCAAGTCTAATGCTCGAAACCAATAACTACTATGGCCTACGGCAAAAATACACATCCCATTGTAATCGGGCGAGTATCAACTTTCAGGTGCAACAGGAATTTCTCGAGTTAGTCAATCCGTTCGCGAGATATGGGAGTTTGAAGTTAAGGAATGGTTGAGAAACCATCAAAATTTTCGCTGGTCTGATACTCGAAACCAATAACTGGAGTAGCCTAGGGGAAAAGTACGCACCCCATTGTAATCGGCCGAGTTTCTACTTTCAGATGCAACAGGAATTTCTCGAGTTCGTCAATCCCTTCGCGAGATATGGGAGTTTGAAGTTAAGGAATGGTTGAGAAACCATCAAAATTTTCGCAAGTCTGATACTCGAAACCAATAACTGCTATGGCCTAGGGCAAAAATACAAATACCATTGTAATCGGGCGAGATTATGCTTTCAGATGTAACTGGAATTTCCCGAGTTGGTAATCCGTTCGCGAGATATGGGAGTTTGAAGTTAAGGAATGGTTGAGAAACTATCAAAATTTTAGTAAGTCTGATACTCGAAACAAATAACTACTATGGCCTAGGGCAAAAATACACATACCGTTGTAATCGGGCGAGTTTCTACTTTCAGATGCATCAGGATTTTCTCGAGTTCGTCAATCCGTTCGCGAGATATGGGAATTTGAAGTTAAGGAATGGTTGAGATGCTATCAAAAAATTTAGTAAGTCTGATACGCGAAACCAATAATTACTAATGCCTAGAGCAAAAATACACATACTGTTGTAATCGGGCGACTTTCTACTTTCAGATGCAGCAGGAGCTTCTCGAGTTCGTCAATCCGTTCGCGAGATATGGGAGTTTGAAGTTAAGGAATGTTTGAGAAACCCTCAAAATTTTCGCAAGTCTGATACACGAAACCAATAACTACAACTGCCTAGGGCAAAAATACATATACCGTTGTAATCCGGCGAGCTTCTACCTTCAGATGCAACAGGAATTTCTCGAGTTCGTCAATCCCTTCGCGAGATATGGGAGTTTGAAGTTAAGGAATGGTTGAGTAACCATCAAAATTTTCGCAAGTCTGATACTCGAAAACAATAACTGCTATGGCCTAGGGCAAAAATACACATACCATTGTAATCGGCCGAGATTCTACTTTCAGATGCAACAGGAATTTCTCGAGTTCGTCAATCCGTTCGCGAGATATGGGAGTTTGAAGTTAAGGAATGGTTGAGAAACCATCAAAATTTTCGCATGTCTAATGCTCGAAACCAATAACTACTATGGCCTACGGCAAAAATACACATGCCATTGTAATCGGGCGAGCTTCTGCTTTCAGATGCATCAGGAATTTCTCGAATTCGTCAATCCGTTCGCGAGATATGGGAGTTTGAAGTTAAGGAATGGCTGAGAAACCATCAAAATTTTCGCATGTCTGATACTCGAAACCAATAAGTACTATTGCCTAAGGCAAAAATACACATACCGTTGTAATCGGGCGAGTTTCTGCTTTCAGATGCAACAGGAATTTCTCGAGTTCGTCAATCCGTTCGCGAGATATGGGAGTTTGAAGCTAAGGAATGGTTGAGAAACCATCAAAATTTTCGCAAGTCTGATACTCGAAACCAATAAGTACTACTGCCTAAGGCAAAAATACACATACCGTTGTAACCGGGCGAGTTTCTGCTTATTGATGCAACAGGCAATTCTCGAGTGCGTCAATGCGTTCGCGAGATATGGGAGCTTGAAATAAAGGAATGGTTGAGAAACCGTCAAAATTTTCGCAAGTCTGATACTCGAAACCAATAAGTACTACTGCCTAAGACAAAAATACACATACCGTTGTAACCGGGCGAGTTTCTGCTTTCAGATGCAACAGGAATTTCTCGAGTTAGTCAATCCGTTCGCGAGATATGGGAGTTTGAAGTTAAGGAATGGTTGAGAAACCATCAAAATTTTCGCTGGTCTGATACTCGAAACCAATAACTGGAGTAGCCTAGGGGAAAAGTACGCACCCCATTGTAATCGGCCGAGTTTCTACTTTCAGATGCAACAGGAATTTCTCGAGTTCGTCAATCCCATCGCGAGATATGGGAGTTTGAAGTTAAGGAATGGTTGAGAAACCATCAAAATTTTCGCAAGTCTGATACTCGAAACCAATAACTGCTATGGCCTAGGGCAAAAATACAAATACCATTGTAATCGGGCGAGATTATGCTTTCAGATGTAACTGGAATTTCCCGAGTTGGTAATCCGTTCGCGAGATATGGGAGTTTGAAGTTAAGGAATGGTTGAGAAACTATCAAAATTTTAGTAAGTCTGATACTCGAAACAAATAACTACTATGGCCTAGGGCAAAAATACACATACCGTTGTAATCGGGCGAGTTTCTACTTTCAGATGCATCAGGATTTTCTCGAGTTCGTCAATCCGTTCGCGAGATATGGGAATTTGAAGTTAAGGAATGGTTGAGATGCTATCAAAAAATTTAGTAAGTTTGATACTCGAAACCAATAATTACTAATGCCTAGAGCAAAAATACACATACTGTTGTAATCGGGCGACTTTCTACTTTCAGATGCAGCAGGAGTTTCTCGAGTTCGTCAATCCGTTCGCGAGATATGGGACTTTGAAATTAAGGAATGGTTGAGAAACCATCAAAATTTTCGCTGGTCTGATACTCGAAACCAATAACTGGAATGGCCTAGGGGAAAAGTACACATACCATTGTAATCGGGCTAGTTTCTGCTTTCAGATGCAACTGGAATTTCTCTAGTTCGTCAATCCGTTTGCGAGATATGGGAGTTTGAAGTTAAGGAATGTTTGAGAAACCCTCAAAATTTTCGCAAGTCTGATACACGAAACCAATAACTACAACTGCCTAGGGCAAAAATACATATACCGTTGTAATCCGGCGAGCTTCTACCTTCAGATGCAACAGGAATTTCTCGTGTTCGTCAATCCCTTCGCGAGATATGGGAGTTTGAAGTTAAGGAATGGTTGAGAAACCATCAAAATTTTCGCAAGTCTGATACTCGAAAACAATAACTGCTATGGCCTAGGGCAAAAATACACATACCATTGTAATCGGGCGAGATTATGCTTTCAGATGTAACTGGAATTTCTCGAGTTGGTAATCCGTTCGCGAGATATGGGAGTTTGAAGTTAAGGAATGGTTGAGAAACTATCAAAATTTTAGTAAGTGTGATACTCGAATCAAATAACTACTATGGCCTAGGGCAAAAATACACATACCGTTGTAATCGGGCGAGTTTCTACTTTCAGATGCATCAGGATTTTCTCGAGTTCGTCAATCCGTTCGCGAGATATGGGAATTTGAAGTTAAGGAATGGTTGAGAAACCATCAAAATTTTCGCTGGTCTGATACACGAAACCAATAACTGGAATAGCCTAGCGGAAAAGTACGGACCCCATTGTAATCGGCCGAGATTCTACTTTCAGATGCAACAGGAATTTCTCGAGTTCGTCAATCCGTTCGCGAGATATGGGAGTTTGAAGTTAAGGAATGGTTGAGAAACCATCAAAATTTTCGCATGTCTAATGCTCGAAACCAATAACTACTATGGCCTACGGCAAAAATACACATGCCATTGTAATCGGGCGAGCTTCTGCTTTCAGATGCATCAGGAATTTCTCGAATTCGTCAATCCGTTCGCGAGATATCGGAGTTTGAAGTTAAGGAATGGCTGAGAAACCATCAAAATTTTCGCATGTCTGATACTCGAAACCAATAAGTACTATTGCCTAAGGCAAAAAATACACATACCGTTGTAATCGGCGAGTTTCTGCTTTCAGATGCAACAGGAATTTCTCGAGTTCGTCAATCCGTCGCGAGATATGGGAGTTTGAAGGCTAAGGAATGGTTGAGAACCCATCAAAATTTTCGCAAGTCTGATACTCGAACCAATAAGTACTACTGCCTAAGGCAAAAATACACATACCGTTGTAACCGGGCGAGTTCTGCTTACTGATGCAACAGGCCTTTCTCGTGTGCGTCAATGCGTTCGCGAGATATGGGAGCTTGAAATAAAGGAATGGTTGAGAAACCCGTCAAAATTTCGCAAGTCTGATACTCGAAACCAATAAGTACTACTGCCTAAGACAAAATACACATGTCCGTTGTAACCGGGCGAGTTTCTGCTTTCAGCTGCAACTGGCATTTTCTCGAGGTCGTCAATCCGTTCGCGAGATATGGAGCTTGAAGTTAAGGAATGGTTGAGAAACCATCAAAATTTTTGCTGGTCTGATACTCGAACCAATAACTGGAATGGGCCTATGGGACAAGTAAACACCCCCATTGTAATCGGGCGAGTTTCTACTTTCAGGTGCAACAGGAATTTCTCGAGTTCGTCAATCCGTTCGCGAGATATGGGAGTTTTGAATTTAAGGAATGGTTGAGAATCATTAAATTTTCGCAAGTCTGATACTCGAAACCAATAACCACTATTGCCTAGGGCAAAAATACACACACCATTGTAATCGGGCGAGTTTCTACTTTCAGATGCAACTGGAATTTCTCGACTTGGTAATCCGTTCGCTAGATATGGGAGTTTGAAGTTAAGGAATGGTTGAGAAACCATCAAAATTTTCGCATGTCTAATGCTCGAAACCAATAACTACTATGGCCTACGGCAAAAATACACATGCCATTGTAATCGGCGAGCTTCTGCTTTCAGATGCATCAGGAATTTCCTCGAATTCGTCAATCCGTTCGCGAGATATGGGAGTTTGAAGTTAAGGAATGCTGAGAAACCATCAAAATTTCGCAATTCTGATACTCGAAACCAATAAGTACTATTGCCTAAGGCAAAAATACACATAACCGTTGGCATTGGGCGAGCTTCTACTTTCAGATGCAGCAGGAGTTTCTCGAGTTCGTCAATCCGTTCGCGAGATATGGGACTTTGAAAGTTAAGAATGGTTGAGAAACCATCAAAATTTTCGCTGGTCTGACTACTCGAAACCAATAACTGGAATGGTCCTATGGAAAAGTACACACCCCATTGTAATCGGGCGAGTTTCTACTTTCAGGTGCAACAGGAATTTCTCGAGTTCGTCAATCCGTTCGCGAGATATGGGAGGTTTGAATTTAAGGAATGGTTGAGAAATCATTAAAATTTTCGCAAGTCTGATACTCG
The DNA here is from genome assembly GCF_051014685.1 of Ptiloglossa arizonensis. Taxonomy (NCBI): domain Eukaryota; kingdom Metazoa; phylum Arthropoda; class Insecta; order Hymenoptera; family Colletidae; genus Ptiloglossa; species Ptiloglossa arizonensis. The sequence goes on from NW_027478385.1 coordinate 4,085,816, forward strand.
AACCAATAACCACTATTGCCTAGGGCAAAAATACACACACCATTGTAATCGGGCGAGTTTCTACTTTCAGATGCAAACTGGAATTTCTCGAGTTGGTAATCCGTTCGCTAGATATGGGAGTTTGAAAGTTAAGGAAATGGTTGAGAAACCATTAAAAGTTTTCGCTGGTCTGATACCCGAACCAATAAGTGGAATGGCCTATGGGGAAAAGTACCCACACCATTGTATCGAGCGAGTTTCTGCCTTTCAGATGCAACTGGAATTTCTCGAGTTGGTAATCCGTTCGCGAGATATGGGAGTTTGAAGTTAAGGAATGGTTGAGAAACTATCAAAATTTTAGTAAGTCTGATACTCGAAACAATAACTACTAATGCCTAGGGCAAAAATACACATACCGTTGTAATCGGGCGAGTTTCTGCTTCAGATGCAACTGCAATTTCTCTAGTTTGTCAATCCGTTCGCGAGATATGGGAGTTTGAAGTTAAGGAATGGTTGAGAAACCATCAAAATTTTCGCAAGTCTAATGCTCGAAACCAATAACTACTATGGCCTACGGCAAAAATACACATGCCATTGTAATCGGGCGAGCTTCTGCTTTCAGATGCATCAGGAATTTCTCGAATTCGTCAATCCGTTCGCGAGATATGGGAGTTTGAAGTTAAGGAATGGCTGAGAAACCATCAAAATTTTCGCAATTCTGATACTCGAAACCAATAAGTACTATTGCCTAAGGCAAAAATACACATACCGTTGGAATTGGGCGAGCTTCTACTTTCAGATGCAGCAGGAGTTTCTCGAGTTCGTCAATCCGTTCGCGAGATATGGGACTTTGAAGTTAAGGAATGGTTGAGAAACCATCAAAATTTTCGCTGGTCTGATACTCGAAACCAATAACGGAGTGGCCTATGGGAAAAGTACACACCCATTGTAATCGGCGAGTTTCTACTTTCAGGTGCAACAGGAATTTCTCGAGTTCGTCAATCCGTTCGCGAGATATGGGAGTTTGAATTAAAAGGAATGGTTTGAGAAATCATTAAAATTTCCGCAAGTCTGATACTCGAAACCAATAACCACTATTGCCTAGGGCAAAAATACACACACCATTGTAATCGGCGAGTTTCTACTTTCAGATGCAACTGGAATTTCTCGACTTGGTAATCCGTTCGCTAGATATGGGGAGTTTGAAGTTAAGGAATGGTTGAGAAACATCAAAAAATTTTCGCATGTCTAATGCTCGAAACCAATAACTACTATGGCCTACGGCAAAAAATACACATGCCATTGTAATCGGCGAGCTTCTGCTTTCAGATGCATCAGGAATTTCTCGAATTCGTCAAACCGTTCGCGAGATATGGGAGTTTGAAGTTAAGGAATGGCTGAGAAACCATCAAAATTTTCGCATGTCTGATACTCGAAACCAATAAGTACTATTGCCTAAGGCAAAAATACATATACCGTTGTAATCGGGCTAGCTTCTACTTTCAGATGCAGCAGGAGTTTCTGGAGTTCGTCAATCCGTTCGCGAGATATGGGAGTTTTAGTTAAGGAATGGTTGAGAAACCATCAAAATTTTCGCAAGTCTAATACTCGAAACCAATAACTACTATGGCCTAGGGCAAAAATACACATGTCATTGTAATCGGGCGAGCTTCTGCTTTCAGATGCATCAGGAATTTCTCAAGTTCGTCAATCCGTTCGCGAGATATGGGACTTTGAAGCTAAGGGATGGTTGACAAACCATCAAAATTTTCGCTGGTCTGATACTCGAAACCAATAACTGGAATGGCCTAGGGGAAAAGTACACATACCATTGTAATCGGGCGAGTTTCTGCTTTCAGATGCACCTGGAATTTCTCTAGTTCGTCAATCCGTTCGGGAGATATGGGAGTTTGAAGTTAAGGAATGGTTGAGAAACCATCAAAATTTTCGCAAGTCTGATACTCGAAACCAATAAGTACTACTGCCTAAGGCAAAAATACACATACCGTTGTAACCGGGCGAGTTTCTGCTTTCAGATGTAGCAGGAGTTTCTCGAGTTCGTCAATCCGTTCGCGAGATATGGGAGTTTGAAGTTAAGGAATGGTTGAGAAACCATCAAAATTTTAGTAAGTCTGATACTCGAAACCAATAACTACTATGGCCTAGGGCAAAAATACACATACCACTGTAATCGGACGAGTTTCTGCTTTCAGATGCAACAGGTATTTCTCGAGTTCGTCAATCAGTTCGCGAGATATGGGAGTTTGAAGTTAAGGAATGGTTGAGAAACCACCAAAATTTTCGCAAGTCTGATACTCGAAACCAGTAACTACTATTGCCTAGGGCAAAAATACACATACCGTTGGAATCGGGCGAACTTCTACTTTCAGATGCAGCAGGAGTTTCTCGAGTTCGTCAATCCGTTCGCGAGATATGGGAGTTTGAAGCTAAGGAATGGTTGAGAAACCATCAAAATTTTCGCTAGTCTGATATTCGAAACCAATAAATGGATTGGCCTAAGGGAAAAGTACACATACCATTGTAATCGGGCAAGTTTCTGCTTTCAGATGCAACTGGAATTTCTCTAGTTCGTCAATCCGTTCGGGAGATATGGGAGTTTGAAGTTAAGGAATGGTTGAGAAACCATCAAAATTTTCGCAAGTCTGATACTCGAAACCAATAAGTACTACTACCTAAGGCAAAAATACACATACCTTTGTAATCGGGCGAGTTTCTGCTTTCAGATGCAACAGGAATTTCTCGAGTTCGTCAATCCGTTCGCTAGATATGGGAGTTTGAAGTTAAGGAATGGTTGAGAAACCATTAAAATTTTCGCTGTTCTGATACTCGAAACCAATAACTGGAATGGCCTAGGGGAAAAATACACATACCGTTGTAATCGGGCGAGTTTTTGCTTTCAGATGCAACTGGAATTTCTCGAGTTCGTCAATCCGTTGGCGAGATATGGGAGCTTGAAGTAAAGGAATGGTTGAGAAAACATCAAAATTATAGTAAGTCTGATACTCGAAACCAATAACTGGAATGGCCTAGGGGAATAGTACACATACCATTGTAATCGGGCGAGTTTCTGCTTTCAGATGGAACTGGAATTTCTCTAGTTCGTCAATCCGTTCGCGAGATATGGGAGTTTGAAGTTAAGGAATGGTTGAGAAACTATCAAAATTTTAGTAAGTCTGATACTCGAAAACAATAACTGGAATGGCCTAGGGGAAAAGTACAAATACCATTGTAACCGGCCGAGATTATGCTTTCAGATGCAACTGGAATTTCTCGAATTGGTAAACCGTTCGCGAGATATGGGAGTTTGAAGTTAAGGAATGGTTGAGAAACCTCCAAAATATTCGCAAGTCTGATACTCGAAACCAGTAACTACTATTGCCTAGGGCAAAAATACACATACCGTTGGAATCGGGCGAGCTTCTACTTTCAGATGCAGCAGGAGTTTCTCGAGTTCGTCAATCCGTTCGCGAGATATGGGAATTTGAAGTTAAGGAATGGTTGAGAAACCATCAAAATTTTCGCATGTCTAATACTCGAAACCAATAACCACAATTGCCTAGGGCAAAAATACACACGCCATTGTAATCGAGCGAGTTTCTACTTTCAGATGCAACTGGAATTTCCCGAGTTGGTAATCCGTTCGCGAGATATTGCAGTTTGAAGTTAAGGAATGGTTGAGAAATCATCAAAATTTTCGCAATTGTGATACTCGAAACCAATAACTACTACTGCCTAGGGCAAAAATACACATACCATTCTAATCGAGCGAGTATCTGCTTTCAGATGCAACTGGAATTTCTCGAGTTCGTCAATCCGTTCGCGAGATATGGGAGTTTGAAGTTAAGGAATGGTTGAGAAATCATCAAAATTTTTGCAAGTCTGATGCTCGAAACCAATAACTACTATTGCCTAGGGCAAAAATACACATACCGTTGTAATCGGGCGAGCTTCTACATTCAGATGCAACAGGAATTTCTCGAGTTCGTCAATCCGTTCGCGAGATATGGGAATTTGAAGTTAAGGAATGGTTGAGAAACCATCAAAATTTTCGCAAGTCTAATACTCGAAACGAATAACTACTATGGCCTAGGGCAAAAATACACATGTCATTGTAATCGGGCGAGCTTCTGCTTTCAGATGCATCAGGAATTTCCCGAGTTGGTAATCCGTTCGCGAGATATTGCAGTTTGAAGTTAAGGAATGGTTGAGAAATCATCAAAATTTTCACAAGTATGATACTCGAAACCAATAACTACTACTGCCTAGGGCAAAAACACACATACCATTCTAATCGAGCGAGTATCTGCTTTCAGATGCAACTGGAATTTCTCGAGTTCGTCAATCCGTTCGCGAGATATGGGAGTTTAGAGTTAAGGAATGGTTGAGAAATCATCAAAATTTTTGCAAGTCTGATGCTCGAAACCAATAACTACTATTGCCTAGGGCAAAAATACACATACCGTTGTAATCGGGCGAGCTTCTACATTTAGATGCAACAGGAATTTCTCGAGTCCGTCAATTCGTTCGCGAGATATGGGAGCTTGAAGTTAAGGAATGGTTGAGAAACCATCAAAATTTTCGCATATCTGATACACGAAACCGATAACTCCAATTGCCTAGGGCAGAAATACACACACCATTGTAATCGGGCGAGTTTCTACTTTCAGATGCAACTGGAATTTCTCGAGCTGGTAATCCGTTCGCGAGATATGGGAGTTTGAAGTTAAGGAATGGTTGAGAAATCATCAAAATTTTCGCAAGTCCGATACTCGAAACCAATAACTACAATTGCCTAGGGCAAAAATACACACACCATTGTAATTGGGCGAGTTTCTGCTTTCTGATGCAACAGGAATTTCTCGAGTTGGTCAATCCGTTCGCGAGATACGGGAGCTTGAAGTTAAGGAATGGTTGAGAAACCATCAAAATTTTAGTAAGTCTGATACTCGAAACCAATAACTACTATGGCCTAGGGCAAAAATACACATACCACTGTAATCGGACGAGTTTCTGCTTTCAGATGCAACAGGTATTTCTCGAGTTCGTCAATCAGTTCGCGAGATATGGGAGTTTGAAGTTAAGGAATGGTTGAGAAACCTCCAAAATATTCGCAAGTCTGATACTCGAAACCAGTAACTACTATTGCCTAGGGCAAAAATACACATACCGTTGGAATCGGGCGAGCTTCTACTTTCAGATGCAGCAGGAGTTTCTCGAGTTCGTCAATCCGTTCGCGAGATATGGGAATTTGAAGTTAAGGAATGGTTGAGAAACCATCAAAATTTTCGCAAGTCTAATACTCGAAACGAATAACTACTATGGCCTAGGGCAAAAATACACATGTCATTGTAATCGGGCGAGCTTCTGCTTTCAGATGCATCAGGAATTTCTCAAGTTCGTCAATCCGTTCGCGAGATATGGGAGTTTGAATCTAAGGAATGGTTGAGAAACCATCAAAATTTTCGCTAGTCTGATACTCGAAACCAATAACTGGATTGGCCTAAGGGAAAAGTACACATACCATTGTAATCGGGCGAGTTTCTGCTTTCAGATGCAACTGGAATTTCTGTAGTTCGTCAATCCGTTCGGGAGATATGGGAGTTTGGAGTTAAGGAATGGTTGAGAAACCATCAAAATTTTCGCAAATCTGATACTCGAAACCAATAAGCACTACTACCTAAGGCAAAAATACACATACCGTTGTAATCGGGCGAGTTTCTGCTTTCAGATGCAGCAGGTGTTTCTCGAGTTCGTCAATCCGTCCGCGAGATATAGAAGTTTGAAGTTAAGGAATGGTTGAGAAACCATCAAAATTTTCGCATGTCTGATACTCGAAACCAATAACTGGAATGGCCTAGGGGAAAGTACACATACCATTGTAATAGGCCGAGATTATGCTTTCAGATGCAACTGGAATTTCTCGAATTGGTAAACCGTTCGCGAGATATGGGAGTTTGAAGTTAAGGAATGGCTGAGAAATCATCAAAATTTTCGCAAGTCTGATACTCGAAACCAATAACTACTATTGCCTAGGGCAAAAATACACATACCGTTGTAATCGGGCGAGTTTCTACTTTCAGATGCAGCAGGTGTTTCTCGAGTTCGTCAATCCGTCCGCGAGATATAGAAGTTTGAAGTTAAGGAATGGTTGAGAAACAATCAAAATTTTCGCATGTCTAATACTCGAAACCAATAACTACAATTGCCTAGGGCAAAAATACACACGCCATTGTAATCGGGCGAGTTTCTACTTTCAGATGCAACTGGAATTTCCCGAGTTGGTAATCCGTTCGCGAGATATTGCAGTTTGAAGTTAAGGAATGGTTGAGAAATCATCAAAATTTTCGCAAGTATGATACTCGAAACCAATAACTACTGCTGCATAGGGCAAAAATACACATACCATTCTAATCGAGCGAGTATCTGCTTTCAGATACAACTGGAATTTCTCGAGTTCGTCAATCCGTTCGCGAGATATGGGAGTTTGAAGTTAAGGAATGGTTGAGAATCCCTCAAAATTTTCGCAAGTCTGATACTCGAAACCAATAACTACAACTGCCTAGGGCAAAAATACACATACCGTTGTAATCGGGCGAGTTTTTGCTTTCAGATGCAACAGGAATTCCTCGAGTTCGTCGATCCGTTCGCGAGATATGGGAGTTTGAAGTTAAGGAATAGTTGAGAAGCCATCAAAATTTTTGCAAGTCTGATACTCGAAACCAATAACTGGAATGGCCTAGGGGAAAAGTACACATACCATTGTAATCGGGCGAGTTTCTGCTTTCAGATGGAACTGGAATTTCTCTAGTTCGTCAATTCGGTCGCGAGATATGGGAGTTTGAAGTTAAGGAATGGTTGAGAAACTATCAAAATTTTAGTAAGTCTAATACTCGAAACCAATAAGTGGAATGGCCTAGGGGAAAAGTACACACCGCATTGTAATCGGGCGAGTTTCTACTTTCAGATGCAACAGGAATTTCTCGAGTTCGTCAATCCGTTCGCGAGATATGGGAGTTTGAAGTTAAGGAATGGTTGAGAAACCATCAAAATCTTCGCAAGTCTGATACTCGAAACCGATAACAGGAATGGCCTAGGGGAAAAGTACACATACCATTGTAATCGGGCGAGTTTCTGCTTTCAGATGCAACAGGAATTTCTCGAATTGGTAAACCGTTCGCGAAGCATGGGAGTTTGAAGTTAAGGAATGATTGAGAAATCATCAAAATTTTCGCAAGTCTGATACTCGAAACTAATAACTACTATGGCCTAGGGCAAAAATACACATACCATTGTAATCGGGCGAGTTTCTGCTTTCAGATGCAACTGGAAATTCTCGAGTTCGTCAATCCGTTCGCGAGATATGGTAGATTGCAATTAAGGAATAGTTGAGAAACCATCAAAATTTTCGCTGGTCTGATACTCGAAACCAATAACTGGAATGGCCTAGGGGAAAAGTACACATACCATTGTAATCGGGCGAGTTTCTGCTTTCAGATGCAACAGGAATTTCTCGAGTTCGTCAATCCGTTCGCGAGATATGGGAGTTTGAAGTTAAGGAATGGTTGAGAAACCATCAAAATCTTCGCAAGTCTGATACTCGAAACCGATAACTGGAATGGCCTAGGGGAAAAGTACACATACCATTGTAATCGGGCGAGTTTCTGCTTTCAGATGCAACAGGAATTTCTCGAATTGGTAAACCGTTCGCGAAGCATGGGAGTTTGAAGTTAAGGAATGATTGAGAAATCATCAAAATTTTCGCAAGTCTGATACTCGAAACCAATAACTACTATGGCCTAGGGCAAAAATACACATACCATTGTAATCGGGCGAGTTTCTGCTTTCAGATGCAACTGGAATTTCTCGAATTGGTAAACCGTTCGCGAGGCATGGGAGTTTGAAGTTAAGGAATGATTGAGATACCATCAAAATCTTCGCAAGTCTGATACTCGAAACCGATAACTCGAATGGCCTAGGGGAAAAGTACACATACCATTGTAATCGGGCGAGTTTCTACTTTCAGATGCAACTGGAATTTCTCGAGTTCGTCAATCCGTTCGCGAGATATGGGAGTTTGAAGTTAAGGAATGGTTGAGAAACCATCAAAATTTTCGCAAGTCTAATACTCGAAACGAATAACTACTATGGCCTAGGGCAAAAATACACATGTCATTGTAATCGGGCGAGCTTCTGCTTTCAGATGCATCAGGAATTTCTCAAGTTCGTCAATCCGTTCGCGAGATATGGGAGTTTGAATCTAAGGAATGGTTGAGAAACCATCAAAATTTTCGCTAGTCTGATACTCGAAACCAATAACTGGATTGGCCTAAGGGAAAAGTACACATACCATTGTAATCGGGCGAGTTTCTGCTTTCAGATGCAACTGGAATTTCTGTAGTTCGTCAATCCGTTCGGGAGATATGGGAGTTTGGAGTTAAGGAATGGTTGAGAAACCATCAAAATTTTCGCAAATCTGATACTCGAAACCAATAAGCACTACTACCTAAGGCAAAAATACACATACCGTTGTAATCGGGCGAGTTTCTGCTTTCAGATGCAGCAGGTGTTTCTCGAGTTCGTCAATCCGTCCGCGAGATATAGAAGTTTGAAGTTAAGGAATGGTTGAGAAACCATCAAAATTTTCGCATGTCTGATACTCGAAACCAATAACTGGAATGGCCTAGGGGAAAGTACACATACCATTGTAATAGGCCGAGATTATGCTTTCAGATGCAACTGGAATTTCTCGAATTGGTAAACCGTTCGCGAGATATGGGAGTTTGAAGTTAAGGAATGGCTGAGAAATCATCAAAATTTTCGCAAGTCTGATACTCGAAACCAATAACTACTATTGCCTAGGGCAAAAATACACATACCGTTGTAATCGGGCGAGTTTCTACTTTCAGATGCAGCAGGTGTTTCTCGAGTTCGTCAATCCGTCCGCGAGATATAGAAGTTTGAAGTTAAGGAATGGTTGAGAAACAATCAAAATTTTCGCATGTCTAATACTCGAAACCAATAACTACAATTGCCTAGGGCAAAAATACACACGCCATTGTAATCGGGCGAGTTTCTACTTTCAGATGCAACTGGAATTTCCCGAGTTGGTAATCCGTTCGCGAGATATTGCAGTTTGAAGTTAAGGAATGGTTGAGAAATCATCAAAATTTTCGCAAGTATGATACTCGAAACCAATAACTACTGCTGCATAGGGCAAAAATACACATACCATTCTAATCGAGCGAGTATCTGCTTTCAGATACAACTGGAATTTCTCGAGTTCGTCAATCCGTTCGCGAGATATGGGAGTTTGAAGTTAAGGAATGGTTGAGAATCCCTCAAAATTTTCGCAAGTCTGATACTCGAAACCAATAACTACAACTGCCTAGGGCAAAAATACACATACCGTTGTAATCGGGCGAGTTTTTGCTTTCAGATGCAACAGGAATTCCTCGAGTTCGTCGATCCGTTCGCGAGATATGGGAGTTTGAAGTTAAGGAATAGTTGAGAAGCCATCAAAATTTTTGCAAGTCTGATACTCGAAACCAATAACTGGAATGGCCTAGGGGAAAAGTACACATACCATTGTAATCGGGCGAGTTTCTGCTTTCAGATGGAACTGGAATTTCTCTAGTTCGTCAATTCGGTCGCGAGATATGGGAGTTTGAAGTTAAGGAATGGTTGAGAAACTATCAAAATTTTAGTAAGTCTAATACTCGAAACCAATAAGTGGAATGGCCTAGGGGAAAAGTACACACCGCATTGTAATCGGGCGAGTTTCTACTTTCAGATGCAACAGGAATTTCTCGAGTTCGTCAATCCGTTCGCGAGATATGGGAGTTTGAAGTTAAGGAATGGTTGAGAAACCATCAAAATCTTCGCAAGTCTGATACTCGAAACCGATAACAGGAATGGCCTAGGGGAAAAGTACACATACCATTGTAATCGGGCGAGTTTCTGCTTTCAGATGCAACAGGAATTTCTCGAATTGGTAAACCGTTCGCGAAGCATGGGAGTTTGAAGTTAAGGAATGATTGAGAAATCATCAAAATTTTCGCAAGTCTGATACTCGAAACTAATAACTACTATGGCCTAGGGCAAAAATACACATACCATTGTAATCGGGCGAGTTTCTGCTTTCAGATGCAACTGGAAATTCTCGAGTTCGTCAATCCGTTCGCGAGATATGGTAGATTGCAATTAAGGAATAGTTGAGAAACCATCAAAATTTTCGCTGGTCTGATACTCGAAACCAATAACTGGAATGGCCTAGGGGAAAAGTACACATACCATTGTAATCGGGCGAGTTTCTGCTTTCAGATGCAACAGGAATTTCTCGAGTTCGTCAATCCGTTCGCGAGATATGGGAGTTTGAAGTTAAGGAATGGTTGAGAAACCATCAAAATCTTCGCAAGTCTGATACTCGAAACCGATAACTGGAATGGCCTAGGGGAAAAGTACACATACCATTGTAATCGGGCGAGTTTCTGCTTTCAGATGCAACAGGAATTTCTCGAATTGGTAAACCGTTCGCGAAGCATGGGAGTTTGAAGTTAAGGAATGATTGAGAAATCATCAAAATTTTCGCAAGTCTGATACTCGAAACCAATAACTACTATGGCCTAGGGCAAAAATACACATACCATTGTAATCGGGCGAGTTTCTGCTTTCAGATGCAACTGGAATTTCTCGAATTGGTAAACCGTTCGCGAGGCATGGGAGTTTGAAGTTAAGGAATGATTGAGATACCATCAAAATCTTCGCAAGTCTGATACTCGAAACCGATAACTCGAATGGCCTAGGGGAAAAGTACACATACCATTGTAATCGGGCGAGTTTCTACTTTCAGATGCAACTGGAATTTCTCGAGTTCGTCAATCCGTTCGCGAGATATGGGAGTTTGAAGTTAAGGAATGGTTGAGAAACCATCAAAATTTTCGCAAGTCTGATACTCGAAACCAATAACTGCTATGGCCTAGGGCAAAAGTACACATACCATTATAATCGGGCGAGTTTCTGCTTTCAGATGCAACTGGAATTTCTCGAGTTCGTCAAACCGTTCGCGAGATATGGGAGCTTGAAGTTAAGGAATGGTTGAGAAACCATCAAAATTTTCGCTGGTCTGATACTCGAAACCAATAACTGGAATGCTCTAGGGGAAAAGTACACATACCATTGTAATCGGGCGAGTTTCTGCTTTCAGATGCAACTGCAATTTCTCTAGTTCGTCAATCCGTTCGAGAGGTATGGGAGTTTGAAGTTAAGGAATGGTTGAGAAACCATCAAAATTTTCGCAAGTCCGATACTCGAAACCAATAACTACTATTGCCTAGGGCAAAGATACACATACCATTGTAATCGGGCGAGTTTCTGCTTTCAGATGCAACTGGAATTTCTCGAATTCGTCAAACCGTTCGCGAGATATGGGAGCTTGGAGTTAAGGAATGGTTGAGAAACCATCAAAATTTTCGCTGGTCTGATACTCGAAACCAATAACTGGAATGGCCTAGGGCAAAAATACACATAGCATAGTAATCGGGCGAGTTTCTGCTTTCAGATTCAACAGGTATTTCTCGAGTTCGTCAATCCGTTCGCGAGATATGGGAGCTTGAAGTTAAGGAATGGTTGAGAAACCATCAAAATTTTAGCAAGTATGATACTCGAAACCAATAACTGGAATGGCCTAGGGGAAAAGTACAGACACCATTTTAATCGGGCGAGTTTCTACTTTCAGATGCAACAGGAATTTCTCGAGTTCGTCAATCCGTTCGCGACATATGGGAGTTTGAAGTTAAGGAATGGTTGAGGAACCATCAAAATTTTCGCTGGTCTGATACTCGAAACTAATAACTGGAATCGCCTAGGGGAAAAGCACACACACCATTGTAATCGGGAGAGTTTCTACTTTCAGATGCAACAGGAGTTTCTCCAGTCCGTCAATACGTTCGCGAGATATGGGAGTTTGAAGTTAAGGAATGGTTGAGAAATCATCAAAATCTTCGCAAGTCTGATACTCGAAACCGATAACTCGAATGGCCCAGGGGAAAAGTACACATACCGTTGTAATCGGGCGAGTTTCTGCTTTCAGATGCAATCGGTATTTCTCGAGTTCGTCAATCCGTTCGCGACATATGGGAGTTTGAAGTTAAGGAATGGTTGAGGAACCATCAAAATTTTCGCTGGTCTGATACTCGAAACCAATAACTGGAATGGCCTAGTGCAAAAATACACATACCATTGTAATCGGGCGAGTTTCTGCTTTCAGATGCAATAGGTATTTCTCGAGTTCGTCAAACCGTTCGCGAGATATGGGAGCTTGAAGTTAAGGAATGGTTGAGAAACCATCAAAATCTTCGCAAGTCTGATACTCGAAACCGATAACTCGAATGGCCTAGTGGAAAAGTACACATACCGTTGTAATCGGGCGAGTTTCTACTTTCAGATGCAACAGGAATTTCTCGAGTTCGTCAATCCGTTCGCGAGATATGGGAGTTTGAAGTTAAGGAATGGTTGAGAAACCATCAAAATTTTCGCAAGTCTGATACTCGAAACCAATAACTACTATGGCCTAGGGCAAAAATAAACATACCACTGTAATCGGGTGAGTTTCTGCTTTCAGATGCAACAGGAATTTCTCGAGTTCGTCAATCCGTTCGCGAGATATGGGAGCTTGAAGTTAAGGAATGGTTGAGAAACCATCAAAATTTTCGCAAGTCTGATACTCGAAACCGATAACTCGAATGGCCCCGGGGAAAAGTACACATACCATTGTAATCGGGCGAGTTTCTGCTTTCAGATGCAATAGGTATTTGTCGAGTTCGTCAATCCGTTCGCGACATATGGGAGCTTGAATTTAAGGAATGGTTGAGAAACCATCAAAATTTTCGCAAGTCTTATACTCGAAACCAATAACTGGAATGGCCTAGGGGAAAAGTACAAACACCATTGTAATCGGGCGAGTTTCTACTTTCAGATGCAACAGGAATTTCTCGAGTTCGTCAATCCGTTCGCGACATATGGGAGTTTGAAGTTAAGGAATGGTTGAGGAACCATCAAAATTTTCGCTGCTCTGATACTCGAAACAAATAACTGGAATGGCCTAGGGCAAAAATACACATACCATTGTAATCGGGCGAGTTTCTGCTTTCAGATGCAATAGGTATTTCTCGAGTTCGTCAAACCGTTCGCGAGATATGGGAGCTTGAAGTTAAGGAATGGTTGAGAAACCATCAAAATCTTCGCAAGTCTGATACTCGAAACCGATAACTCGAATGGCCTAGTGGAAAAGTACACATACCGTTGTAATCGGGCGAGTTTCTACTTTCAGATGCAACAGGAATTTCTCGAGTTCGTCAATCCGTTCGCGAGATATAGGAGCTTGAAGTTAAGGAATGGTTGAGAAACCATCAAAATTTTCGCAAGTCTGATACTCGAAACCAATAACAACTATGGCCTAGGGCAAAAATAAACATACCACTGTAATCGGGTGAGTTTCTGCTTTCAGATGCAACAGGAATTTCTCGAGTTCGTCAATCCGTTCGCGACATATGGGAGTTTGAAGTTAAGGAATGGTTGAGGAACCATCAAAATTTTCGCAAGTCTGATACTCGAAACCAATAACTACTATGGCCTAAGGCAAAAATACACATACCATTGTAATCGGGCGAGTTTCTGCTTTCAGATGCAACAGGTATTTCTCGAGTTCGTCAATCAGTTCGCGAGATATGGGAGTTTGAAATTAAGGAATGGTTGAGAAACCACCAAAATTTTCGCAAGTTTGATACTCGAAACCAATAACTACTATGGCCTAGGGCAAAAATACACATACCGTTGTAATCAGGCGAGTTTCTGCTTTCAGATGCAACCGGAATTTCTCGAGTTCGTCAATCCGTTCGCGAGATATGGGTGTTTGAAGTTAAGGAATGGTTGAGAAACCATCAAAATTTTCGGAAGTCTGATACTCGAAACCAATAACTGGAATGGCCTAGGGGAAAAATACTCATACGGTTGTAATCGGGCGAGTTTCTACATTCAGATGCAACAGGAATTTCTCGAGTTCGTCAATCCGTTCGCGAGATATGGGAGTTTGCAGTTAAGGAATGGTTGAGAAACCACCAAAATTTTCGCAAGTTTGATACTCGAAACCAATAACTACTATGGCCTAGGGCAAAAATACACATACCGTTGTAATCAGGCGAGTTTCTGCTTTCAGATGCAACCGGAATTTCTCGAGTTCGTCAATCCGTTCGCGAGATATGGGTGTTTGAATTTAAGGAATGGTTGAGGAACGATCAAAATTTTCGCAAGTCTGATACTCGAAACCAATAACTACTATGGCATAGGGCAAAAATACACATACCACTGCAATCGGGTGAGTTTCTGCTTTCAGATGCAACAGGTATTTCTCGAGTTCGTCAAACAGTTCGCGAGATATGGGAGTTTGCAGTTAAGGAATGGTTGAGAAACCACCAAAATTTTCGCCAGTCTGACACTCGAAACCAATAACTACTATGGCCTAGGGCAAAAATAAACATACCGTTGTAATCGGGCGAGTTTCTGCTTGCAGATGCAACCTGCATTTCTCGAGTTCCTCAATCCGTTCGCGAGATATGGCCGTTTGAAGTTAACGAATGGTTGAGGAGCCATCAAAATTTTCGCATGTCTGATACTGGAAACCAATAGCTGGAATGGCCTAGGAGAAAAGTACACACACCATTGTAATCGGGCGAGTTTCTACTTTCAGATGCAACAGGTATTTCTCGACTTCGTCAATCCGTTCGCGACATATGGGAGTTTGAAGGTAAGGAATGGTTGAGAAACCATCAAAATCTTCGCAAGTCTGATACTCGAAACCGATAACTCGAATGGCCTAGTGGAAAAGCACACATACCGTTGTAATCGGGCGAGTTTCTACTTTCAGATGCAACAGGAATTTCTCGAGTTCGTCAATCCGTTCGCGAGATATGGGAGCTTGAAGTTAAGGAATGGTTGAGAAACCATCAAAATTTTCGCAAGTCTGATACTCGAAACCAATAACTACTATGGCCTAGGGCAAAAATAAACATACCACTGTAATCGGGTGAGTTTCTGCTTTCAGATGCAACAGGAATTTCTCGAGTTCGTCAATCCGTTCGCGACATATGGGAGTTTGAAGTTAAGGAATGGTTGAGGAACCATCAAAATTTTCGCTGCTCTGATACACGAAACCAATAACTGGAATGGCCTAGGGCAAAAATACACATACCATTGTAATCGGGCGAGTTTCTGCTTTCAGATGCAATAGGTATTTCTCGAGTTCGTCAATCCGTTCGCGAGATATGGGAGCTTGAATTTAAGGAATGGTTGAGAAACCATCAAAATTTTCGCAAGTCTTATACTCGAAACCAATAACTGGAATGGCCTAGGGGAAAAGTACAAACACCATTGTCATCGGGCGAGTTTCTACTTTCAGATGCAACAGGAATTTCTCGAGTTCGTCAATCCGTTCGCGACATATGGGAGATTGAAGTTAAGGAATGGTTGAGGAACCATTAAAATTTTCGCTGATCTGATACTCGAAACTAATAACTGGAATCGCCTAGGGGAAAAGTACACAAACCATTGTAATCGGGCGAGTTTCTAATTTCAGATGCAACAGGAATTTCTCCGGTTCGTCAATCAGTTCGCGAGATATGGGAGCTTGAAGTTAAGGAATGGTTGAGAAACCATCAAATCTTCGCAAGTCTGATACTCGAAACCAATAACTACTATGGCCTAGGGGAAAAGTACGCATACCATTGTAATCGGGCGCGTTTCTACTTTCAGATGCAACAGGAATTTCTCGAGTTCGTCAAACCGTTCGCGAGATATGGCAGCTTGAAGTTAAGGAATGGTTGTGAAACCACCAAAATTTTCGCAAGTCTGATACTCGAAACCAATAACTACTATGGCCTAGGGCAAAAATACACATACCATTGTAATCGGGCGAGTTTCTGCTTTCAGATGCAACAGGTATTTCTCGAGTTCGTCAATCAGTTCGCGAGATATGGGAGTTTGAAGTTAAGGAATGGTTGAGAAACCACCAATATTTTCGCAAGTTTGATACTCGAAACCAATAACTACTATGGCCTAGGGCAAAAATACACATACCGTTGTAATCAGGCGAGTTTCTGCTTTCAGATGCAACCGGAATTTCTCGAGTTCGTCAATCCGTTCGCGAGATATGGGTGTTTGAAGTTAAGGAATGGTTGAGAAACCATCAAAATTTTCGGAAGTCTGATACTCGAAACCAATAACTGGAATGGCCTAGGGGAAAAATACTCATACGGTTGTAATCGGGCGCGTTTCTACATTCAGATGCAACAGGAATTTCTCGAGTTCGTCAATCCGTTCGCCAGATATGGGTGCTTGAATTTAAGGAATGGTTGAGGAACGATCAAAATTTTCGCAAGTCTGATACTCGAAACCAATAACTACTATGTCATAGGGCAAAAATACACATACCACTGCAATCGGGTGAGTTTCTGCTTTCAGATGCAACAGGTATTTCTCGAGTTCGTCAAACAGTTCGCGAGATATGGGAGTTTGCAGTTAAGGAATGGTTGAGAAACCACCAAAATTTTCGCCAGTCTGACACTCGAAACCAATAACTACTATGGCCTAGGGCAAAAATAAACATACCGTTGTAATCGGGCGAGTTTCTGCTTGCAGATGCAACCGGCATTTCTCGAGTTCCTCAATCCGTTCGCGAGATATGGCCGTTTGAAGTTAACGAATGGTTGAGGAGCCATCAAAATTTTCGCATGTCTGATACTGGAAACCAATAGCTGGAATGGCCTAGGAGAAAAGTACACACACCATTGTAATCGGGCGAGTTTCTACTTTCAGATGCAACAGGTATATCTCGACTTCGTCAATCCGTTCGCGACATATGGGAGTTTGAAGGTAAGGAATGGTTGAGAAACCATCAAAATCTTCGCAAGTCTGATACTCGAAACCGATAACTCGAATGGCCTAGTGGAAAAGTACACATACCGTTGTAATCGGGCGAGTTTCTACTTTCAGATGCAACAGGAATTTCTCGAGTTCGTCAATCCGTTCGCGAGATATGGGAGCTTGAAGTTAAGGAATGGTTGAGAAACCATCAAAATTTTCGCAAGTCTGATACTCGAAACCAATAACTACTATGGCCTAGGGCAAAAATAAACATACCACTGTAATCGGGTGAGTTTCTGCTTTCAGATGCAACAGGAATTTCTCGAGTTCGTCAATCCGTTCGCGACATATGGGAGTTTGAAGTTAAGGAATGGTTGAGGAACCATCAAAATTTTCGCTGCTCTGATACACGAAACCAATAACTGGAATGGCCTAGGGCAAAAATACACATACCATTGTAATCGGGCGAGTTTCTGCTTTCAGATGCAATAGGTATTTCTCGAGTTCGTCAATCCGTTCGCGAGATATGGGAGCTTGAATTTAAGGAATGGTTGAGGAACCATCAAAATTTTCGCTGCTCTGATACACGAAACCAATAACTGGAATGGCCTAGGGCAAAAATACACATACCATTGTAATCGGGCGAGTTTCTGCTTTCAGATGCAATAGGTATTTCTCGAGTTCGTCAATCCGTTCGCGAGATATGGGAGTTTGCAGTTAAGGAATGGTTGAGAAACCACCAAAATTTTCGCCAGTCTGACACTCGAAACCAATAACTACTATGGCCTAGGGCAAAAATAAACATACCGTTGTAATCGGGCGAGTTTCTGCTTGCAGATGCAACCGGCATTTCTCGAGTTCCTCAATCCGTTCGCGAGATATGGCCGTTTGAAGTTAACGAATGGTTGAGGAGCCATCAAAATTTTCGCATGTCTGATACTGGAAACCAATAGCTGGAATGGCCTAGGAGAAAAGTACACATACCGTTGTAATCGGGCGAGTTTCTACTTTCAGATGCAACAGGAATTTCTCGAGTTCGTCAATCCGTTCGCGAGATATGGGAGCTTGAAGTTAAGGAATGGTTGAGAAACCATCAAAATTTTCGCAAGTCTGATACTCGAAACCAATAACTACTATGGCCTAGGGCAAAAATAAACATACCACTGTAATCGGGTGAGTTTCTGCTTTCAGATGCAACAGGAATTTCTCGAGTTCGTCAATCCGTTCGCGACATATGGGAGTTTGAAGTTAAGGAATGGTTGAGGAACCATCAAAATTTTCGCTGCTCTGATACACGAAACCAATAACTGGAATGGCCTAGGGGAAAAGTACAAACACCATTGTCATCGGGCGAGTTTCTACTTTCAGATGCAACAGGAATTTCTCGAGTTCGTCAATCCGTTCGCGACATATGGGAGATTGAAGTTAAGGAATGGTTGAGGAACCATTAAAATTTTCGCTGATCTGATACTCGAAACTAATAACTGGAATCGCCTAGGGGAAAAGTACACAAACCATTGTAATCGGGCGAGTTTCTACTTTCAGATGCAACAGGAATTTCTCCGGTTCGTCAATCAGTTCGCGAGATATGGGAGCTTGAAGTTAAGGAATGGTTGAGAAACCATCAAATCTTCGCAAGTCTGATACTCGAAACCAATAACTACTATGGCCTAGGGGAAAAGTACGCATACCATTGTAATCGGGCGCGTTTCTACTTTCAGATGCAACAGGAATTTCTCGAGTTCGTCAAACCGTTTGCGAGATATGGCAGCTTGAAGTTAAGGAATGGTTGTGAAACCACCAAAATTTTCGCAAGTCTGATACTCGAAACCAATAACTACTATGGCCTAGGGCAAAAATACACATACCATTGTAATCGGGCGAGTTTCTGCTTTCAGATGCAACAGGTATTTCTCGAGTTCGTCAATCAGTTCGAGAGATATGGGAGTTTGAAGTTAAGGAATGGTTGAGAAACCACCAAAATTTTCGCAAGTTTGATACTCGAAACGAATAACTACTATGGCCTAGGGCAAAAATACACATACCGTTGTAATCAGGCGAGTTTCTGCTTTCAGATGCAACCGGAATTTCTCGAGTTCGTCAATCCGTTCGCGAGATATGGGTGTTTGAAGTTAAGGAATGGTTGAGAAACCATCAAAATTTTCGGAAGTCTGATACTCGAAACCAATAACTGGAATGGCCTAGGGGAAAAATACTCATACGGTTGTAATCGGGCGAGTTTCTACTTTCAGATGCAACAGGAACTTCTCGAGTTCGTCATTCCGTTCGCCAGATATGGGTGTTTGAATTTAAGGAATGGTTGAGAAACAATCAAAATTTTCGCAAGTCTGATCCTCGAAACCAATAACTACTATGGCCTAGGGCAAAAATACACATACCATTGTAATCGGGCGAGTTTCTGCTTTCAGATGCAACAGGTATTTCTCGAGTTCGTCAATCAGTTCGCGAGATATGGGAGTTTGAAGTTAAGGAATGGTTGAGAAACCACCAAAATTTTCGCAAGTCTCATACTCGAAACCAGTAACTACTATGGCCTAGGGCAAAAATACACATACCATTGTAATCGGGCGAGTTTCTGCTTTCAGATGCAACTGGAATTTCTCGAGTTCGTCAGTCCGTTCGCGAAATATGGGAGTTTGAAGTTAAGGAATTGTTGAGAAACCATCAAAATTTTCGCAAGACTGATACTCGAAACCAATAACTGGAATGGCCTAGGGGAAAAGCAAACAAACCATTGTAACCGGGCGAGTTTCTACTTTCAGATGCAACAGGGATTTCTCGAGTTCGTCAATCCGTTCGCGAGATATGGGAGTTTGAAGTTAAGGAATGGTTGAGAAACCATCAAAATTCTCGCAAGTCTGATACTCGAAACAAATAACTACCATGGCCTAGGGGAAAAGTACACATACCGTTGTAATCGGGCGAGTTTCTACTTTCAGATGAAACAGGAATTTCTCCGGTTCGTCAATCAGTTCGCGAGATATGGGAGCTTGAAGTTAAGGAATGGTTGAGAAACCATCAAATCTTCGCAAGTCTGATACTCGAAACCAATAACTACTATGGCCTAGGGGAAAAGTACGCATACCATTGTAATCGGGCGAGTTTCTACTTTCAGATGCAACAGGAATCTCTCGAGTTCGTCAATCCGTTCGCGACATATGGGAGTTTGAAGTTAAGGAATGGTTGAGGAACCATCAAAATTTTCGCTGCTCTGATACTCGAAACCAATAACTGGAATGGCCTAGGGCAAAAATACACATACCATTGTAATCGGGCGAGTTTCTGCTTTCAGATGCAATAGGTATTTCTCGAGTTCGTCAAACCGTTCGCGAGATATGGGAGCTTGAAGTTAAGGAATGGTTGAGAAACCATCAAAATCTTCGCAAGTCTGATACTCGAAACCGATAACTCGAATGGCCTAGTGGAAAAGTACACATACCGTTGTAATCGGGCGAGTTTCTACTTTCAGATGCAACAGGAATTTCTCGAGTTCGTCAATCCGTTCGCGAGATATGGGAGTTTGAAGTTAAGGAATGGTTGAGAAACCATCAAAATTTTCGCAAGTCTGATACTCGAAACCAATAACTACTATGGCCTAGGGCAAAAATAAACATACCACTGTAATCGGGTGAGTTTCTGCTTTCAGATGCAACAGGAATTTCTCGAGTTCGTCAATCCGTTCGCGACATATGGGAGTTTGAAGTTAAGGAATGGTTGAGGAACCATCAAAATTTTCGCTGCTCTGATACACGAAACCAATAACTGGAATGGCCTAGGGCAAAAATACACATACCATTGTAATCGGGCGAGTTTCTGCTTTCAGATGCAATAGGTATTTCTCGAGTTCGTCAATCCGTTCGCGAGATATGGGAGCTTGAATTTAAGGAATGGTTGAGAAACCATCAAAATTTTCGCAAGTCTTATACTCGAAACCAATAACTGGAATGGCCTAGGGGAAAAGTACAAACACCATTGTAATCGGGCGAGTTTCTACTTTCAGATGCAACAGGAATTTCTCGAGTTCGTCAATCCGTTCGCGACATATGGGAGATTGAAGTTAAGGAATGGTTGAGGAACCATTAAAATTTTCGCTGATCTGATACTCGAAACTAATAACTGGAATCGCCTAGGGGAAAAGTACACAAACCATTGTAATCGGGCGAGTTTCTACTTTCAGATGCAACAGGAATTTCTCCGGTTCGTCAATCAGTTCGCGAGATATGGGAGCTTGAAGTTAAGGAATGGTTGAGAAACCATCAAATCTTCGCAAGTCTGATACTCGAAACGAATAACTACTATGGCCTAGGGGAAAAGTACGCATACCATTGTAATCGGGCGCGTTTCTACTTTCAGATGCAACAGGAATTTCTCGAGTTCGTCAAACCGTTCGCGAGATATGGCAGCTTGAAGTTAAGGAATGGTTGAGAAACCACCAAAATTTTCGCAAGTTTGATACTCGAAACCAATAACTACTATGGCCTAGGGCAAAAATACACATACCGTTGTAATCAGGCGAGTTTCTGCTTTCAGATGCAACCGGAATTTCTCGAGTTCGTCAATCCGTTCGCGAGATATGGGTGTTTGAAGTTAAGGAATGGTTGAGAAACCATCAAAATTTTCGGAAGTCTGATACTCGAAACCAATTACTGGAATGGCCTAGGGGAAAAATACTCATACGTTTGTAATCGGGCGCGTTTCTACATTCAGATGCAACAGGAATTTCTCGAGTTCGTCAATCCGTTCGCCAGATATGGGTGCTTGAATTTAAGGAATGGTTGAGGAACGATCAAAATTTTCGCAAGTCTGATACTCGAAACCAATAACTACTATGGCATAGGGCAAAAATACACATACCACTGCAATCGGGTGAGTTTCTGCTTTCAGATGCAACAGGTATTTCTCGAGTTCGTCAAACAGTTCGCGAGATATGGGAGTTTGCAGTTAAGGAATGGTTGAGAAACCACCAAAATTTTCGCCAGTCTGATACTCGAAACCAATAACTACTATGGCCTAGGGCAAAAATACACATACCGTTGTAATCGGGCGAGTTTCTGCTTGCAGATGCAACCGGCATTTCTCGAGTTCCTCAATCCGTTCGCTAGATATGGCAGTTTGAAGTTAACGAATGGTTGAGGAGCCATCAAAATTTTCGAATGTCTGATACTGGAAACCAATAGCTGGAATGGCCTAGGAGAAAAGTACACACACCATTGTAATCGGGCGAATTTCTACTTTCAGATGCAACAGGAATTTCTCGACTTCGTCAAACCGTTCGCGAGATATGGGAGCTTGAAGTTAAGGAATGGTTGAGAAACCATCAAAATTTTCGCAAGTCTGATACTCGAAACCAATAACTGGAATGGCCTAGGGGAAAAATACTCATACGGTTGTAATCGGGCGAGTTTCTACTTTCAGATGCAACAGGAACTTCTCGAGTTCGTCATTCCGTTCGCCAGATATGGGTGTTTGAATTTAAGGAATGGTTGAGAAACAATCAAAATTTTCGCAAGTCTGATCCTCGAAACCAATAACTACTATGGCCTAGGGCAAAAATACACATACCATTGTAATCGGGCGAGTTTCTGCTTTCAGATGCAACAGGTATTTCTCGAGTTCGTCAATCAGTTCGCGAGATATGGGAGTTTGAAGTTAAGGAATGGTTGAGAAACCACCAAAATTTTCGCAAGTCTCATACTCGAAACCAGTAACTACTATGGCCTAGGGCAAAAATACACATACCATTGTAATCGGGCGAGTTTCTGCTTTCAGATGCAACTGGAATTTCTCGAGTTCGTCAGTCCGTTCGCGAAATATGGGAGTTTGAAGTTAAGGAATTGTTGAGAAACCATCAAAATTTTCGCAAGACTGATACTCGAAACCAATAACTGGAATGGCCTAGGGGAAAAGCAAACAAACCATTGTAATCGGGCGAGTTTCTGCTTTCAGATGCAACAGGTATTTCTCGAGTTCGTCAATCAGTTCGCGAGATATGGGAGTTTGAAGTTAAGGAATGGTTGAGAAACCACCAAAATTTTCGCAAGTCTCATACTCGAAACCAGTAACTACTATGGCCTAGGGCAAAAATACACATACCATTGTAATCGGGCGAGTTTCTGCTTTCAGATGCAACTGGAATTTCTCGAGTTCGTCAGTCCGTTCGCGAAATATGGGAGTTTGAAGTTAAGGAATTGTTGAGAAACCATCAAAATTTTCGCAAGACTGATACTCGAAACCAATAACTGGAATGGCCTAGGGGAAAAGCAAACAAACCATTGTAACCGGGCGAGTTTCTACTTTCAGATGCAACAGGGATTTCTCGAGTTCGTCAATCCGTTCGCGAGATATGGGAGTTTGAAGTTAAGGAATGGTTGAGAAACCATCAAAATTCTCGCAAGTCTGATACTCGAAACAAATAACTACCATGGCCTAGGGGAAAAGTACACATACCGTTGTAATCGGGCGAGTTTCTACTTTCAGATGAAACAGGAATTTCTCCGGTTCGTCAATCAGTTCGCGAGATATGGGAGCTTGAAGTTAAGGAATGGTTGAGAAACCATCAAATCTTCGCAAGTCTGATACTCGAAACCAATAACTACTATGGCCTAGGGGAAAAGTACGCATACCATTGTAATCGGGCGAGTTTCTACTTTCAGATGCAACAGGAATTTCTCGAGTTCGTCAATCCGTTCGCGACATATGGGAGTTTGAAGTTAAGGAATGGTTGAGGAACCATCAAAATTTTCGCTGCTCTGATACTCGAAACCAATAACTGGAATGGCCTAGGGCAAAAATACACATACCATTGTAATCGGGCGAGTTTCTGCTTTCAGATGCAATAGGTATTTCTCGAGTTCGTCAAACCGTTCGCGAGATATGGGAGCTTGAAGTTAAGGAATGGTTGAGAAACCATCAAAATCTTCGCAAGTCTGATACTCGAAACCGATAACTCGAATGGCCTAGTGGAAAAGTACACATACCGTTGTAATCGGGCGAGTTTCTACTTTCAGATGCAACAGGAATTTCTCGAGTTCGTCAATCCGTTCGCGAGATATGGGAGTTTGAAGTTAAGGAATGGTTGAGAAACCATCAAAATTTTCGCAAGTCTGATACTCGAAACCAATAACTACTATGGCCTAGGGCAAAAATAAACATACCACTGTAATCGGGTGAGTTTCTGCTTTCAGATGCAACAGGAATTTCTCGAGTTCGTCAATCCGTTCGCGACGTATGGGAGTTTGAAGTTAAGGAATGGTTGAGGAACCATCAAAATTTTCGCTGCTCTGATACACGAAACCAATAACTGGAATGGCCTAGGGCAAAAATACACATACCATTGTAATCGGGCGAGTTTCTGCTTTCAGATGCAATAGGTATTTCTCGAGTTCGTCAATCCGTTCGCGAGATATGGGAGCTTGAATTTAAGGAATGGTTGAGAAACCATCAAAATTTTCGCAAGTCTTATACTCGAAACCAATAACTGGAATGGCCTAGGGGAAAAGTACAAACACCATTGTAATCGGGCGAGTTTCTACTTTCAGATGCAACAGGAATTTCTCGAGTTCGTCAATCCGTTCGCGACATATGGGAGATTGAAGTTAAGGAATGGTTGAGGAACCATTAAAATTTTCGCTGATCTGATACTCGAAACTAATAACTGGAATCGCCTAGGGGAAAAGTACACAAACCATTGTAATCGGGCGAGTTTCTACTTTCAGATGCAACAGGAATTTCTCCGGTTCGTCAATCAGTTCGCGAGATATGGGAGCTTGAAGTTAAGGAATGGTTGAGAAACCATCAAATCTTCGCAAGTCTGATACTCGAAACGAATAACTACTATGGCCTAGGGGAAAAGTACGCATACCATTGTAATCGGGCGCGTTTCTACTTTCAGATGCAACAGGAATTTCTCGAGTTCGTCAAACCGTTCGCGAGATATGGCAGCTTGAAGTTAAGGAATGGTTGAGAAACCACCAAAATTTTCGCAAGTTTGATACTCGAAACCAATAAATACTATGGCCTAGGGCAAAAATACACATACCGTTGTAATCAGGCGAGTTTCTGCTTTCAGATGCAACCGGAATTTCTCGAGTTCGTCAATCCGTTCGCGAGATATGGGTGTTTGAAGTTAAGGAATGGTTGAGAAACCATCAAAATTTTCGGAAGTCTGATACTCGAAACCAATTACTGGAATGGCCTAGGGGAAAAATACTCATACGTTTGTAATCGGGCGCGTTTCTACATTCAGATGCAACAGGAATTTCTCGAGTTCGTCAATCCGTTCGCCAGATATGGGTGCTTGAATTTAAGGAATGGTTGAGGAACGATCAAAATTTTCGCAAGTCTGATACTCGAAACCAATAACTACTATGGCATAGGGCAAAAATACACATACCACTGCAATCGGGTGAGTTTCTGCTTTCAGATGCAACAGGTATTTCTCGAGTTCGTCAAACAGTTCGCGAGATATGGGAGTTTGCAGTTAAGGAATGGTTGAGAAACCACCAAAATTTTCGCCAGTCTGATACTCGAAACCAATAACTACTATGGCCTAGGGCAAAAATACACATACCGTTGTAATCGGGCGAGTTTCTGCTTGCAGATGCAACCGGCATTTCTCGAGTTCCTCAATCCGTTCGCTAGATATGGCAGTTTGAAGTTAACGAATGGTTGAGGAGCCATCAAAATTTTCGAATGTCTGATACTGGAAACCAATAGCTGGAATGGCCTAGGAGAAAAGTACACACACCATTGTAATCGGGCGAATTTCTACTTTCAGATGCAACAGGAATTTCTCGACTTCGTCAATCCGTTCGCGACATATGGGAGTTTGAAGGTAAGGAATGTTTGAGAAACCATCAAAATTTTCGGAAGTCTGATACTCGAAACCAATAACTGGAATGGCCTAGGGGAAAAATACTCATACGTTTGTAATCGGGCGAGTTTCTACTTTCAGATGCAACAGGAACTTCTCGAGTTCGTCATTCCGTTCGCCAGATAAGGGTGTTTGAATTTAAGGAATGGTTGAGAAACAATCAAAATTTTCGCAAGTCTGATCCTCGAAACCAATAACTACTATGGCCTAGGGCAAAAATACACATACCACTGTAATCGGGCGAGTTTCTGCTTTCAGATGCAACAGGTATTTCTCGAGTTCGTCAATCAGTTCGCGAGATATGGGAGTTTGAAGTTAAGGAATGGTTGAGAAACCACCAAAATTTTCGCAAGTCTGATACTCGAAACCAGTAACTACTATGGCCTAGGGCAAAAATACACATACCATTGTAATCGGGCGAGGTTCTATTTTCAGATGCAACAGGAATTTCTCGAGCTCGTCAATCCGTTGGCGAGAAATGGGAGTTTGAAGTTAAGGAACGCTTGAGATACCATCAAAATATTCGCATGTCTGATACTCGAAACAAATAACTACTATGGCCTAGAGCAAAAATACACGTAGCGTTGTAATCGGGCGACATTCTGCTTTCAGATGCAACAGGAATTTCTCGAGTTCGTCAATGCGTTCGCGAGATATAAGAGTTAGAAGTGAAGGAATGGTTGAGAGACCATCAAAATTTTCTAAGTCTGATACTCGAAACCAATAACTACTATCGCCTAGGGGAAAAGTACACACACCATTGTAATCGGGCGAGGTTCTATTTTCAGATGCAACAGGAATTTCTCGAGCTCGTCAATCCGTTCGCGAGAAATGGGAGTTTGAAGTTAAGGAACGCTTGAGATACCATCATTATTTTCGCAAGTCTGATACTCGAAACCAATAACTACTATGGCCTAGGGCAAGAATACACATACCGTTGTAATCGGGCGAGTTTCTGCTTTCAGATGCAACAGGAATTTCTCGAGTTCGTCAATTCGTTCGCGAGATATGGGAGTTCGAAGTTAAGGAATGGTTGAGAAACGAACAAAATTTTCGCAAGTGTGGTACCCGAAACCAATAACTACAAAGGCCTAGGGGAAAAATACACATACCGTTGTAATCGGGCTAGTTTCTATTTTCAGATGCAACAGGAATTTCTCGAGCTCGTCAATCCGTTCGCGAGATATGGGAGTTTGAAGTTAAGGAATGGTAGAGAAACCATCAAAATTTTCGCAATTCTGATGCTAGAAACGAATAACGGGAATGGCCTAGGGGAAAAGTACACACACCATTGTAATCGGGCGAGTTTCTACTTTCAGATGCAACAGGAATTTCTCGAGTTCGTCAATCCGTTCGCGAGGTATGGGAATATGAAGTTAAGGAATGGTTGAGAAACCATCAAAATTTTCGCAAGTCTGATACTCGAAACCAATAACTACTATGGCCTAGGGCAAAAATGCATATACCGTTGTAACCGGGCGAGTTTCTGCTTTCAGATGCAATAGGATTTTCTCGGGTTCGTCATTCCGTTCGCGAGATATGGGAGTTTGAAGTTAAGTAATGCTTGAGAAACCTTCAAAATTTTCGCAAGTCTGATTCCCAAAACCAATAACTACAAAGGCCTAGGGGAAAAATACACATACTGTTGTAATCGGGCGAGATTCTACTTTCAGATGCAACAGGAATTTCTCGAGTTCGTCAATCCGTTCGCGAGATACGGGAGTTTGAATTTAAGGAACGGTTGAGAAACCATCAAAGTTTTGCATGTCTGATACCCGAAACCAATAACTACTATGGCCTAGGGGAAACTACACATACCGTTGTAATCGGGCGAGTTTCTGCTTTCAGATGCAACAGGAATTTCTCGAGTTCGTCAATCCGTTCGCGAGATACGGGAGTTTGAATTTAAGGAACGGTTGAGAAACCATCAAAGTTTTGCATGTCTGATACCCGAAACCAATAACTACAATGGCCTAGGGGAAAAATACACATACCGATGTAATCGGGCGAGTTTCTGCTTTCAGATGCAACAAGAATTTCGCGAATTCGTCAATTCATTCGCGAGATATGGGAGTTTGAAGTTAAGGAATGGTTGAGCAACCATCAAAATTTTCGCAAGTCTGATTCCCGAAACCAATAACTACAGAGGCCTAGGGGAAAAATACACATACCGTTGTAATCGGGCGAGTTTCTACTTTCAGATGCAACAGGAATTTCTCGAGTTCGTCAATCCGTTTGCGAGATACGGGAGTTTGAATTTAAGGAACGGTTGAGAAACCATCAAAGTTTTGCATGTCTGATACCCGAAACCAATAGCTACTATGGCCTAGGGCAAAAATACACATACCGTTGTAACCGGGCGAGTTCCTACTTTCAGATGCAACAGGAATTTCTCGAGTTCGTCAATCCGTTCGCGAGATGTGGGAGTTTGAAGTTAAGGAAAGTTTGAGAAACCATCAAAAATTTCGCTGGTCTGATACTCGAAACCAATAACTGGAATGGCCTAGGGAAGAAGCACACACACCATTGCAATCGGGCGAGTTTCTACTTTCAGATGCAACAGGAATTTCTCGAGTTCGTCAAACCGTTCGCGAGGTATGGGAATATGAAGTTAAGGAATGGTTGAGGAACCGTCAAAATTTTCGCAAGTCTGATACTCGAAACCAATAACCACTATGGCCTAGGGCAAAAATACACATACCGTTGCAATCGGGCGAGTTTCTGCTTTCAGATGCAACAAGAATTTCTCGAGATCGTCAATTCCTTCGCGAGATATGGGAGTTTGAAGTTAAGGAATGGTTGAGCAACCGTCAATATTTTCGCAAGTCTGATTCCCGAAACCAATAACTACAAAGGCCTAGGGGAAAAATACACATACCGTTGTAATCGGGCGAGTTTCTACTTTCAGATGAAACAGGAATTTCTCGATTTCGTCAATCCGTTCGCGAGATATGGGAGTTTGAAGTTAAGGAATGGTTGAGAAACCATCAAAAATTTCGCTGGTCTGATACTTGAAACCAATAACTGGAATGGCCTAGGGGAAAAGTACACACTCCATTGTAACGAGGCGCGTTTCTACTTTCAGATGCAACAGGAATTTCTCGAGTTCGTCAATCCGTTCGCGAGATATGGGAGTTTGAAGTTAAGGAATGCTTGAGAAACCATCAAAATTTTCGCATGTCTGATATTCGAAACCAATAACTACAATGGCCCAAGCCAAAAATACACATACAGTTGTAATCGGGCGAGTTTCTACTTTCAGATGCAAGAAGAATTTGTCGAGTTCGTCAATTCGTTCGCGAGATATGGGAGTTTGAAGTTAAGGAATGGTTGTGCAACCATCAAAATTTTCGCAAGTCTGATTCCCGAAACCTATAACTACAAAGTCCTAGGGGAAAAATACACATACCCTTGTAATCGGGCGAGTTTCTACTTTCAGATGCAACAGGAATTTCTCGAGTTCGTCAATCCGTTCGCGAGATATGGGAGTTTGAAGTTGAGGAATGGTTGAGAAACCATCAAAATATTCGCATGTCTGATATTCGAAACCAATAACTACAATGGCCTAGGGGAAAATACACATACCGTTGTAATCGGGCGAGTTTCTGCTTTCAGATGCAATAAGAATTTCTCGAGTTCGTCAATTCCTTCGCGAGATATGGGAGTTTGAAGTTAAGGAATGGTTGAGAAACCATCAAAATTTTCGCATGTCTGATATTCGAAACCAATAACTACAATGGCCCAAGCCAAAAATACACATACAGTTGTAATCGGGCGTGCTTCTGCTTTCAGATGCAACAGGCATTTCTCAAGTTCGTCAATCCGTTCGCGAGATATGGGAGTTTGAAATTAAGGAATGGTAGAGAAACCATCAAAATTTTCGCAAGTCTGATACTCGAAACCAATAACTACTATGGCCTAGGGCAAAAATACACATACCGTTGTAATCGGGCGAGTTTCTGCTTTCAGATGCAATAGGAATTTCTCGAGTTCGTCAATCCGTTCGCATAGTATGGGAGTTTGAAGTTAAGGAATGGTTGAGAAACAATCAAAATTTTCGCATGTCTGATATTCGAAACCAATAACTACAATGGCCTAGGGGAAAATACACATACCGTTGTAATCGGGCGAGTTTCTACTTTCAGATGCAAGAAGAATTTGTCGAGTTCGTCAATTCGTTCGCGAGATATGGGAGTTTGAAGTTAAGGAATGGTTGTGCAACCATCAAAATTTTCGCAAGTCTGATTCCCGAAACCTATAACTACAAAGTCCTAGGGGAAAAATACACATACCCTTGTAATCGGGCGAGTTTCTACTTTCAGATGCAACAGGAATTTCTCGAGTTCGTCAATCCGTTCGCGAGATATGGGAGTTTGAAGTTGAGGAATGGTTGAGAAACCATCAAAATATTCGCATGTCTGATTTTCGAAACCAATAACTACAATGGCCCAGGGGAAAATACACATACCGTTGTAATCGGGCGAGTTTCTGCTTTCAGATGCAATAAGAATTTCTCGAATTCGTCAATTCCTTCGCGAGATATGGGAGTTTGAAGTTAAGGAATGGTTGAGAAACCATCAAAATTTTCGCATGTCTGATATTCGAAACCAATAACTACAATGGCCCAAGCCAAAAATACACATACAGTTGTAATCGGGCGTGCTTCTGCTTTCAGATGCAACAGGCATTTCTCGAGTTCGTCAATCCGTTCGCGAGATATGGGAGTTTGAAATTAAGGAATGGTTGAGAAACCATCAAAATTTTCGCAAGTCTGATACTCGAAACCAATAACTACTATGGCCTAGGGCAAAAATACACATACCGTTGTAATCGGGCGAGTTTCTGCTTTCAGATGCAATAGGAATTTCTCGAGTTCGTCAGTCCGTTCGCATAGTATGGGAGTTTGAAGTTAAGGAATGGTTGAGAAACCATCAAAATTTTCGCATGTCTGATATTCGAAACCAATAACTACAATGGCCTAGGGGAAAATACACATACCGTTGTAATCGGGCGAGTTTCTACTTTCAGATGCAACAGGAATTTCTCGAGTTCGTCAATGCGTTCGCGAGATATAAGAGTTAGAAGTGACGGAATGGTTGAGAGACCATCAAAATTTTCGCAAGTCTGGTACTCGAAAACAATAACTACAATGGCCCAAGCCAAAAATACACATACAGTTGTAATCGGGCGTGCTTCTGCTTTCAGATGCAACAGGCATTTCTCGAGTTCGTCAATCCGTTCGCGAGATATGGGAGTTTGAAGTTAAGGAATGATTGAGAAATCATCAGAATTTTCGCAAGTCTGATACTCGAAACCAATAACTACTATGGCCTAGGGGAAAAGTACACAAACCAGTGTAATCGGGCGAGTTTCTACTTTCAGATGCAACAGGAATTTCTGGAGTTCGTCAATCCGTTCGCGAGATATGGGAGTTTGATGTTAAGGAATGGTTGAGAAACCATCAAAATATTCGCATGTCTGATACACGAAACCAACAACTACTATGGCCTAGGGCAAAAATACACATACCGTTGTAATCGGGCGACTTTCTGCTTTCAAGTGCAACAGGAATTTCTCGAGTTCGTCAATTCGTTCGCGAGATATGGGAGTTTGAAGTTAAGGAATGGTTGTGCAACCATCAAAATTTTCGCAAGTCTGATTCCCGAAACCTATAACTACAAAGTCCTAGGGGAAAAATACACATTCCCTTGTAATCGGGCGAGTTTCTACTTTCAGATGCAACAGGAATTTCTCGAGTTCGTCAATCCGTTCGCGAGATATGGGAGTTTGAATTTAAGGAACGGTTGAGAAACCATCAAAATTTTCGCATGTCTGATACTCGAAAACAATAACTACAGAGGCCTAGGGCAAAAATACACATACCGTTGTAATCGGGCGAGTTTCTGCTTTCAGATGCAATAGGAATTTCTCGAGTTCGTCAATTCGTTCGCGAGATATGGGAGTTTGAAGTTAAGGAATGGTTGAGCAACCATCAAAATTTTCGCAAGTCTGATTCCCGAAACCAATAACTACAAAGGCCTAGGGGAAAAGTACACATACCGTTGAAATCGGGCGTGTTTCTGCTGTCAGATGCAATAGGAATTTCTCGAGTTCGTCAATCCGTTGGCATAATATGGGAGTTTGAAGTTAAGGAATGGTTGAGAAACCGTCAAAATTTTCGCATGTCTGATATTCGAAACCAATAACTACAATGGCCTAGGGGAAAATACACATACCGTTGTAATCGGGCGAGTTTCTGCTTTCAGATGCAACAGGAATTTCTCGAGTTCGTCAATCCGTTCGCGAGATATGGGAGTTTGAATTTAAGGAACGGTTGAGAAACCATCAAAAATTTTGCATGTCTGATACTCGAAACCAATAACTACTATGGCCTAGGGCAAAAATACACATACCGTTGTAATCGGGCGAGTTTCTGCTGTCAGATTCAATAGGAATTTCTCGAGTTCGTCAATCCGTTGGCATAATATGGGAGTTTCAAGTTAAGGAATGGTTGAGAAACCATCAAAATTTTCGCATGTCTGATATTCGAAACCAATAACTACAATGGCCTAGGGGAAAATACACATACCGTTGTAATCGGGCGAGTTTCTGCTTTCAGATGCAATAAGAATTTCTCGAGTTCGTCAATTCCTTCGCGAGATATGGGAGTTTGAAGTTAAGGAATGATTGAGAAATCATCAGAATTTTCGCAAGTCTGATACTCGAAACCAATAAGTACTATGGCCTAGAGCAAAAATACACACATCGCTGTAATCGGGCGAGTTTCTGCTTTCAGATGCAAGAAGAATTTGTCGAGTTCGTCAATTCGTTCGCGAGATATGGGAGTTTGAAGTTAAGGAATGGTTGTGCAACCATCAAAATTTTCGCAAGTCTGATTCCCGAAACCTATAACTACAAAGTCCTAGGGGAAAAATACACATACCCTTGTAATCGGGCGAGTTTCTACTTTCAGATGCAACAGGAATTTCTCGAGTTCGTCAATCCGTTCGCGAGATATGGGAGTTTGAAGTTGAGGAATGGTTGAGAAACCATCAAAATATTCGCATGTCTGATTTTCGAAACCAATAACTACAATGGCCTAGGGGAAAATACACATACCGTTGTAATCGGGCGAGTTTCTGCTTTCAGATGCAATAAGAATTTCTCGAATTCGTCAATTCCTTCGCGAGATATGGGAGTTTGAAGTTAAGGAATGGTTGAGAAACCATCAAAATTTTCGCATGTCTGATATTCGAAACCAATAACTACAATGGCCCAAGCCAATAATACACATACAGTTGTAATCGGGCGTGCTTCTGCTTTCAGATGCAACAGGCATTTCTCGAGTTCGTCAATCCGTTCGCGAGATATGGGAGTTTGAAATTAAGGAATGGTTGAGAAACCATCAAAATTTTCGCAAGTCTGATACTCGAAACCAATAACTACTATGGCCTAGGGCAAAAATACACATACCGTTGTAATCGGGCGAGTTTCTGCTTTCAGATGCAATAGGAATTTCTCGAGTTCGTCAGTCCGTTCGCATAGTATGGGAGTTTGAAGTTAAGGAATGGTTGAGAAACCATCAAAATTTTCGCATGTCTGATATTCGAAACCAATAACTACAATGGCCTAGGGGAAAATACACATACCGTTGTAATCGGGCGAGTTTCTACTTTCAGATGCAACAGGAATTTCTCGAGTTCGTCAATGCGTTCGCGAGATATAAGAGTTAGAAGTGACGGAATGGTTGAGAGACCATCAAAATTTTCGCAAGTCTGGTACTCGAAAACAATAACTACAATGGCCCAAGCCAAAAATACACATACAGTTGTAATCGGGCGTGCTTCTGCTTTCAGATGCAACAGGCATTTCTCGAGTTCGTCAATCCGTTCGCGAGATATGGGAGTTTGAAGTTAAGGAATGATTGAGAAATCATCAGAATTTTCGCAAGTCTGATACTCGAAACCAATAACTACTATGGCCTAGGGGAAAAGTACACAAACCAGTGTAATCGGGCGAGCTTCTACTTTCAGATGCAACAGGAATTTCTGGAGTTCGTCAATCCGTTCGCGAGATATGGGAGTTTGATGTTAAGGAATGGTTGAGAAACCATCAAAATATTCGCATGTCTGATACACGAAACCAACAACTACTATGGCCTAGGGCAAAAATACACATACCGTTGTAATCGGGCGACTTTCTGCTTTCAAGTGCAACAGGAATTTCTCGAGTTCGTCAATTCGTTCGCGAGATATGGGAGTTTGAAGTTAAGGAATGTTTGTGCAACCATCAAAATTTTCGCAAGTCTGATTCCCGAAACCTATAACTACAAAGTCCTAGGGGAAAAATACACATTCCCTTGTAATCGGGCGAGTTTCTACTTTCAGATGCAACAGGAATTTCTCGAGTTCGTCAATCCGTTCGCGAGATATGGGAGTTTGAATTTAAGGAACGGTTGAGAAACCATCAAAATTTTCGCATGTCTGATACTCGAAACCAATAACAACAGAGGCCTAGGGCAAAAATACACATACCGTTGTAATCGGGCGAATTTCTGCTTTCAGATGCAATAGGAATTTCTCGAGTTCGTCAATTCGTTCGCGAGATATGGGAGTTTGAAGTTAAGGAATGGTTGAGCAACCATCAAAATTTTCGCAAGTCTGATTCCCGAAACCAATAACTACAAAGGCCTAGGGGAAAAGTACACATGCCGTTGAAATCGGGCGTGTTTCTGCTGTCAGATGCAATAGGAATTTCTCGAGTTCGTCAATCCGTTGGCATAATATGGGAGTTTGAAGTTAAGGAATGGTTGAGAAACCATCAAAATTTTCGCATGTCTGATATTCGAAACCAATAACTACAATGGCCTAGGGGAAAATACACATACCGTTGTAATCGGGCGAGTTTCTGCTTTCAGATGCAACAGGAATTTCTCGAGTTCGTCAATCCGTTCGCGAGATATGGGAGTTTGAATTTAAGGAACGGTTGAGAAACCATCAAAAATTTTGCATGTCTGATACTCGAAACCAATAACTACTATGGCCTAGGGCAAAAATACACATACCGTTGTAATCGGGCGAGTTTCTGCTGTCAGATTCAATAGGAATTTCTCGAGTTCGTCAATCCGTTGGCATAATATGGGAGTTTCAAGTTAAGGAATGGTTGAGAAACCATCAAAATTTTCGCATGTCTGATATTCGAAACCAATAACTACAATGGCCTAGGGGAAAATACACATACCGTTGTAATCGGGCGAGTTTCTGCTTTCAGATGCAATAAGAATTTCTCGAGTTCGTCAATTCCTTCGCGAGATATGGGAGTTTGAAGTTAAGGAATGATTGAGAAATCATCAGAATTTTCGCAAGTCTGATACTCGAAACCAATAAGTACTATGGCCTAGAGCAAAAATACACACATCGCTGTAATCGGGCGAGTTTCTGCTTTCAGATGCAAGAAGAATTTGTCGAGTTCGTCAATTCGTTCGCGAGATATGGGAGTTTGAAGTTAAGGAATGGTTGTGCAACCATCAAAATTTTCGCAAGTCTGATTCCCGAAACCTATAACTACAAAGTCCTAGGGGAAAAATACACATACCCTTGTAATCGGGCGAGTTTCTACTTTCAGATGCAACAGGAATTTCTCGAGTTCGTCAATCCGTTCGCGAGATATGGGAGTTTGAAGTTGAGGAATGGTTGAGAAACCATCAAAATATTCGCATGTCTGATACTCGAAACCAATAACTACTATGGCCTAGGGCAAAAATACACATACCGTTGTAATCGGGCGAGTTTCTGCTTTCAGATGCAATAGGAATTTCTCGAGTTCGTCAATCCGTTCGCGTGATATGGGAGTTTGATGTTAAGGAATGGTTGAGAAACCATCAAAATTTTCGCAAGTCTGATACTCGAAACCAATAACTACTATGGCCTAGGGCAAAAATACATATACCGATGTAATCGGGCGAGTTTCTGCTTTCAGATGCAATAGGAATTTCTCGAGTTCGTCAATCCGTTCGCATAGTATGGGAGTTTGAAGTTAAGGAATGGTTGAGAAACCATCAAAATTTTCGCATGTCTGATATTCGAAACCAATAACTACAATGGCCTAGGGGAAAATACACATACCGTTGTAATCGGGCGAGTTTCTACTTTCAGATGCAACAGGAATTTCTCGAGTTCGTCAATGCGTTCGCGAGATATAAGAGTTAGAAGTGACGGAATGGTTGAGAGACCATCAAAATTTTCGCAAGTCTGGTACTCGAAAACAATAACTACAATGGCCCAAGCCAAAAATACACATACAGTTGTAATCGGGCGTGCTTCTGCTTTCAGATGCAACAGGCATTTCTCGAGTTCGTCAATCCGTTCGCGAGATATGGGAGTTTGAAGTTAAGGAATGATTGAGAAATCGTCAGAATTTTCGCAAGTCTGATACTCGAAACCAATAACTACTATGGCCTAGGGGAAAAGTACACACACCAGTGTACTCGGGCGAGTTTCTGCTTTCAGATGCAATAGGAATTTCTCGAGTTCGTCAATCCGTTCGCGAGGTATGGGAGTTTGAAGTTAAGGAATGGTTGAGCAACCATCAAAATTTTCGCAAGTCTGATTCCCGAAACCAATAACTACAAAGGCCTAGGGGGAAAATACACATACCGTTGTAAACGGGCGAGATTCTACTTTCAGATGCAACAGGAATTTCTCGAGTTCGTCTATCCGTTCGCAAGATATGGGTGTTTGAAGTTAGGGAATGGGTGAGAAACCATCAAAATTTTCGCTGGTCTGACACTCGAAACCAATAACTACAAAGGCATAGGGGAAAAGTACACATACCGTTGAAATCGGGCGAGTTTCTGCTGTCAGATGCAATAGGAATTTCTCGTGTTCGTCAATCCGTTCGCGAGATATGGGAGTTTGAAGTTAAGGAATGGTTGAGAAACCATCAAAATTTTCGCAACTCTGATACTCGAAACCAATAACTACTATGGCCTAGGGCAAAAATTAACATACCGTTGTAATCGGGCGAGTTTCTGCTTTCAGATGCAATAAGAATTTCTCGAGTTCGTCAATTCCTTCGCGAGATATGGGAGTTTGAAGTTAAGGAATGGTTGAGCAACCATCAAAATTTTCGCAAGTCTGATTCCCGAAACCAATAACTACAAAGGCCTAGGGGAAAAATACACATACCACTGAAATCGGGCGAGTTTCTGCTTTCAGATGCAACAGGCATTTCTCGAGTTCGTCAATCCGTTCGCGAGATATGGGAGTTTGAAGTTAAGGAATGATTGAGAAATCATCAGAATTTTCGCAAGTCTGATACTCGAAACCAATAACTACTATGGCCTAGGGGAAAAGTACACACACCAGTGTAATCGGGCGAGTTTCTACTTTCAGATGCAACAGGAATTTCTGGAGTTCGTCAATCCGTTCGCGAGATATGGGTGTTTGATGTTAAGGAATGGTTGAGAAACCATCAAAATTTTCGCAAGTCTGATTCCCGAAACCAATAACTACAAAGGCCTAGGGGAAAAGTACACATACCGTTGAAATCGGGCGAGTTTCTTCTGTCAGATGCAATAGGAATTTCTCGTGTTCATCAATCCGTTCGCGAGATATGGGAGTTTGAAGTTAAGGAATGGTTGTGAAACCATCAAAATTTTCGCAAGTCTGATACTCGAAACCAATAACTACTATTGCCTAGGGCAAAAATACACATACCGTTGTAATCGGGCGAGTTTCTGCTTTCAGATGCAATAAGAATTTCTCGAGTTCGTCAATTCCTTCGCGAGATATGGGAGTTTGAAGTTAAGGAATGGTTGAGCAACCATCAAAATTTTCGCAAGTCTGATTCCCGAAACCAATAACTACAAAGGCCTAGGGGAAAAGAACACACTCCATTGTAATGGGGCGCGTTTCTACTTTCAGATGCAACAGGAATTTCTCGAGTGCGTCAATCCGTTCGCGAGATATGGGAGTTTGAAATTAAGGAATGGTTGAGAAACCATCAAAATTTTCGCAAGTCTGATACTCGAAACCAATAAGTACTATGGCCTAGAGCAAAAATTCACACACCGCTGTAATCCGGCGAGTTTCTGCTTTCAGATGCAATAGGAATTTCTCGTGTTCGTCAATCCGTTCGCGAGATATGGGAGTTTGAAGTTAAGGAATGGTTGAGCAACCATCAAAATTTTCGCAAGTCTGATTCTCGAAACGCATAACCACTATGAGTTAGGGGAAAAGTACACACACCATCGTAATCGGGCGAGTTTCTACTTTCAGATGCAAGAGGAATTTCTCGAGTTCGTCAATCCGTTCGCGAGATATGGGAGTTTGAAGTTAAGGAATGGTTGAGAAACCATCGATATTTTCGCATGTCTGATACTCGAAGCCAGTAACTACAAAGGCCTAGGGGAAAAATACACATACCGTTGTAATCGCGCGAGTTTCGGCTTTCAGATGCAACAGGAATTTCTCGAGTGCGTCAATCCGTTCGCGAGATATGGGAGTTTGAAATTAAGGAATGGTTGAGAAACCATCAAAATATTCGCATGTCTGATACTCGAAACCAATAACTACAGAGGCCTAGGGCAAAAATACACATACCGTTGTAATCGGGCGAGTTTCTGCTTTCAGATGCAATAGGAATTTCTCGAGTTCGTCAATTCGTTCGCGAGATATGGGAGTTTGAAGTTAAGGAATGGTTGAGCAACCATCAAAATTTTCGCAAGTCTGATTCCCGAAACCAATAACTACAAAGGCCTACGGGAAACATGCACATACCGTTGTAATCGGGCGAGTTTCTACTTTCAGATGCAATAGGAGTTTCTCGAGTTCGTCAATCCGTTCGCGAGATATGGGAGTTTGAAATTAAGGAATGGTTGAGAAACCATCAAAATTTTCGCATGTCTGATACTCGAAACCAATAACTACTATGGCCTAGGGCAAAAATACACACACCGCTGTAATCGGGCGAGTTTCTGCTTTCAGATGCAACAAGAATTTCGCGAGTTCGTCAATTCGTTCGCGAGATATGGGAGTTTGAAGTTAAGGAATGGTTGAGCAACCATCAAAATTTTCGCATGTCTGATTCCCGAAACCAATAACTACAGAGGCCAAGGGGAAAAATACACATACCGTTGTAATCGGGCGAGTTTCTACTTTCAGATGCAACAAGAATTTCTCGAGCTCGTCAATCCGTTCGCGAGATATGGGAGTTTGAAGTTAAGGAATGGTTGAGAAGCCATCAAAAATTTCGCTGGTCTGATACTCGAAACCAATAACTGGAATGGCCTAGGGAAGAAGTACACACACAATTGTAATCGGGCGAGTTTCTACTTTCAGATGCAACAGGAATTTCTGGAGTTCGTCAATCCGTTCGCGAGATATGGGAGTTTGAAGTTAGGGAATGGGTGAGAAACCATCAAAATTTTCGCTGGTCTGATACTCGAAACCAATACCTGGAATGGCCTAGGCGAAAAGTACACACACCGTTGTAATCGGGCGAGTTTCTACTTTCAGATGCAAGAGGAATTTCTCGTGTTCGTCAATCCGTTCGCGAGATATGGGAGTGTGAAGTTAAGGAATGGTTGAGAAACCATCAAAATTTTCGCAGGTCTAATACTCGAAACAAATAACTGGAATGGCCTAGGGGAAAAGTACACACACCATTGTAATCGGGCGAATTTCTACTTTCAGATGAAACAGGAATTTCTCGAGTTCATCAATCCGTTCGCGAGATATGGGAGTTTGAAGTTAGGGAATGGTTCAGAAACCATCAAAATTTTCGCTGGTCTGTTACTCGAAAACAATACCTGGAATGGCCTAGGCGAAAAGTACACACACCGTTGTAATCGGGCGAGTTTCTACTTTCAGATGCAAGAGGAATTTCTCGTGTTCGTCAATCCGTTCGCGAGATATGGGAGTGTGAAGTTAAGGAATGGTTGAGAAACCATCAAAATTTTCGCAGGTCTAATACTCGAAACAAATAACTACAAAGGCCTAGCGGAAAAATACACATACTGTTGTAATCGCGCGAGTTTCTGCTTTCAGATGCAACAAGAATTTCTCGAGTTCGTCAATTCGTTCGTGAGATATGGGAGTTTGAAGTTAAGGAATGGTTGAGAAACCATCAAAATTTTCGCAAGTCTGATACTCGAAACCAATAACTACTATGGCCTAGGGCAAAAATACACATACCGCTGTAATCCGGCGAATTTCTGCTTTCAGATGCAACAGGAATTTCTCGAGTTTGTCAATCCTTTCGCGAGATATGGGAGTTTGAAGTTAAGGAATGGTTGAGAAACCATCAAAATTTTCGCAAGTCTGATACTCGAAACCAATAACTACTATGACCTAGGGCAAAAATACACATACCGTTGTAATCGCGCGAGTTTCTGCTTTCAGATGAAACAGGAATTTCTCGAGTTCGTCAATCCGTTCGCGAGATATGGGAGTTTGAAGTTAAGGAATGGTTGAGAAACCATCAAAAATTTCGCTGGTCTGATACTCGAAACCAATAACTGGAATGGCCTAGGGGAAAAGTACACACACCATTGTAATGGGGCGAGTTTCAACTTTCAGATGCAACAGGAATTTCTCGTGTTCGTCAA
This sequence comes from Ptiloglossa arizonensis, assembly GCF_051014685.1. Taxonomy (NCBI): domain Eukaryota; kingdom Metazoa; phylum Arthropoda; class Insecta; order Hymenoptera; family Colletidae; genus Ptiloglossa; species Ptiloglossa arizonensis. The sequence goes on from NW_027478385.1 coordinate 4,126,231, forward strand.
TCCGTTCGCGAGATATGGGAGTGTGAAATTAAGGAATGGTTGAGAAACCATCATAATTTTCGCAGGTCTAATACTCGAAACAAATAACTACAAAGGCCTAGGGCCAAAATACACATACCGCTGTAATCCGGCGAATTTCTGCTTTCAGATGCAACAAGAATTTCTCGAGTTTGTCAATTCGTTCGTGAGATATGGGAGTTTGAAGTTAAGGAATGGTTGAGAAACCATCAAAATTTTCGCATGTCTGATACTCGAAACCCATAACTACTATGGCCTAGGGGAAAAGTACACACACCATTGTAATCGGGCGAGTTTCTACTTTCAGATGCAAGAGGAATTTCTCGTGTTCGTCAATCCGTTCGCGAGATATGGGAGTGTGAAGTTAAGGAATGGTTGAGAAACCATCAAAATTTTCGCAGGTCTAATACTCGAAACAAATAACTACAAAGGCCTAGGGGAAAAATACACATACTGTTGTAATCGCGCGAGTTTCTGCTTTCAGATGCAATAGGAATTTCTCGAGTTCGTCAATCCGTTCGCGTGATACGGGAGTTTGAAGTTAAGGAATGGTTGAGAAACCATCAAAATTTTCGCATGTCTGATACTCGAAACCAATAACTGGAATGGCCTAGGGGAAAAGTACACACACCGTTGTAATCGGGCGACTTTCTGCTTTCAGATGCAAGAGGAATTTCTCGTGTTCGTCAATCCGTTCGCGAGATATGGGAGTGTGAAGTTAAGGAATGGTTGAGAAACCATCAAAATTTTCGCAGGTCTAATACTCGAAACAAATAACTACAAAGGCCTAGGGCCAAAATACACATACCGCTGTAATCCGGCGAATTTCTGCTTTCAGATGCAACAAGAATTTCTCGAGTTCGTCAATTCGTTCGTGAGATATGGGAGTTTGAAGTTAAGGAATGGTTGAGAAACCATCAAAATTTTCGCATGTCTGATACTCGAAACCCATAACTACTATGGCCTAGGGGAAAAGTACACACACCATTGTAATCGGGCGAGTTTCTACTTTCAGATGCAAGAGGAATTTCTCGTGTTCGTCAATCCGTTCGCGAGATATGGGAGTTTGAGGTTAAGGAATGGTTGAGAAACCATCAAAATTTTCGCAAGTCTAATACTCGAAACAAATAACTACAAAGGCCTTGGGGAAAAATACACATACTCTTGTAATCGCGCGAGTTTCTGCTTTCAGATGAAACAGGAATTTCTCGAGTTCGTCAATCCGTTCGCGAGATATGGGAGTTTGAAGTTAGGGAATGGTTCAGAAACCATCAAAATTTTCGCTGGTCTGTTACTCGAAACCAATACCGGGAATGGCCTAGGGGAAAAGTACACACACCGTTGTAATCGGGCGAGTTTCTACTTTCAGATGCAAGAGGAATTTCTCGTGTTCGTCAATCCGTTCGCGAGATATGGGAGTTTGAAGTTAAGGAATGGTTGAGAAACCATCAAAATTTTCGCAGGTCTAATACTCGAAACAAATAACTACAAAGGCCTAGGGGAAAAACACACATACTGTTGTAATCGCGCGAGTTTCTGCTTTCAGATGCAATAGGAATTTCTCGAGTTCGTCAATCCGTTCGCGTGATACGGGAGCTTGAAGTTAAGGAATGGTTGAGAAACCATCAAAATTTTCGCAGGTCTAATACTCGAAACAAATAACTACAAAGGCCTAGGGCCAAAATACACATACCGCTGTAATCCGGCGAATTTCTGCTTTCAGATGCAACAAGAATTTCTCGAGTTCGTCAATTCGTTCGTGAGATATGGGAGTTTGAAGTTAAGGAATGGTTGAGAAACCATCAAAATTTTCGCATGTCTGATACTTGAAACCCATAACTACTATGGCCTAGGGGAAAAGTACACACACCATTGTAATCGGGCGAGTTTCTACTTTCAGATGCAAGAGGAATTTCTCGTGTTCGTCAATCCGTTCGCGAGATATGGGAGTGTGAAGTTAAGGAATGGTTGAGAAACCATCAAAATTTTCGCAGGTCTAATACTCGAAACAAATAACTACAAAGGCCTAGGGGAAAAATACACATACTGTTGTAATCGCGCGAGTTTCTGCTTTCAGATGCAATAGGAATTTCTCGAGTTCGTCAATCCGTTCGCGTGATACGGGAGTTTGAAGTTAAGGAATGGTTGAGAAACCATCAAAATTTTCGCATGTCTGATACTCGAAACCAATAACTGGAATGGCCTAGGGGAAAAGTACACACACCGTTGTAATCGGGCGACTTTCTGCTTTCAGATGCAAGAGGAATTTCTCGTGTTCGTCAATCCGTTCGCGAGATATGGGAGTGTGAAGTTAAGGAATGGTTGAGAAACCATCAAAATTTTCGCAGGTCTAATACTCGAAACAAATAACTACAAAGGCCTAGGGCCAAAATACACATACCGCTGTAATCCGGCGAATTTCTGCTTTCAGATGCAACAAGAATTTCTCGAGTTCGTCAATTCGTTCGTGAGATATGGGAGTTTGAAGTTAAGGAATGGTTGAGAAACCATCAAAATTTTCGCATGTCTGATACTCGAAACCCATAACTACTATGGCCTAGGGGAAAAGTACACACACCATTGTAATCGGGCGAGTTTCTACTTTCAGATGCAAGAGGAATTTCTCGTGTTCGTCAATCCGTTCGCGAGATATGGGAGTTTGAGGTTAAGGAATGGTTGAGAAACCATCAAAATTTTCGCAAGTCTAATACTCGAAACAAATAACTACAAAGGCCTTGGGGAAAAATACACATACTCTTGTAATCGCGCGAGTTTCTGCTTTCAGATGAAACAGGAATTTCTCGAGTTCGTCAATCCGTTCGCGAGATATGGGAGTTTGAAGTTAGGGAATGGTTCAGAAACCATCAAAATTTTCGCTGGTCTGTTACTCGAAACCAATACCGGGAATGGCCTAGGGGAAAAGTACACACACCGTTGTAATCGGGCGAGTTTCTACTTTCAGATGCAAGAGGAATTTCTCGTGTTCGTCAATCCGTTCGCGAGATATGGGAGTTTGAAGTTAAGGAATGGTTGAGAAACCATCAAAATTTTCGCAGGTCTAATACTCGAAACAAATAACTACAAAGGCCTAGGGGAAAAACACACATACTGTTGTAATCGCGCGAGTTTCTGCTTTCAGATGCAATAGGAATTTCTCGAGTTCGTCAATCCGTTCGCGTGATACGGGAGCTTGAAGTTAAGGAATGGTTGAGAAACCATCAAAATTTTCGCATGTCTGATACTCAAAACCCATAACTACTATGGCCTAGGGAAAAAGTACACACACCATTGTAATCGGGCGAGTTTCTACTTTCAGATGCAAGAGGAATTTCTCGTTTTCGTCAATCCGTTCGCGAGATATGGGAGTTTGAGGTTAAGGAATGGTTGAGAAACCATCAATATTTTCGCAAGTCTAATACTCGAAACAAATAACTACAAAGGCCTAGCGGAAAAATACACATACTGTTGTAATCGCGCGAGTTTCTGCTTTCAGATGAAACAGGAATTTCTCGAGTTCGTCAATCCGTTCGCGAGATATGGGAGTTTGAAGTTAAGGAATGGTTGAGAAACCATCAAAAATTTCGCTGGTCTGATACTCGAAACCAATAACTGGAATGGCCTAGGGGAAAAGTACACACACCATTGTAATGGGGCGAGTTTCAACTTTCAGATGCAACAGGAATTTCTCGTGTTCGTCAATCCGTTCGCGAGATATGGGAGTGTGAAATTAAGGAATGGTTGAGAAACCATCAAAATTTTCGCAGGTCTAATACTCGAAACAAATAACTACAAAGGCCTAGGGCCAAAATACACATACCGCTGTAATCCGGCGAATTTCTGCTTTCAGATGCAACAAGAATTTCTCGAGTTCGTCAATTCGTTCGTGAGATATGGGAGTTTGAAGTTAAGGAATGGTTGAGAAACCATCAAAATTTTCGCATGTCTGATACTCGAAACCCATAACTACTATGGCCTAGGGGAAAAGTACACACACCATTGTAATCGGGCGAGTTTCTACTTTCAGATGCAAGAGGAATTTCTCGTGTTCGTCAATCCGTTCGCGAGATATGGGAGTGTGAAGTTAAGGAATGGTTGAGAAACCATCAAAATTTTCGCAGGTCTAATACTCGAAACAAATAACTACAAAGGCCTAGGGGAAAAATACACATACTGTTGTAATCGCGCGAGTTTCTGCTTACAGATGCAATAGGAATTTCTCGAGTTCGTCAATCCGTTCGCGTGATACGGGAGTTTGAAGTTAAGGAATGGTTGAGAAACCATCACAATTTTCGCATGTCTGATACTCGAAACCAATAACTGGAATGGCCTAGGGGAAAAGTACACACACCGTTGTAATCGGGCGACTTTCTGCTTTCAGATGCAACAGGAATTTCTCGTGTTCGTCAATCCGTTCGCGAGATATGGGAGTGTGAAGTTAAGGAATGGTTGAGAAACCATCAAAATTTTCGCAGGTCTAATACTCGAAACAAATAACTACAAAGGCCTAGGGCCAAAATACACATACCGCTGTAATCCGGCGAATTTCTGCTTTCAGATGCAACAAGAATTTCTCGAGTTCGTCAATTCGTTCGTGAGATATGGGAGTTTGAAGTTAAGGAATGGTTGAGAAACCATCAAAATTTTCGCATGTCTGATACTCGAAACCCATAACTACTATGGCCTAGGGGAAAAGTACACACACCATTGTAATCGGGCGAGTTTCTACTTTCAGATGCAAGAGGAATTTCTCGTGTTCGTCAATCCGTTCGCGAGATATGGGAGTTTGAGGTTAAGGAATGGTTGAGAAACCATCAAAATTTTCGCAAGTCTAATACTCGAAACAAATAACTACAAAGGCCTTGGGGAAAAATAGACATACTCTTGTAATCGCGCGAGTTTCTGCTTTCAGATGAAACAGGAATTTCTCGAGTTCGTCAATCCGTTCGCGAGATATGGGAGTTTGAAGTTAGGGAATGGTTCAGAAACCATCAAAATTTTCGCTGGTCTGTTACTCGAAACCAATACCGGGAATAGCCTAGGGGAAAAGTACACACACCGTTGTAATCGGGCGAGTTTCTACTTTCAGATGCAAGAGGAATTTCTCGTGTTCGTCAATCCGTTCGCGAGATATGGGAGTGTGAAGTTAAGGAATGGTTGAGAAACCATCAAAATTTTCGCAGGTCTAATACTCGAAACAAATAACTACAAAGGCCTAGGGGAAAAACACACATACTGTTGTAATCGCGCGAGTTTCTGCTTTCAGATGCAATAGGAATTTCTCGAGTTCGTCAATCCGTTCGCGTGATACGGGAGCTTGAAGTTAAGGAATGGTTGAGAAACCATCAAAATTTTCGCAAGTCTGATACTCGAAACCAATAACTACTATGGCCTAGGGCAAAAATACACATACCGCTGTAATCCGGCGAATTTCTGCTTTCAGATGCAACAAGAATTTCTCGAGTTCGTCAATTCGTTAGTGAGATATGGGAGTTTGAAGTTAAGGAATGGTTGAGAAACCATCAAAATTTTCGCATGTCTGATACTCGAAACCCATAACTACTATGGCCTAGGGGAAAAGTACACACACCATTGTAATCGGGCGATTTTCTATTTTCAGATGAAACAGGAATTTGTCGAGTTTGTCTATCCGTTCGCGAGATATGGGAGTTTGAAGTTAAGGAATGGTTGAGAAACCATCAAAATTTTCGCATGTCTGATACTCGAAACCCATAACTACTATGGCCTAGGGGAAAAGTACACACACCATTGTAATCGGGCGAGTTTCTACTTTCAGATGAAACAGGAATTTGTCGAGTTTGTCTATCCGTTAGCGAGATATGGGAGTTTGAAGTTAAGGAATGGTTGAGAAACCATCAAAATTTTCGCAAGTCTGATACTCGAAACCAATAACTACAATGGCCTAGGGGAAAAATACACATACCGTTGTAATCGGGCGAGTTTCTACTTTCAGATGAAACAGGAATTTCTCGAGTTCGTCAATCCGTTCGCGAGATATGGGAGTTTGAAGTTAAGGAATGGTTGAGAAACCATCAAAAATTACGCTGGTCTGATACTCGAAACCAATAACTGGAATGGCCTAAGGGGAAAAGTACACACACCATTGTAATGGGGCGAGTTTCTACTTTCAGATGCAACAGGAATTTCTCGAGTTCGTCAATCCGTTCGCGAGATATGGGAGTTTGAAGTTAACGAATGGTTGAGAAACCATCAAAAGTTTCGCTGGTCTGATACTCGAAACCAATAACTGGAATGGACTAGGGGAAGACTACACACACCAATGTAATGGGGCGAGTTTCTATTTTCCGATGCAACAGGAATTTCTCGTGTTCGTCAATCCGTTCGCGAGATATGGGACTTTGAAGTTAAGGAATGGTTGAGAAACCATCAAAATTATCGCTGGTCTGATACTCGAAACCAATAACTGGAGTGGCCTAGGGGAGAAGTACACACACCACTGTAATCGGGCGTGTTTCTACTTTCAGATGCAACAGGAATTTCTCGAGACCGTCAATCCGTTCGCGAGATATGGGAGTTTGAAATTAAGGAATGGTTGAGAAACCATCAAAATTTTCGCTGGTCTGATATTCGAAACCGATAACTGGAATGGCCTAGGGGAAGAGTACACACACCATTGTAATCGGGCGAGTTTCTACTTTCAGATGAAACAGGAATTCCTCGAGTTCGTCAATCCGTTCGCGAGATATGGGAGTTTGAATTTTAGGAATGGTTGAGAAACCATCAAAGTTTTCGCAAGTCTGATTCCCGAAACCAATAACTACAAAAGCCTAGGGGAAAAATACACATGCCGTTGTAATCGTGCGAGTTTCTAGTTTCAGATGCAACAGGAATTTCTCAAGTTCGTGAATCCGTTCGCGAGATATGGGAGTTTGAATTTAAGGAATGGTTGTGAAACCATCAAAATTTTCGCAAGTCTGATAATCGAAACCAATAACTGCTAAGGCCTAGGGGAAAAGTACACACACCATTGTAATCGGGCGAGTTTCTACTTTCAGATGCAACAGGAATTTCTCGAGTTCGTCATATCCATTCGCGAGATATGGGAGATTGAAGTTAAGGAATGTTTGAGGAACCATCAAGATTATCGCAAGTCTGATTCCCGAAACCAATCACTACAAAGGCCTAGGGGAAAAATACACATACCGTTGTAATCGGGCGAGTTTCTACTTTCAGATGCAACAGGAATTTCTCGAGATCGTCAATCCGTTCCCGAGATATGGGAGTTTGAAATTAAGGAATGGTTGAGAAAGCATCAAAATTTTCGCAAGTCTGATAATCGAAACCAATAACTACTACGGCCTAGGGCAAAAATACACATACCGGTGTAATCGGGCGAGTTTCTGCTTTCAGATGCAATAGGAATTTCTCGAGTTGGTCAATCCGTTCGCGAGATATGGGAGTTTGAAGTTAAGGAACGGTTGGGAAACCATCAAAATTTTCGCAAGTCTCATACTCGAAACCAATAACTACTATGGCCTAGGGCAAAAATACACATACCGTTGTAATCGGGCGAGTTTCTGTTTCAGATGCAATAGGAATTTCTCGAGTTGGTCAATCCGTTCGCGTGATATGGGAGATTGAAGTAAAGGAATGGTTGAGAAACCATCAAAATTTTCGCATGTCTGATACTCGAAACCAATAACTACTATGGCCTAGGGGAAAAGAACACACACCATTGTAATCGGGCGTGTTTCTACTTTCAGATGCAACAGGAATTTCTCGAGATCGCCAATCCGTTCCCGAGATATGGGAGTTTGAAATTAAGGAATGGTTGAGAGACCATCAAAATTTTGGCAAGTCTGATTCCCGAAACCAATAACTACAAAGGCCTAGGGGAAAAATACACATGCCGTTGTAATCGTGCGAGTTTCTAGTTTCAGATGCAACAGGAATTTCTCGAATTCGTGAATCCGTTCGCGAGATATGGTAGTTCGATGTTAAGGAATGGTTGAGAAACCATCAAAAATTTCGCTGGTCTGATACTCGAAACCAATAACTGGAATGGCCTCGGGGAAAAGTGCACACACCATTGTAATCGGGCGAGTTTCTACTTTCAGATGCAACAGGAATTTCTCGAGTTCGCCAATCCGTTCGCGAGATATGGGACTTTGAAGTTAAGGAATGGTTGAGAAACCATCAAAATTATCGCTGGTCTGATACTCGAAACCAATAACTGGAGTGGCCTAGGGGAAAAGTACACACGCCACTGTAATCGGGCGTGTTTCTACTTTCAGACGCAACAGGAATTTCTCGAGATAGTCAATCTGTTCGCGAGATATGGGAGTTTGAAGTTAAGGAATGGTTGAGAAACCATCAAAATTTTCGCTGGTCTGATACTCGAAACCAATAACTACTATGGCCTAGGGGAAAAGTGCACACACCATTTTAATCGAGCGAGTTTCTACTTTCAGATGCAACAGGAATTTCTCGAGTTCGTAAATCCGTTCGCGAGATATGGGAGTTTGAAGTTAAGGAACGCTTGAGCAACCATCAAAATTTTCGCAAGTCTGATACTCGAAACCAATAACTGGAATGGCCTAGGGGAAAAGTACACACACCATTGTAATCGGGCGAGTTTCTACTTTCAGATGCAACAGGAATTTCTCGAGTTCGTCAATCCGTTCGCGAGATATGGGAGTTAGAATTTAAGGAATGGTTGAGAAACCATCAAAATTTTCGCAAGTCTGATTCCCGAAACCAATATCTACAAAGGCCTAGGTGAAAAATACACATACCGTTGTATTCGTGCGAGCTTCTACTTTCAGATGCAATAGGAATTTCTCGAGTTGGTCAATCCGTTCCCGTGATATGGGAGTTTGAAGTTAAGGAATGGTTGAGAAACCATCAAAGTTTTCGCAAGTCTGATTCCCGAAACCAATAACTACAAAGGCCTAGGGGAAAAATACACATGCCGTTGTAATCGTGCGAGTTTCTAGTTTCAGATGCAACAGGAATTTCTCGAATTCGTGAATCCGTTCGCGAGATATGGTAGTTCGATGTTAAGGAATGGTTGAGAAACCATCAAAAATTTCGCTGGTCTGATACTCGAAACCAATAACTGGAATGGCCTAAGGGGAAAAGTACACACACCATTGTAATGGGGCGAATTTCTACTTTCCGATGCAACAGGAATTTCTCGAGTTCGTCAATCCGTTCGCGAGATATGGGAGTGTGAAGTTAAGGAATGGTTGAGAAACCATCAAAATTTTCGCAGGTCTAATACTCGAAACAAATAACTACAAAGGCCTAGGGGAAAAATACACATACTGTTGTAATCGCGCGAGTTTCTGCTTTCAGATGCAATAGGAATTTCTCGAGTTCGTCAATCCGTTCGCGTGATACGGGAGTTTGAAGTTAAGGAATGGTTGAGAATCCATCAAAATTTTCGCATTTCTGATACTCGAAACCAATAACTGGAATGGCCTTGGGGAAAAGTACACACACCGTTGTAATCGGGCGAGTTTCTACTTTCAGATGCAAGAGGAATTTCTCGTGTTCGTCAATCCGTTCGCGAGATATGGGAGTGTGAAGTTAAGGAATGGTTGAGAAACCATCAAAATTTTCGCAGGTCTAATACTCGAAACAAATAACTACAAAGGCCTAGGGGAAAAATGCACATACTGTTGTAATCGCGCGAGTTTCTGCTTTCAGATGCAATAGGAATTTCTCGAGTTCGTCAATCCGTTCGCGTGATACGGGAGTTTGAAGTTAAGGAATGGTTGAGAAACCATCAAAATTTTCGCATATCTGATACTCGAAACCAATAACTACTATGGCCTAGGGCAAAAATACACGTACCCTTGTAATCGGGCGAGTTTCTGCTTTCAGATGCAATAGGAATTTCTCGTGGTCGTCAATGCGTTCGCGAGATATGGGAGTTTGAAGTTAAGGAAAGGTTGAGAAGCCATCAAAATTTTCGCATGTCTGATACTCGAAACAAATAACTACAAAGGCCTAGGGGAAAAATACACATACCGTTGTAATCGGGCGAGTTTCTGCTTTCAGATGCAACAAGAACTTCTCGAGTTCGTCAATTCGTTCGCGAGATATGGGAGTTTGAAGTTAAGGAATGGTTGAGCAACCATAAAAATTTTCGCATGTCTGATACTCGTAACCAATAACTGGAATGGCCTAGGGGAAAAGTACACATACCGTTGAAATCGGGCGAGTTTCTGCTGTTAGATGCAATAGGAATTTCTCGTGTTCGTCAATCCGTTCGCGAGATATGGGAGTTTGAAGTTAAGGAATGGTTGAGAAACCTTCAAAATTTTCGCAAGTCTGAAACTCGAAACCAATAACTACTATGGCCTAGGGCAAAAATACATATACCGATGTAATCGGGCGAGTTTCTGCTTTCAGATGCAATAGGAATTTCTCGAGTTCGTCAATCCGTTCGCATAATATGGGAGTTTGAAGTTAAGGAATGGTTGAGAAACGATCAAAATTTTCGAATGTCTGATATTCGAAACCAATAACTACAATGGCCTAGAGGAAAATACACATACCGTTGTAATCGGGCGAGTTTCTACTTTGAGATGAAACAGGAATTTCTCGAGTTCGTCAATCCGTTCGCGAGATATGGGAGTTTGAAGTTTAGGAATGTTTGAGAAACCATCAAAAATTTCGCTGGTCTGATACTCGAAACCAATAACTGGAATGGCCTAGGGGAAAAGTTCACACACCATTGTAATGGGGCGAGTTTCTACTTTCAGATGCAACAGGAATTTCTCGAGTTCGTCAATCCGTTCGCGAGATATGGGAGTTTGAAGTGAAGGAGTGGTTGACAAACCATCAAAATTTTCGCAAGTCTGATACTCGAAACCAATAACTACAATGGCCTAGGGGAAAAATACACATACCGTTGTAATCGGGCGAGTTTCTGCTTTCAGATGCAAGAAGAATTTGTCGAGTTCGTCAATCCGTTCGCGAGATATGGGAGTTTGAAATTAAGGAATGGTTGAGAAACCATCAAAATTTTCGCAAGTCTGATACTCGAAACCAATAACTACAATGGCCTAGGGGAAAAATACACATACCGTTGTAATCGGGCGAGTTTCTACTTTCAGATGAAACAGGAATTTCTCGAGTTCGTCAATCCGTTCGCGAGATATGGGAGTTTGAAGTTAAGGAATGGTTGAGAAACCATCAAAAATTTCGCTGGTCTGATACTCGAAACCAATACCTGGAATGGCCTAAGGGGAAAAGAACACACACCATTGTAATGGGGCGAGTTTCTACTTTCAGATGCAACAGGAATTTCTCGAGTTCGTCAATCCGTTCGGGAGATATGGGAGTTTGAAATTAAGGAATGGTTGAGAAACCATCAAAATTTTCGCAAGTCTGATACTCGAAACCAATAACTACTATGGCCTAGGGCAAAAATACACACACCGCTGTAATCGGGCGAGTTTCTGCTTTCAGATGCAAGAAGAATTTGTCGAGTTCGTCAATTCGTTCGCGAGATATGGGAGTTTGAAGTTAAGGAATGGTTGTGCAACCATCAAAATTTTCGCAAGTCTGATACTCGAAACCTATAACTACTATGGGTTAGGGGAAAAGTACACACACCATTGTAATGGGGCGAGTTTCTACTTTCAGAAGCAACAGGAACTTCGCGAGTTCGTCAATCCGTTCGCGAGATATGGGAGTTTGAATTTAAGGAATGGTTGAGAAACCATCAAAAGTTTCGCTGGTCTGATACTCGAAACCAATAACTGGAATGGACTAGGGGAAAAGTATACACACCAATGTAATGGGGCGAATTTCTACTTTCAGATGAAACAGGAATTTCTCGAGTTCGTCTATCCGTTCGCAAGATATGGGAGTTTGAAGTTAAGGAATGGTTGAGAAACCATCAAAATTTTCGCAAGTCTGATACTCGAAACCAATAACTACAATGGCCTAGGGGAAAAATACACATACCGTTGTAATCGGGCGAGTTTCTACTTTCAGATGAAACAGGAATTTCTCGAGTTCGTCAATCCGTTCGCGAGATATGGGAGTTTGAAGTTAAGGAATGGTTGAGAAACCATCAAAAATTTCGCTGGTCTGATACTCGAAACCAATAACTGGAATGGCCTAAGGTGAAAAGTACACACACCATTGTAATGGGGCGAGTTTCTACTTTCAGATGCAACAGGAATTTCTCGAGTTCGTCAATCCGTTCGCGAGATATGGGAGTTTGAAGTTAAGGAATGGTTGAGAAACCATCAAAATTTTCGCAAGTCTGATACTCGAAACCAATAACTACTATGGCCTAGGGCAAAAATACACACACCTCTGTAATCGGGCGAGTTTCTGCTTTCAGATGCAAGAAGAATTTGTCGAGTTCGTCAATTCGTTCGCGAGATATGGGAGTTTGAAGTTAAGGAATGGTTGTGCAACCATCAAAATTTTCACAAGTCTGATACTCGAAACCTATAACTACTATGGGTTAGGGGAAAAGTACACACACCATTGTAATGGGGCGAGTTTCTACTTTCAGAAGCAACAGGAACTTCGCGAGTTCGTCAATCCGTTCGCGAGATAAGGGAGTTTGAAATTAAGGAATGGTTGAGAAACCATCAAAATTTTCGCAAGTCTGATACTTGAAACCAATAACTACAGAGGCCTAGGGCAAAAATACACATACCGTTGTAATCGGGCGAGTTTCTGCTTTCAGATGCAATAGGAATTTCTCGAGTTCGTCAATTCGTTCGCGAGATATGGGAGTTTGAAGTTAAGGAATGGTTGAGAAACCATCAAAAATTTCGCTGGTCTGATACACGAAACCAATAACTGGAATGGCCTAGGGGAAAAGTACACATACCACTGTAATCGGACGAGTTTCTACTTTCAGATGCAACAGGAATTTCTTGAGATCGTCAGTCCGTTCGCGAGATATGTGTGTTAGAAGTTAAGGAATGGTTGAGAAACCATCAAAATCTTCGCAAGTCAGATTCCCGAAACCAATAACTACAGAGGCCTAGGGCAAAAATACACATACCGTTGTAATCGGGCGAGTTTCTGCTTTCAGATGCAATAGGAATTTCTCGAGTTCGTCAATTCGTTCGCGAGATATGGGAGTTTGAAGTTAAGGAATGGTTGAGAAACCATCAAAAGTTTCGCTGGTCTGATACTCGAAACCAATAACTGGAATGGACTAGGGGAAAAGTACACACACCAATGTAATGGGGCGAGTTTCTACTTTCGGATGCAACAGGAATTTCTCGTGTTCGTCAAATCGTTTGCGAGATATGGGAGTTTGAAATTAAGGAATGGTTGAGAAACCATCAAACTTTTCGCAAGTCTGATACTCGAAACAAATAACTACTATGCCCTAGGGCAAAAATACACACACCGTTGTAATCGTGCGAGTTTCTACTTTCAGATGCAACAGGAACTTCTCGAGTTCGTCAAACCGTTCGCGAGATATGGGAGTTTGAAGTTAAGGAATGGTTGAGAAACCATCAAAATTTTCGCTGGTCTGATACTCGAAACCAATAACTGGAATGGCCTAGGGGAAAAGTACACACACCACTGTAATCGGGCGTGTTTCTACTTTCAGATGCAACAGGAATTTCTCGAGATCGTCAATCCGTTCCTGAGATATGGGAGTTTGAAATTAAGGAAAGGTTGACAAACCATCAAAATTTTCGCTGGTCTGATACTCGAAACCAATAACTGGTGTGGCCTAGGGGGAAGGTACACACACCACTGTAATCGGGCGTGTTTCTACTTTCAGATGCAACAGGAATTTCTCGAGATCGTCAATTCGTTCGCTAGATATGGGAGTTAGAAGTTAAGGAATGGTTGAGAAACCACAAAAATTTTCGCAAGTCTGATTCCCGAAACCAAATAACTACAAAGGCCTAGGGGAAAAATACACATGCCGTTGCAGTCGTGCGAGTTTCTAGTTTCAGATGCAACAGGAATTTCTCGAGTTCGTGAATCCGTTCGCGATATATGGGAGTTCGAAGTTAAGGAATGGTTGAGAAATCATCAAAAATTTCGCTGGTCTGATACTCGAAACCAATAACTGGAATGGCCTAGGGGAAAAGTACACACACCATTGTAATCGGGCGATTTTCTACTTTCAGATGAAACAGGAATTTCTCGAGTTCGTCAAACCGTTCGCGAGATATGGGAGTTTGAATTTAAGGAACGGTTGAGAAACCATCAAAATTTTCGCTGGTCTGATACTCGAAACTAATAACTGTAATGGCCTAGGGGAAAAGTACACACACCACTGTAATCGGGCGAGTTTCTACTTTCAGATGAAACAGGAATTTCTCAAGTTCGTCAATCCGTTCGCGAGATATGGGAGTTATAATTTAAGGAATGGTTGAGAAACCATCAAAGTTTTCGCAAGTCTGATTTCCGAAACCAATAACTACAAAAGCCGAGGGGAAAAGTACACACACCATTGTAATCGCGCGAGTTTCTACTTTCAGATGCAACAGGAATTTCTCGAGTTCGTCAATCCATTCGCGAGATATGGGAGTTTGAAGTTAAGGAATGTTTGAGGAACCATCAAGATTTTCGCAAGTCTGATTCCCGAAACCAATAACTACAAAAGCCTAGGGGAAAAATACACATACCGTTGTAATCGGGCGAGTTTCTACTTTCAGATGCAACAGGAATTTCTCGAGATCGTCAATCCGTTCCCGAGATATGGGAGTTTGAAATTAAGGAATGGTTGAGAAAGCATCAAAATTTTCGCAAGTCTGATAATCGAAACCAATAACTACTATGGCCTAGGGCAAAAATACACATACCGTTGTAATCGGGCGAGTTTCTGCTTTCAGATGCAATAGGAATTTCTCGAGTTGGTCAATCCGTTCGCGAGATATGGGAGTTTGAAGTTAAGGAACGGTTGGGAAACCATCAAAATTTTCGCAAGTCTGATACTCGAAACCAATAACTACTATGGCCTAGGGCAAAAATACACATACCGTTGTAATCGGGCGAGTTTCTGTTTCAGATGCAATAGGAATTTCTCGAGTTGGTCAATCCGTTCGCGTGATATGGGAGATTGAAGTAAAGGAATGGTTGAGAAACCATCAAAATTTTCGCTGGTCTGATACTCGAAACCAATAACTGGAATGGCCTAGGGGAAAAGTACACACACCACTGTAATCGGGCGTGTTTCTACTTTCAGATGCAACAGGAATTTCTCGAGATCGTCAATCCGTTCCTGAGATATGGGAGTTTGAAATTAAGGAAAGGTTGACAAACCATCAAAATTTTCGCTGGTCTGATACTCGAAACCAATAACTGGAGTGGCCTAGGGGGAAGGTACACACACCACTGTAATCGGGCGTGTTTCTACTTTCAGATGCAACAGGAATTTCTCGAGATCGTCAATTCGTTCGCTAGATATGGGAGTTAGAAGTTAAGGAATGGTTGAGAAACCACAAAAATTTTCGCAAGTCTGATTCCCGAAACCAAATAACTACAAAGGCCTAGGGGAAAAATACACATGCCGTTGCAGTCGTGCGAGTTTCTAGTTTCAGATGCAACAGGAATTTCTCGAGTTCGTGAATCCGTTCGCGATATATGGGAGTTCGAAGTTAAGGAATGGTTGAGAAATCATCAAAAATTTCGCTGGTCTGATACTCGAAACCAATAACTGGAATGGCCTAGGGGAAAAGTACACACACCATTGTAATCGGGCGATTTTCTACTTTCAGATGAAACAGGAATTTCTCGAGTTCGTCAAACCGTTCGCGAGATATGGGAGTTTGAATTTAAGGAACGGTTGAGAAACCATCAAAATTTTCGCTGGTCTGATACTCGAAACCAATAACTGTAATGGCCTAGGGGAAAAGTACACACACCACTGTAATCGGGCGAGTTTCTACTTTCAGATGAAACAGGAATTTCTCAAGTTCGTCAATCCGTTCGCGAGATATGGGAGTTATAATTTAAGGAATGGTTGAGAAACCATCAAAGTTTTCGCAAGTCTGATTTCCGAAACCAATAACTACAAAAGCCGAGGGGAAAAATACACATGCCGTTGTAATCGTGCGAGTTTCTAGTTTCAGATGCAACAGGAATTTCTCAAGTTCGTGAATCCGTTCGCGAGATATGGGAGTTTGAATTTAAGGAATGGTTGAGAAGCCATCAAAATTTTCGCAAGTCTGATAATCGAAACCAATAACTGCTAAGGCCTAGGGGAAAAGTACACACACCATTGTAATCGCGCGAGTTTCTACTTTCAGATGCAACAGGAATTTCTCGAGTTCGTCAATCCATTCGCGAGATATGGGAGTTTGAAGTTAAGGAATGTTTGAGGAACCATCAAGATTTTCGCAAGTCTGATTCCCGAAACCAATAACTACAAAAGCCTAGGGGAAAAATACACATACCGTTGTAATCGGGCGAGTTTCTACTTTCAGATGCAACAGGAATTTCTCGAGATCGTCAATCCGTTCCCGAGATATGGGAGTTTGAAATTAAGGAATGGTTGAGAAAGCATCAAAATTTTCGCAAGTCTGATAATCGAAACCAATAACTACTATGGCCTAGGGCAAAAATACACATACCGTTGTAATCGGGCGAGTTTCTGCTTTCAGATGCAATAGGAATTTCTCGAGTTGGTCAATCCGTTCGCGAGATATGGGAGTTTGAAGTTAAGGAACGGTTGGGAAACCATCAAAATTTTCGCAAGTCTGATACTCGAAACCAATAACTACTATGGCCTAGGGCAAAAATACACATACCGTTGTAATCGGGCGAGTTTCTGTTTCAGATGCAATAGGAATTTCTCGAGTTGGTCAATCCGTTCGCGTGATATGGGAGATTGAAGTAAAGGAATGGTTGAGAAACCATCAAAATTTTCGCATGTCTGATACTCGAAACCAATAACTACTATGGCCTAGGGGAAAAGAACACACACCATTGTAATCGGGCGTGTTTCTACTTTCAGATGCAACAGGAATTTCTCGAGATCGTCAATCCGTTCCCGAGATATGGGAGTTTGAAATTAAGGAATGGTTGAGAGACCATCAAAATTTTGGCAAGTCTGATTCCCGAAACCAATAACTACAAAGGCCTAGGGGAAAAATACACATGCCGTTGTAATCGTGCGAGTTTCTAGTTTCAGATGCAACAGGACTTTCTCGAATTCGTGAATCCGTTCGCGAGATATGGTAGTTCGATGTTAAGGAATGGTTGAGAAACCATCCAAAATTTCGCTGGTCTGATACTCGAAACCAATAACTGGAATGGCCTAGGGGAAAAGTACACACACCATTGTAATCGGGCGAGTTTCTACTTTCAGATGCAACTGGAATTTCTCGAGTTCGTCAATCCGTTCGCGAGATATGGGACTTTGAAGTTAAGGAATGGTTGAGAAACCATCAAAATTATCGCGTGTCTGATACTCGAAACCAATAACTGGAGTGGCCTAGGGGAAAAGTACACACACCACTGTAATCGGGCGTGTTTCTACTTTCAGATGCAACAGGAATTTCTCGAGATAGTCAATCCGTTCGCGAGATATGGGAGTTTGAAGTTAAGGAATGGTTGAGAAACCATCAAAATTTTCGCTGGTCTGATACTCGAAACCAATAACTACTATGGCCTAGGGGAAAAGTGCACACACCATTGTAATCGGGCGAGTTTCTACTTTCAGATGCAACAGGAATTTCTCGAGTTCGTAAATCCGTTCGCGAGATATGGGAGTTTGAAGTTAAGGAACGCTTGAACAACCATCAAAATTTTCGCAAGTCTCATACTCGAAACCAATAACTGGAATGGCCTAGGGGAAAAGTACACACACCATTGTAATCGGGCGAGTTTCTACTTTCAGATGCAACAGGAATTTCTCGAGTTCGTCAATCCGTTCGCGAGATATGGGAGTTAGAATTTAAGGAATGGTTGAGAAACCATCAAAATTTTCGCAAGTCTGATTCCCGAAACCAATAACTACAAAGGCCTAGGTGAAAAATACACATACCGTTGTATTCGTGCGAGCTTCTACTTTCAGATGCAACAGGAATTTCTCGAGTTCGTCAATCCGTTCGCGAGATACGGGAGTTTGAAGTTAAGGAACGTTTGAGAAACCATCAAAATTTTCGCAAGTCTGATACTCGAAACGAATAACTACAATGGCCTAGGGGATAAATACACATACCGTTGTAATCGGGCGAATTTCTACTTTCAGATGAAACAGGAATTTCTCGAGACCGTCAATCCGTTCGCGAGATATGGGAGTTTGAAATTAAGGAATGGTTGAGAAACCATCAAAATTTTCGCTGGTCTGATACTCGAAACCAATAACTACAAAGGCCTAGGGGAAAAATACACATGCCGTTGTAATCGTGCGAGTTTCTACTTTCACATGCAACAGGAATTTCTCGTGTTCGTGAATCCGGTCGCGAGATATAGGAGTTCGAAGTTAAGGAATGGTTGAGAAACCATCAAAATTTTCGCAAGTCTGATAATCGAAACCAATAACTACTATGGCCTAGGGCAAAAATACACATACCGTTGTAATCGGGCGAGTTTCTGCTTTCAGATGCAATAGGAATTTCTAGAGTTGGTCAATCCGTTCGCGTGATATGGGAGATTGAAGTAAAGGAATGTTTGAGGAACCATCAAAATTTTCGCAAGTCTGATAATCGAAACCAATAACTACTATGGCCTAGGGGAAAAGCACACTTACCGCTGTATTCGGGCGAGTTTCTACTTTCAGATGCAACAGGAATTTCTCGAGTTCGTCAATTCGTTCGCGAGATATGGGAGTTTGAAGTTAAGGAACGGTTGGGAAACAATCAAAATTTTCGCAAGTCTGATTCCCGAAACCAATAACTACAAAGGCCTAGGGGAAAAATACACATGCCGTTAAAATCGTGCGAGTTTCTACTTTCAGATGCAACAGGAATTTCTCGAGATCGTCAATCCGTTCGCGAGATATGGGAGTTAGAAGTTAAGGAATGGTTGAGAAACCATCAAAATTTTCGCAAGTCTTATTCCCGAAACCAATAACTACAAAGGCCTAGGGGAAAAATACACATGCCGTTGTAATCGGGCGTGTTTCTACTTTCAGATGCAACAGGAATTTCTCGAGATCGTGAATCCGTTCGCGAGATATGGGAGTTTGAAGTTAAGGAACGGTTGGGAAACCATCAAAATTTTCGCAAGTCTGATTCCCGAAACCAATAACTACAAATGCCTAGGGGAAAAATACACATGCAGTTGTAATCGTGCGAGTTTCTGCTTTCAGATGCAATAGGAATTTCTCGAGTTCGTCAATCCGTTCGCGAGATATGGGAGTTTGAAGTTAAGGAACGCTTGAGCAACCATCAAAATTTTCGCAAGTCTGATACACGAAACCAATAACAACTATGGCCTAGGGGAAAAGATCACACACCATTGTAATCGGGCGTGTTTCTACTTTCACATGCAACAGGAATTTCTCGAGATCGTCAATCCGTTCCCGAGATATGGGTGTTTGAAGTTAAGGAATGGTTGAGAAACCATCAAAATTTTCGACGGTCTGATACTCGAAACCAATAACTACAAAAGCCTAGGGGAAAAATACACATGCCGTTGTAATCGTGCGAGTTTCTACTTTCACATGCAACAGGAATTTCTCGTGTTCGTGAATCCGTTCGCGAGATATAGGAGTTCGAAGTAAAGGAATGTTTGAGGAACCATCAAAATTTTCGCAAGTCTGATAATCGAAACCAATAACTACTATGGCCTAGGGGAAAAGCACACTGACCGCTGTATTCGGGCGAGTTTCTACTTTCAGATGCAACAGGAATTTCTCGAGACCGTCAATCCGTTCGCGAGATATGGGAGTTTGAAATTAAGGAATGGTTGAGAAACCATCAAAATTTTCGCTGGTCTGATACTCGAAACCGATAACTGGAATGGCCTAGGGGAAGAGTACACACACCATTGTAATCGGGCGAGTTTCTACTTTCAGATGAAACAGGAATTTCTCAAGTTCGTCAATCCGTTCGCGAGATATGGGAGTTATAATTTAAGGAATGGTTGAGAAACCATCAAAGTTTTCGCAAGTCTGATTTCCGAAACCAATAACTACAAAAGCCGAGGGGAAAAATACACATGCTGTTGTAATCGTGCGAGTTTCTAGTTTCAGATGCAACAGGAATTTCTCAAGTTCGTGAATCCGTTCGCGAGATATGGGAGTTTGAATTTAAGGAATGGTTGAGAAGCCATCAAAATTTTCGCAAGTCTGATAATCGAAACCAATAACTGCTAAGGCCTAGGGGAAAAGTACACACGCCATTGTAATCGGGCGAGTTTCTACTTTCAGATGCAACAGGAATTTCTCGAGTTCGTCAATCCATTCGCGAGATATGGGAGTTTGAAGTTAAGGAATGTTTGAGGAACCATCAAGATTTTTGCAAGTCTGATTCCCGAAACCAATAACTACAAAGGCCTAGGGGAAAAATACACATACCGTTGTAATCGGGCGAGTTTCTACTTTCAGATGCAACAGGAATTTCTCGAGATCGTCAATCCGTTCCCAAGATATGGGAGATGAAATTAAGGAATGGTTGAGAAAGCATCAAAATTTTCGCAAGTCTGATAATCGAAACCAATAACTACTATGGCCTAGGGCAAAAATACACATACCGTTGTAATCGGGCGAGTCTCTGCTTTCAGATGCAATAGGAATTTCTCGAGTTGGTCAATCCGTTCGCGAGATTTGGGAGTTTGAAGTTAAGGAAAGGTTGGGAAACCATCAAAATTTTCGCAAGTCTGATACTCGAAACCAATAACTACTATGGCCTAGGACAAAAATACACATACCGTTGTAATCGGGCGAGTTTCTGTTTCAGATGCAATAGGAATTTCTCGAGTTGGTCAATCCGTTCGCGTGATATGGGAGATTGAAGTAAAGGAATGGTTGAGAAACCATCAAAATTTTCGCATGTCTGATACTCGAAACCAATAACTACTATAGCCTAGGGGAAAAGAACACACACCATTGTAATCGGGCGTGTTTCTACTTTCAGATGCACAGGAATTTCTCGAGATCGTCAATCCGTTCCCGAGATATGGGAGTTTGAAATTAAGGAACGGTTGAGAGACCATCAAAATTTTGGCAAGTCTGATTCCCGAAACCAATAACTACAAAGGCCTAGGGGAAAAATACACATGCCGTTGTAATCGTGCGAGTTTCTAGTTTCAGATGCAACAGGACTTTCTCGAATTCGTGAATCCGTTCGCGAGATATGGTAGTTCGATGTTAAGGAATGGTTGAGAAACCATCAAAAATTTCGCTGGTCTGATACTCGAAACCAATAACTGGAATGGCCTAGGGGAAAAGTACACACACCATTGTAATCGGGCGAGTTTCTACTTTCAGATGCAACAGGAATTTCTCGAGTTCGTCAATCCGTTCGCGAGATATGGGACTTTGAAGTTAAGGAATGGTTGAGAAACCATCAAAATTATCGCTTGTCTGATACTCGAAACCAATAACTGGAGTGGCCTAGGGGAAAAGTACACACACCACTGTAATCGGGCGTGTTTCTACTTTCAGATGCAACAGGAATTTCTCGAGATAGTCAATCCGTTCGCGAGATATCGGAGTTTGAAGTTAAGGAATGGTTGAGAAACCATCAAAATTTTCGCTGGTCTGATACTCGAAACCAATAACTACTATGGCCTAGGGGAAAAGTGCACACACCATTGTAATCGGGCGAGTTTCTACTTTCAGATGCAACAGGAATTTCTCGAGTTCGTAAATCCGTTCGCGAGATATGGGAGTTTGAAGTTAAGGAACGCTTGAGCAACCATCAAAATTTTCGCAAGTCTCATACTCGAAACCAATAACTGGAATGGCCTAGGGGAAAAGTACACACACCATTGTAATCGGGCGAATTTCTACTTTCAGATGCAACAGGAATTTCTCGAGTTCGTCAATCCGTTCGCGAGATATGGGAGTTAGAATTTAAGGAATGGTTGAGAAACCATCAAAATTTTCGCAAGTCTGATTCCCGAAACCAATAACTACAAAGGCCTAGGTGAAAAATACACATACCGTTGTATTCGTGCGAGCTTCTACTTTCAGATGCAACAGGAATTTCTCGAGTTCGTCAATCCGTTCGCGAGATACGGGAGTTTGAAGTTAAGGAACGTTTGAGAAACCATCAAAATTTTCGCAAGTCTGACACTCGAAACCAATAACTATTATGGCCTAGGGCAAAAATACACACACCGCTGTAATCGGGCGAGTTTCTTCTTTCAGATGCAACAAGAATTTCTCGTGTTCGTCAATTCGTTCGCGAGATATGGGAGTTTGAAGTTAAGGAATGGTTGAGAAACCATCAAAATTTTCGCTGGTCTGATACTCGAAACCAATAACTGGAATGGCCTAGGGGAAAAGTACACATACCATTGTAATGGGGCGAGTTTCTACTTTCCGATGCAACAGGAATTTCTCGAGTTCGTCAATTCGTTCGGGAGATATGGGAGTTTGAAATTAAGGAATGGTTGAGAAACCATCAAAATTTTCGCACGTCTGATACTCGAAACGAATAACTACAATGGCCTAGGGGATAAATACACATACCGTTGTAATCGGGCGAATTTCTACTTTCAGATGAAACAGGAATTTCTCGAGACCGTCAATCCGTTCGCGAGATATGGGAGTTTGAAATTAAGGAATGGTTGAGAAACCATCAAAATTTTCGCATGTCTGATACTCGAAACGAATAACTACAATGGCCTAGGGGATAAATACACATACCGTTGTAATCGGGCGAATTTCTACTTTCAGATGAAACAGGAATTTCTCGAGACCGTCAATTCGTTCGCGAGATATGGGAGTTTGAAGTTAAGGAATGGTTGAGAAACCATCAAAATTATCGCTGGTCTGATACTCGAAACCAATAACTGGAGTGGCCTAGGGGAAAAGTACACACACCACTGTAATCGGGCGTGTCTCTACTTTGAGATGCAACAGGAATTTCTCGAGATCGTCAATCCGTTCGCCAGATATGGGACTTAGAAGTGAAGGAATGGTTGAGAAACCATCAAAATTTTCGCAAGTCTGATTCCCGAAACCAATAACTACAAAGGCCTAGGGGAAAAATACACATGCCGTTGTGAAGGTGCGAGTTTCTACTTTCAGATGCAATAGGAATTTCTCGAGTTCGTGAATCCGTTCGCGAGATATGGGAGTTTGAAGTTAAGGAATGTTTGAGGAACCATCAAAATTTTTGCAAGTCTGATTCCCGAAACCAATAACTACCATGGCTTAGGGGAAAAGTACACATACCGTTGTAATCGGGCGAGTTTCTACTTTCCGATGCAACAGGAATTTCTCGAGTTCGTCAATTCGTTCGCGAGATATGGGAGTTTGAAATTAAGGAATGGTTGAGAAACCATCAAAATTTTCGCATGTCTGATACTCGAAACGAATAACTACAATGGCCTAGGGGATAAATACACATACCGTTGTAATCGGGCGAATTTCTACTTTCAGATGAAACAGGAATTTCTCGAGACCGTCAATTCGTTCGCGAGATATGGGAGTTTGAAGTTAAGGAATGGTTGAGAAACCATCAAAATTATCGCTGGTCTGATACTCGAAACCAATAACTGGAGTGGCCTAGGGGAAAAGTACACACACCACTGTAATCGGGCGTGTCTCTACTTTGAGATGCAACAGGAATTTCTCGAGATCGTCAATCCGTTCCCGAGATATGGGAGTTTGAAATTAAGGAATGGTTGAGAGACCATCAAAATTTTGGCAAGTCTGATTCCCGAAACCAATAACTACAAAGGCCTAGGGGAAAGATACACATGCCGTTGTAATCGTGCGAGTTTCTAGTTTCAGATGCAACAGGACTTTCTCGAGATAGTCAATCCGTTCGCGAGATATGGGAGTTTGAAGTTAAGGAATGATTGAGAAACCATCAAAATTTTCGCTGGTCTGATACTCGAAACCAATAACTACTATGGCCTAGGGGAAAAGTGCACACACCATTGTAATCGGGCGAGTTTCTACTTTCAGATGCAACAGGAATTTCTCGAGTTCGTAAATCCGTTCGCGAGATATGGGAGTTAGAATTTAAGGAATGGTTGAGAAACCATCAAAATTTTCGCAAGTCTGATTCCCGAAACCAATAACTACAAAGGCCTAGGTGAAAAATACACATACCGTTGTATTCGTGCGAGCTTCTACTTTCAGATGCAACAGGAATTTCTCGAGTTCGTCAATCCGTTCGCGAGATACGGGAGTTTGAAGTTAAGGAACGTTTGAGAAACCATCAAAATTTTCGCAAGTCTGATACTCGAAACCAATAACTATTATGGCCTAGGGCAAAAATACACACACCGCTGTAATCGGGCGAGTTTCTTCTTTCAGATGCAACAAGAATTTCTCGTGTTCGTCAATTCGTTCGCGAGATATGGGAGTTTGAAGTTAAGGAATGGTTGAGAAACCATCAAAATTTTCGCTGGTCTGATACTCGAAACCAATAACTGGAATGGCCTAGGGGAAAAGTACACATACCATTGTAATGGGGCGAGTTTCTACTTTCCGATGCAACAGGAATTTCTCGAGTTCGTCAATCCGTTCGCCAGATATGGGACTTAGAAGTGAAGGAATGGTTGAGAAACCATCAAAATTTTCGCAAGTCTGATTCCCGAAACCTATAACTACAAAGGCCTAGGGGAAAAATACACATGCCGTTGTGAAGGTGCGAGTTTCTACTTTCAGATGCAATAGGAATTTCTCGAGTTCGTGAATCCGTTCGCGAGATATGGGAGTTTGAAGTTAAGGAATGTTTGAGGAACCATCAAAATTTTTGCGAGTCTGATTCCCGAAACCAATAACTACCATGGCTTAGGGGAAAAGTACACATACCGTTGTAATCGGGCGAGTTTCTACTTTCCGATGCAACAGGAATTTCTCGAGTTCGTCAATTCGTTCGCGAGATATGGGAGTTTGAAATTAAGGAATGGTTGAGAAACCATCAAAATGTTCGCATGTCTGATACTCGAAACGAATAACTACAATGGCCTAGGGGATAAATACACACACCATTGTAATCGGGCGAGTTTCTACTTTCAGATGCAACAGGAATTTCTCGAGTTCGTCAATCCGTTCGCGAGATATGGGAGTTAGAATTTAAGGAATGGTTGAGAAACCATCAAAATTTTCGCAAGTCTGATTCCCGAAACCAATAACTACAAAGGCCTAGGTGAAAAATACACATACCGTTGTATTCGTGCGAGCTTCTACTTTCAGATGCAACAGGAATTTCTCGAGTTCGTCAATCCGTTCGCGAGATACGGGAGTTTGAAGTTAAGGAACGTTTGAGAAACCATCAAAATTTTCGCAAGTCTGATACTCGAAACCAATAACTATTATGGCCTAGGGCAAAAATACACACACCGCTGTAATCGGGCGAGTTTCTTCTTTCAGATGCAACAAGAATTTCTCGTGTTCGTCAATTCGTTCGCGAGATATGGGAGTTTGAAGTTAAGGAATGGTTGAGAAACCATCAAAATTTTCGCTGGTCTGATACTCGAAACCAATAACTGGAATGGCCTAGGGGAAAAGTACACATACCATTGTAATGGGGCGAGTTTCTACTTTCCGATGCAACAGGAATTTCTCGAGTTCGTCAATCCGTTCGCCAGATATGGGACTTAGAAGTGAAGGAATGGTTGAGAAACCATCAAAATTTTCGCAAGTCTGATTCCCGAAACCAATAACTACAAAGGCCTAGGGGAAAAATACACATGCCGTTGTGAAGGTGCGAGTTTCTACTTTCAGATGCAATAGGAATTTCTCGAGTTCGTGAATCCGTTCGCGAGATATGGGAGTTTGAAGTTAAGGAATGTTTGAGGAACCATCAAAATTTTTGCGAGTCTGATTCCCGAAACCAATAACTACCATGGCTTAGGGGAAAAGTACACATACCGTTGTAATCGGGCGAGTTTCTACTTTCCGATGCAACAGGAATTTCTCGAGTTCGTCAATTCGTTCGCGAGATATGGGAGTTTGAAATTAAGGAATGGTTGAGAAACCATCAAAATGTTCGCATGTCTGATACTCGAAACGAATAACTACAATGGCCTAGGGGATAAATACACACACCATTGTAATCGGGCGAGTTTCTACTTTCAGATGCAACAGGAATTTCTCGAGTTCGTCAATCCGTTCGCGAGATATGGGAGTTAGAATTTAAGGAATGGTTGAGAAACCATCAAAATTTTCGCAAGTCTGATTCCCGAAACCAATAACTACAAAGGCCTAGGTGAAAAATACACATACCGTTGTATTCGTGCGAGCTTCTACTTTCAGATGCAACAGGAATTTCTCGAGTTCGTCAATCCGTTCGCGAGATACGGGAGTTTGAAGTTAAGGAACGTTTGAGAAACCATCAAAATTTTCGCAAGTCTGATACTCGAAACCAATAACTATTATGGCCTAGGGCAAAAATACACACACCGCTGTAATCGGGCGAGTTTCTTCTTTCAGATGCAACAAGAATTTCTCGTGTTCGTCAATTCGTTCGCGAGATATGGGAGTTTGAAGTTAAGGATTGGTTGAGAAACCATCAAAATTTTCGCTGGTCTGATACTCGAAACCAATAACTGGAATGGCCTAGGGGAAAAGTACACATACCATTGTAATGGGGCGAGTTTCTACTTTCCGATGCAACAGGAATTTCTCGAGTTCGTCAATCCGTTCGCCAGATATGGGACTTAGAAGTGAAGGAATGGTTGAGAAACCATCAAAATTTTCGCAAGTCTGATTCCCGAAACCAATAACTACAAAGGCCTAGGGGAAAAATACACATGCCGTTGTGAAGGTGCGAGTTTCTACTTTCAGATGCAATAGGAATTTCTCGAGTTCGTGAATCCGTTCGCGAGATATGGGAGTTTGAAGTTAAGGAATGTTTGAGGAACCATCAAAATTTTTGCAAGTCTGATTCCCGAAACCAATAACTACCATGGCTTAGGGGAAAAGTACACATACCGTTGTAATCGGGCGAGTTTCTACTTTCCGATGCAACAGGAATTTCTCGAGTTCGTCAATCCGTTCGCGAGATATGGGAGTTTCAAGTTAAGGAACGCTTGAGCAACAATCAAAATTTTCGCAAGTCTGATACTGGAAACCAATGACTACTATGGCCTAGGGGAAAAGTACACACACCACTGTAATCGGGCGTGTCTCTACTTTGAGATGCAACAGGAATTTCTCGAGATCGTCAATCCGTTCGCCAGATATGGGACTTAGAAGTGAAGGAATGGTTGAGAAACCATCAAAATTTTCGCAAGTCTGATTCCCGAAACCAATAACTACAAAGGCCTAGGGGAAAAATACACATGCCGTTGTAATCGTGCGAGTTTCTACTTTCACATGCAACAGGAATTTCTCGTGTTCGTGAATCCGTTCGCGAGATATAGGAGTTCGAAGTTAAGGAATGGTTGAGAAACCATCAAAATTTTCGCAAGTCTGATAATCGAAACCAATAACTACTATGGCCTAGGGGAAAAGTACACACACCATTGTAATCGGGCGAGTTTCTACTTTCTGATGCAACAGGAATTTCTCGAGTTCGTCAATCCGTTCGCGAGATATGGGAGTTTCAAGTTAAGGAACGCTTGAGCAACAATCAAAATTTTCGCAAGTCTGATACTGGAAACCAATGACTACTATGGCCTAGGGGAAAAGTACACACACCATTGTAATCGGGCGAATTTCTACTTTCAGATGCAACAGGAATTTCTCGAGTTCGTCAATCCATTCGCGAGATATGGGAGTTTGAAGTTAAGGAATGTTTGAGGAACCATCAAAATTTTCGCAATTCTGATTCCCGAAACCAATAACTACTATGGCCTAGGGCAAAAATACACATACCGTTGTAATCGGGCGAGTTTCTGCTTTCAGATGCAATAGGAATTTCTCGAGTTGGTCAATCCGTTCGCGTGATATGTGAGATTGAAGTAAAGGAATGTTTGAGGAACCATCAAAATTTTCGCAAGTCTGATAATCGAAACCAATAACTACTATGGCCTAGGGGAAAAGCACACTTACCGCTGTATTCGGGCGAGTTTCTACTTTCAGATGCAACAGGAATTTCTCGAGTTCGTCAATTCGTTCGCGAGATATGGGAGTTTGAAGTTAAGGAACGGTTGGGAAACCATCAAAATTTTCGCAAGTCTGATTCCCGAAACCAATAACTACAAAGGCCTAGGGGAAAAATACACATGCCGTTAAAATCGTGCGAGTTTCTACTTTCAGATGCAACAGGAATTTCTCGAGATCGTCAATCCGTTCGCGAGATATGGGAGTTAGAAGTTAAGGAATGGTTGAGAAACCATCAAAATTTTCGCAAGTCTTATTCCCGAAACCAATAACTACAAAGGCCTAGGGGAAAAATACACATGCCGTTGTAATCGGGCGTGTTTCTACTTTCAGATGCAACAGGAATTTCTCGAGATCGTGAATCCGTTCGCGAGATATGGGAGTTTGAAGTTAAGGAACGGTTGGGAAACCATCAAAATTTTCGCAAGTCTGATTCCCGAAACCAATAACTACAAATGCCTAGGGGAAAAATACACATGCAGTTGTAATCGTGCGAGTTTCTGCTTTCAGATGCAATAGGAATTTCTCGAGTTCGTCAATCCGTTCGCGAGATATGGGAGTTTGAAGTTAAGGAACGCTTGAGCAACCATCAAAATTTTCGCAAGTCTGATACACGAAACCAATAACAACTATGGCCTAGGGGAAAAGAACACACACCATTGTAATCGGGCGTGTTTCTACTTTCACATGCAACAGGAATTTCTCGAGATCGTCAATCCGTTCCCGAGATATGGGAGTTTGAAGTTAAGGAATGGTTGAGAAACCAACAAAATTTTCGACGGTCTGATACTCGAAACCAATAACTACAAAAGCCTAGGGGAAAAATACACATGCCGTTGTAATCGTGCGAGTTTCTACTTTCACATGCAACAGGAATTTCTCGTGTTCGTGAATCCGTTCGCGAGATATAGGAGTTCGAAGTTAAGGAATGGTTGAGAAACCATCAAAATTTTCGCAAGTCTGATAATCGAAACCAATAACTACTATGGCCTAGGGGAAAAGTACACTTACCGCTGTATTCGGGCGAGTTTCTACTTTCAGATGCAACAGGAATTTCTCGAGTTGGTCAATCCGTTCGCGTGATATGGGAGATTGAAGTAAAGGAATGTTTGAGGAACCATCAAAATTTTCGCAAGTCTGATAATCGAAACCAATAACTACTATGGCCTAGGGGAAAAGCACACTGACCGCTGTATTCGGGCGAGTTTCTACTTTCAGATGCAACAGGAATTTCTCGAGTTCGTCAATTCGTTCGCGAGATATGGGAGTTTGAAACTAAGGAATGGTTGAGAAACCATCAAAATTTTCGCAAGTCTGATACTCGAAACCAATAACTACTATGGCCTAGCGCAAAAATACACACACCGCTGTAATCGGGCGAGTTTTTTCTTTCAGATGCAACAAGAATTTCTCGTGTTCGTCAATTCGTTCGCGAGATATGGGAGTTTGAAGTTAAGGAATGGTTGAGAAACCATCAAAATTATCGCTGGTCTGATACTCGAAACCAATAACCGGAGTGGCCTAGGGGAAAAGTACACACATGCCGTTGTAATCGGGCGTGTTTCTACTTTCAGATGCAACAGGAATTTCTCGAGATCGAGAATCCGTTCGCGAGATATGGGAGTTTGAAGTTAAGGAACGGTTGGGAAACCATCAAAATTTTCGCAAGGCTGATTCCCGAAACCAATAACTACAAAGGCCTAGGGGAAAAATACACATGCCGTTAAAATCGTGCGAGTTTCTACTTTCAGATGCAACAGGAATTTCTCGAGATCGTCAATCCGTTCGCGAGATATGGGAGTTAGAATTTAAGGAATGGTTGAGAAACCATCAAAATTTTCGCAAGTCTTATTCCCGAAACCAATAACTACAAAGGCCTAGGGGAAAAATACACATGCCGTTGTAATCGGGCGTGTTTCTACTTTCAGGTGCAACAGGAATTTCTCGAGATCGTGAATCCGTTCGCGAGATATGGGAGTTTGAAGTTAAGGAACGGTTGGGAAACCATCAAAATTTTCGCAAGTCTGATTCCCGAAACCAATAACTACAAAGGCCTAGGGGAAAAATACACATGCAGTTGTAATCGTGCGAGTTTCTGTTTCAGATGCAATAAGAATTTCTCGAGTTCATCAATCCGTTCGCGAGATATGGGAGTTTGAAGTTAAGGAACGCTAGAGCAACCATCAAAATTTTCGCAAGTCTGATACACGAAACCAATAACAACTATGGCCTAGGGGAAAAGAACACACACCATTGTAATCGGGCGTGTTTCTACTTTCACATGCAACAGGAATTTCTCGAGATCGTCAATCCGTTCCCGAGATATGGGAGTTTGAAGTTAAGGAATGGTTGAGAAACCATCAAAATTTTCGACGGTCTGATACTCGAAACCAATAACTACAAAGGCCTAGGGGAAAAATACACATGCCGTTGTAATCGTGCGAGTTTCTACTTTCACATGCAACAGGAATTTCTCGTGTTCGTGAATCCGTTCGCGAGATATAGGAGTTCGAAGTTAAGGAATGGTTGAGAAACCATCAAAATTTTCGCAAGTCTGATAATCGAAACCAATAACTACTATGGCCTAGGGGAAAAGTACACACACCATTGTAATCGGGCGAGTTTCTACTTTCTGATGCAACAGGAATTTCTCGAGTTCGTCAATCCGTTCGCGAGATATGGGAGTTTCAAGTTAAGGAACGCTTGAGCAACAATCAAAATTTTCGCAAGTCTGATACTGGAAACCAATGACTACTATGGCCTAGGGGAAAAGTACACACACCATTGTAATCGGGCGAATTTCTACTTTCAGATGCAACAGGAATTTCTCGAGTTCGTCAATC
The DNA here is from genome assembly GCF_051014685.1 of Ptiloglossa arizonensis. NCBI lineage: Eukaryota > Metazoa > Arthropoda > Insecta > Hymenoptera > Colletidae > Ptiloglossa > Ptiloglossa arizonensis. The sequence continues at coordinate 4,157,209 of NW_027478385.1, forward strand.
CATTCGCGAGATATGGGAGTTTGAAGTTAAGGAATGTTTGAGGAACCATCAAAATTTTCGCAATTCTGATTCCCGAAACCAATAACTACTATGGCCTAGGGCAAAAATACACATACCGTTGTAATCGGGCGAGTTTCTGCTTTCAGATGCAATAGGAATTTCTCGAGTTGGTCAATCCGTTCGCGTGATATGTGAGATTGAAGTAAAGGAATGTTTGAGGAACCATCAAAATTTTCGCAAGTCTGATAATCGAAACCAATAACTACTATGGCCTAGGGGAAAAGCACACTTACCGCTGTATTCGGGCGAGTTTCTACTTTCAGATGCAACAGGAATTTCTCGAGTTCGTCAATTCGTTCGCGAGATATGGGAGTTTGAAGTTAAGGAACGGTTGGGAAACCATCAAAATTTTCGCAAGTCTGATTCCCGAAACCAATAACTACAAAGGCCTAGGGGAAAAATACACATGCCGTTAAAATCGTGCGAGTTTCTACTTTCAGATGCAACAGGAATTTCTCGAGATCGTCAATCCGTTCGCGAGATATGGGAGTTAGAAGTTAAGGAATGGTTGAGAAACCATCAAAATTTTCGCAAGTCTTATTCCCGAAACCAATGACTACTATGGCCTAGGGGAAAAGTACACACACCATTGTAATCGGGCGAATTTCTACTTTCAGATGCAACAGGAATTTCTCGAGTTCGTCAATCCATTCGCGAGATATGGGAGTTTGAAGTTAAGGAATGTTTGAGGAACCATCAAAATTTTCGCAATTCTGATTCCCGAAACCAATAACTACTATGGCCTAGGGCAAAAATACACATACCGTTGTAATCGGGCGAGTTTCTGCTTTCAGATGCAATAGGAATTTCTCGAGTTGGTCAATCCGTTCGCGTGATATGTGAGATTGAAGTAAAGGAATGTTTGAGGAACCATCAAAATTTTCGCAAGTCTGATAATCGAAACCAATAACTACTATGGCCTAGGGGAAAAGCACACTTACCGCTGTATTCGGGCGAGTTTCTACTTTCAGATGCAACAGGAATTTCTCGAGTTCGTCAATTCGTTCGCGAGATATGGGAGTTTGAAGTTAAGGAACGGTTGGGAAACCATCAAAATTTTCGCAAGTCTGATTCCCGAAACCAATAACTACAAAGGCCTAGGGGAAAAATACACATGCCGTTAAAATCGTGCGAGTTTCTACTTTCAGATGCAACAGGAATTTCTCGAGATCGTCAATCCGTTCGCGAGATATGGGAGTTAGAAGTTAAGGAATGGTTGAGAAACCATCAAAATTTTCGCAAGTCTTATTCCCGAAACCAATAACTACAAAGGCCTAGGGGAAAAATACACATGCCGTTGTAATCGGGCGTGTTTCTACTTTCAGATGCAACAGGAATTTCTCGAGATCGTGAATCCGTTCGCGAGATATGGGAGTTTGAAGTTAAGGAACGGTTGGGAAACCATCAAAATTTTCGCAAGTCTGATTCCCGAAACCAATAACTACAAATGCCTAGGGGAAAAATACACATGCAGTTGTAATCGTGCGAGTTTCTGCTTTCAGATGCAATAGGAATTTCTCGAGTTCGTCAATCCGTTCGCGAGATATGGGAGTTTGAAGTTAAGGAACGCTTGAGCAACCATCAAAATTTTCGCAAGTCTGATACACGAAACCAATAACAACTATGGCCTAGGGGAAAAGAACACACACCATTGTAATCGGGCGTGTTTCTACTTTCACATGCAACAGGAATTTCTCGAGATCGTCAATCCGTTCCCGAGATATGGGAGTTTGAAGTTAAGGAATGGTTGAGAAACCAACAAAATTTTCGACGGTCTGATACTCGAAACCAATAACTACAAAAGCCTAGGGGAAAAATACACATGCCGTTGTAATCGTGCGAGTTTCTACTTTCACATGCAACAGGAATTTCTCGTGTTCGTGAATCCGTTCGCGAGATATAGGAGTTCGAAGTTAAGGAATGGTTGAGAAACCATCAAAATTTTCGCAAGTCTGATAATCGAAACCAATAACTACTATGGCCTAGGGGAAAAGTACACTTACCGCTGTATTCGGGCGAGTTTCTACTTTCAGATGCAACAGGAATTTCTCGAGTTGGTCAATCCGTTCGCGTGATATGGGAGATTGAAGTAAAGGAATGTTTGAGGAACCATCAAAATTTTCGCAAGTCTGATAATCGAAACCAATAACTACTATGGCCTAGGGGAAAAGCACACTGACCGCTGTATTCGGGCGAGTTTCTACTTTCAGATGCAACAGGAATTTCTCGAGTTCGTCAATTCGTTCGCGAGATATGGGAGTTTGAAACTAAGGAATGGTTGAGAAACCATCAAAATTTTCGCAAGTCTGATACTCGAAACCAATAACTACTATGGCCTAGCGCAAAAATACACACACCGCTGTAATCGGGCGAGTTTTTTCTTTCAGATGCAACAAGAATTTCTCGTGTTCGTCAATTCGTTCGCGAGATATGGGAGTTTGAAGTTAAGGAATGGTTGAGAAACCATCAAAATTATCGCTGGTCTGATACTCGAAACCAATAACCGGAGTGGCCTAGGGGAAAAGTACACACATGCCGTTGTAATCGGGCGTGTTTCTACTTTCAGATGCAACAGGAATTTCTCGAGATCGTGAATCCGTTCGCGAGATATGGGAGTTTGAAGTTAAGGAACGGTTGGGAAACCATCAAAATTTTCGCAAGGCTGATTCCCGAAACCAATAACTACAAAGGCCTAGGGGAAAAATACACATGCCGTTAAAATCGTGCGAGTTTCTACTTTCAGATGCAACAGGAATTTCTCGAGATCGTCAATCCGTTCGCGAGATATGGGAGTTAGAATTTAAGGAATGGTTGAGAAACCATCAAAATTTTCGCAAGTCTTATTCCCGAAACCAATAACTACAAAGGCCTAGGGGAAAAATACACATGCCGTTGTAATCGGGCGTGTTTCTACTTTCAGGTGCAACAGGAATTTCTCGAGATCGTGAATCCGTTCGCGAGATATGGGAGTTTGAAGTTAAGGAACGGTTGGGAAACCATCAAAATTTTCGCAAGTCTGATTCCCGAAACCAATAACTACAAAGGCCTAGGGGAAAAATACACATGCAGTTGTAATCGTGCGAGTTTCTGTTTCAGATGCAATAGGAATTTCTCGAGTTCATCAATCCGTTCGCGAGATATGGGAGTTTGAAGTTAAGGAACGCTAGAGCAACCATCAAAATTTTCGCAAGTCTGATACACGAAACCAATAACAACTATGGCCTAGGGGAAAAGAACACACACCATTGTAATCGGGCGTGTTTCTACTTTCACATGCAACAGGAATTTCTCGAGATCGTCAATCCGTTCCCGAGATATGGGAGTTTGAAGTTAAGGAATGGTTGAGAAACCATCAAAATTTTCGACGGTCTGATACTCGAAACCAATAACTACAAAGGCCTAGGGGAAAAATACACATGCCGTTGTAATCGTGCGAGTTTCTACTTTCACATGCAACAGGAATTTCTCGTGTTCGTGAATCCGTTCGCGAGATATAGGAGTTCGAAGTTAAGGAATGGTTGAGAAACCATCAAAATTTTCGCAAGTCTGATAATCGAAACCAATAACTACTATGGCCTAGGGGAAAAGTACACTTACCGCTGTATTCGGGCGAGTTTCTACTTTCAGTTGCAACAGGAATTTCTCGAGTTGGTCAATCCGTTCGCGTGATATGGGAGATTGAAGTAAAGGAATGTTTGAGCAACCATCAAAATTTTCGCAAGTCTGATAATCGAAACCAATAACTACTATGGCCTAGGGGAAAAGCACACTTACCGCTGTATTCGGGCGAGTTTCTACTTTCAGATGCAACAGGAATTTCTCGAGTTCGTCAATTCGTTCGCGAGATATGGGAGTTTGAAATTAAGGAATGGTTGAGAAACCATCAAAATTTTCGCAAGTCTGATACTCGAAACCAATAACTACTATGGCCTAGGGCAAAAATACACACACCGCTGTAATCGGGCGAGTTTTTTCTTTCAGATGCAACAAGAATTTCTCGTGTTCGTCAATTCGTTCGCGAGATATGGGAGTTTGAAGTTAAGGAATGGTTGAGAAACCATCAAAATTATCGCTGGTCTGATACTCGAAACCAATAACCGGAGTGGCCTAGGGGAAAAGTACACACATGCCGTTGTAATCGGGCGTGTTTCTACTTTCAGATGCAACAGGAATATCGCGAGATCGTGAATCCGTTCGCGAGATATGGGAGTTTGAAGTTAAGGAACGGTTGGGAAACCATCAAAATTTTCGCAAGTCTGATTCCCGAAACCAATAACTACAAAGGCCTGGGGGAAAAATACACATGCAGTTGTAATCGTGCGAGTTTCTGCTTTCAGATGCAATAGGAATTTCTCGATTTCGTCAATCCGTTCGCGAGATATGGGAGTTTGAAGTTAAGGAACGCTTGAGCAACCATCAAAATTTTCGCAAGTCTGATACTCGAAACCAATAACTACTACGGCCTAGGGGAAAAGAACACACACCATTGTAATCGGGCGTGTTTCTACTTTCACATGCAACAGGAATTTCTCGAGATCGTCAATCCGTTCGCGAGATATAGGAGTTTGAAGTTAAGGAATGGTTGAGAAACCACCAAAAATTTCGCTGGTCTGATACTCGAAATCAATAACTGGAATGGCCTAGGGGAAAAGTGCACACACCATTGTAATAGGGCGAGTTTCTAATTTCCGATGCAACAGGAATTTCTCGAGTTCGTCAAATCGTTCGTGAGATATGGAAGTTTGAAATTAAGGAATGGTTGAGAAACCATCAAAATTTTCGCAAGTCTGATACTCGAAACCAATAACTACTATGGCCTAAGGCAAAAATACACACACCGCTGTAATCGGGCGAGTTTCTTCTTTCAGATGCAACAAGAATTTCTCGTGTTCGTCAATTCGTTCGCGAGATATGGGAGTTTGAAGTTAAGGAATGGTTGAGAAACCATCAAAATTATCGCTGGTCTGATACTCGAAACCAATAACTGGAGTGGCCTAGGGGAAAAGTACACACACCACTGTAATCGGGCGTGTCTCTACTCTGAGATGCAACAGGAATTTCTCGAGATCGTCAATCCGTTCGCCAGATATGGGAGTTAGAAGTGAAGGAATGGTTGAGAAACCATCAATATTTTCGCAAGTCTGATTCCCGAAACCAATAACTACAAAGGCCTAGGGGAAAAATACACGTGCAGTTGTAATCGGGCGAGTTTCTACTTTCGGATGCAACAGGAATTTCTCGAGATCGTCAATCCGTTCGCGAGATATGGGAGTTCGAAGTTAAGGAATGGTTGAGAAACCATCAAAATTATCGCAAGTCTGATAATCGAAACCAATAACTACTATGGCCTAGGGGAAAAGAACACACACCATTGTAATCGGGCGTGTGTCTACTTTCAGATGCAACAGGAATTTCTCGAGATCGTCAATCCAATCGCGAGGTATGGGAGTTTGAAGTGAAGGAATGTTTGAGGAACCATCAAAATTTTTGCAAGTCTGATTCCCGAAACCAATAACTACAAAGGCCTAGGGGAAAAATACACATACCGTTGTAATCGGGCGAGTTTCTACTTTCAGATGCAACAGGAATTTCTCGAGATCGTCAATCCGTTCCCGAGGTATGGGAGTTTGAAATTAAGGAATGGTTGAGAAACCATCAAAGTTTCGCTGGTCTGATTCTCGAAACCAATAACTGGAATGGCCTAGGGGAAAAGTACACACACCACTGTAATCGGGCGTGTTTCTACTTTGAGATGCTACATGAGTTTCTCGAGATCGTCAATCCGTTCGCCAGATATGGGAGTTAGAAGTGAAGGAATGGTTGAGAAACCATCAATATTTTCGCAAGTCTGATTCCCGAAACCAATAACTACAAAGGCCTAGAGGAAAAATACACGTGCAGTTGTAATCGGGCGAGTTTCTACTTTCGGATGCAACAGGAATTTCTCGAGTTCGTCAATCCGTTCGCGAGATATGGGAGTTTGAAGTTAAGGAACGCTTGAGCAACCATCAAAATTTTCGCAAGTCTGATACTCGCAACCAATAACTACTATGGCCTAGGGGAAAAGAACACACACCATTGTAATCGGGCGTGTTTCTACTTTCAGATGCAACAGGAATTTCTCGAGATCGTCAATCCGTTCCCGAGATATGGGAGTTTGAAATTAAGGAATGGTTGAGAAACCATCAAAATTTTCGCAAGTCTGATTCCCGAAACCAATAACTACAAAGGCCTAGGGGAAAAATACACATGCATTTGTAATCGGGCGAGTTTCTACGTTCGGATGCAACAGGAATTTCTTGAGTTCGTCAATCCGTCGCGAGATATAGGGGTTCGAATTTAAGGAATGGTTGAGAAACCATCAAAATTTTCGCAAGTCTGATAATCGAAACCAATAACTACTAAGGCCTAGGGGAAAAGTACACACACCATTGTAATCGGGCGAGTTTCTACTTTCAGATGCAACAGGAATTTCTCGAGTTCGTCAATCCATTCGCGAGATACGGGAGTTTGAAGTTAAGGAATGTTTGAGGAACCATCAAGATTTTCGCAAGTCTGATTCCCGAAACCAATAACTACAAAGGCCTAGGGGAAAAATACACATACCGTTGTAATCGGGCGAGTTTCTACTTTCAGATGCAACAGGAATTTCTCGAGATCGTCAATCCGTTCCCGAGATATGGGAGTTTGAAATTAAGGAATGGTTGAGAAACCATCAAAATTTTCGCAAGTCTGATAATCGAAACCAATAACTACTATGGCCTAGGGCAAAAATACACATACCGTTGTAATCGGGCGAGTTTCTGCTTTCAGATGAAATAGGAATTTCTCGAGATCGTCAATCCGTTCCCGAGATATGGGAGTTTGAAATTAAGGAATGGTTGATAGACCATCAAAATTTTCGCAAGTCTGATTCCCGAAACCAATAACTACAAAGGCCTAGGGGAAAAATACACATACCGTTGTAATCGGGCGAGTTTCTACTTTCAGATGCAACAGGAATTTCTCGAGATCGTCAATCCGTTCGCGAGATATGGGAGTTTGAAGTTAAGGAATGGTTGAGAAACCATCAAAATTTTCGCATGTCTGATACTCGAAACTAATAACTACTATGGCCTAGGGGAAAAGAGCACACACCATTTTAATCGGGCGTGTTTCTACTTTCAGATGCAACAGGAATTTCTCGAGATCGTCAATCCGTTCCCGAGATATGGGAGTTTGAAATTAAGGAATGGTTGATAGACCATCAAAATTTTGGCAAGTCTGATTCCCGAAACCAATAACTACAAAGGCCTAGGGGAAAAATACACATGCCGTTGTAATCGTGCGAGTTTCTACTTTCAGATGCAACAGGAATTTCTCGAGTTCGTCAATCCGTTCGCGAGATATGGGAGTTTGAATTTAAGGAACGCTTGAGCAACCATCAAAATTTTCGCAAGTCTGATACTCTAAACCAATAACTGGAATGGCCTAGGGGAAAAGTACACACACCATTGTAATGGGGCGAGTTTGTACTTTCCGATGCAACAAGAATTTCTCGAGTTCGTCAGTTCGTTCGCGAGATATGGGAGTTTGAAGTTAAGGAATTGTTGAGAAACCATCAAAATTTTCGCTGGTCTGATACTCGAAACCAATAACTGGAATGGCCAATTAGAAAAGTACAAACACCATTGTAATCGGGCGTGTTTCTACTTTCAGATGCAACAGGTATTTCTCGAGTTCGTCAATCCGTTCGCGAGATATGGGAGTTAGAATTTAAGGAATGGTTGAGAAACCATCAAAATTTTCGCAAGTCTGATTCCCGAAACCAATAACTACAAAGGCCAAGGGGAAAAATACACATACTGTTGTAATCGTGCGAGTTTCTACTTTCAGATGCAACAGGAATTTCTCGAGTTCGTCAATCCGTTCGCGAGATATGGGAGTTTGAAGTTAAGGAACGCTTGAGCAACCATCAAAATTTTCGCAAGTCTGATACTCGAAACCAATAACAACTATGGCCTCGGGGAAAAGAACACACACCATTGTAATCGGGCGTGTTTCTACTTTCACATGCAACAGGAATTTCTTGAGTTCGTCAATCCGTTCACGAGATATGGGAGTTTGAAGTTAGGGAATGGTTGAGAAACCATCAAAATTTTCGCTGGTCTGATACTCGAAAACAATAACTGGAATGGCCTAGGGGAAAAGTACACACACCACTGTAATCGGGCGTGTTTCTACTTTGAGATGCAAAAGGAATTTCTCGAGGTCGTCAATCCGTTCGCCAGATATGGGAGTTAGAAGTGAAGGAATGGTTGAGAAACCATCAAAATTTTCGCACGACTGATTCCCGAAACCAATAACTACAAAGGCCTAGGGGAAAAGAACACACACCATTGTAATCGGGCGAGTTTCTACTTTCAGATGCAACAGGAATTTCTCGAGATCGTCAATCCTTTCCCGAGATATGGGAGTTTGAAATTAAGGAATGGTTGAGAGACCATCAAAATTTTCGCAAGTCTGATTCCCGAAACCAATAACTACAAAGGCCTAGGGGAAAAATACACATGCATTTGTAATCGGGCGAGTTTCTACGTTCGGATGCAACAGGAATTTCTTGAGTTCGTCAATCCGTCGCGAGATATAGGGGTTCGAATTTAAGGAATGGTTGAGAAACCATCAAAATTTTCGCAAGTCTGATAATCGAAACCAATAACTACTAAGGCCTAGGGGAAAAGTACACACACCATTGTAATCGGGCGAGTTTCTACTTTCAGATGCAACAGGAATTTCTCGAGTTCGTCAATCCATTCGCGAGATACGGGAGTTTGAAGTTAAGGAATGTTTGAGGAACCATCAAGATTTTCGCAAGTCTGATTCCCGAAACCAATAACTACAAAGGCCTAGGGGAAAAATACACATACCGTTGTAATCGGGCGAGTTTCTACTTTCAGATGCAACAGGAATTTCTCGAGATCGTCAATCCGTTCCCGAGATATGGGAGTTTGAAATTAAGGAATGGTTGAGAAACCATCAAAATTTTCGCAAGTCTGATAATCGAAACCAATAACTACTATGGCCTAGGGCAAAAATACACATACCGTTGTAATCGGGCGAGTTTCTGCTTTCAGATGAAATAGGAATTTCTCGAGATCGTCAATCCGTTCCCGAGATATGGGAGTTTGAAATTAAGGAATGGTTGATAGACCATCAAAATTTTCGCAAGTCTGATTCCCGAAACCAATAACTACAAAGGCCTAGGGGAAAAATACACATACCGTTGTAATCGGGCGAGTTTCTACTTTCAGATGCAACAGGAATTTCTCGAGATCGTCAATCCGTTCGCGAGATATGGGAGTTTGAAGTTAAGGAATGGTTGAGAAACCATCAAAATTTTCGCATGTCTGATACTCGAAACTAATAACTACTATGGCCTAGGGGAAAAGAGCACACACCATTTTAATCGGGCGTGTTTCTACTTTCAGATGCAACAGGAATTTCTCGAGATCGTCAATCCGTTCCCGAGATATGGGAGTTTGAAATTAAGGAATGGTTGATAGACCATCAAAATTTTGGCAAGTCTGATTCCCGAAACCAATAACTACAAAGGCCTAGGGGAAAAATACACATGCCGTTGTAATCGTGCGAGTTTCTACTTTCAGATGCAACAGGAATTTCTCGAGTTCGTCAATCCGTTCGCGAGATATGGGAGTTTGAATTTAAGGAACGCTTGAGCAACCATCAAAATTTTCGCAAGTCTGATACTCTAAACCAATAACTGGAATGGCCTAGGGGAAAAGTACACACACCATTGTAATGGGGCGAGTTTGTACTTTCCGATGCAACAAGAATTTCTCGAGTTCGTCAGTTCGTTCGCGAGATATGGGAGTTTGAAGTTAAGGAATTGTTGAGAAACCATCAAAATTTTCGCTGGTCTGATACTCGAAACCAATAACTGGAATGGCCAATTAGAAAAGTACAAACACCATTGTAATCGGGCGTGTTTCTACTTTCAGATGCAACAGGTATTTCTCGAGTTCGTCAATCCGTTCGCGAGATATGGGAGTTAGAATTTAAGGAATGGTTGAGAAACCATCAAAATTTTCGCAAGTCTGATTCCCGAAACCAATAACTACAAAGGCCAAGGGGAAAAATACACATACTGTTGTAATCGTGCGAGTTTCTACTTTCAGATGCAACAGGAATTTCTCGAGTTCGTCAATCCGTTCGCGAGATATGGGAGTTTGAAGTTAAGGAACGCTTGAGCAACCATCAAAATTTTCGCAAGTCTGATACTCGAAACCAATAACAACTATGGCCTCGGGGAAAAGAACACACACCATTGTAATCGGGCGTGTTTCTACTTTCACATGCAACAGGAATTTCTTGAGTTCGTCAATCCGTTCACGAGATATGGGAGTTTGAAGTTAGGGAATGGTTGAGAAACCATCAAAATTTTCGCTGGTCTGATACTCGAAAACAATAACTGGAATGGCCTAGGGGAAAAGTACACACACCACTGTAATCGGGCGTGTTTCTACTTTGAGATGCAAAAGGAATTTCTCGAGGTCGTCAATCCGTTCGCCAGATATGGGAGTTAGAAGTGAAGGAATGGTTGAGAAACCATCAAAATTTTCGCACGACTGATTCCCGAAACCAATAACTACAAAGGCCTAGGGGAAAAGAACACACACCATTGTAATCGGGCGAGTTTCTACTTTCAGATGCAACAGGAATTTCTCGAGATCGTCAATCCTTTCCCGAGATATGGGAGTTTGAAATTAAGGAATGGTTGAGAGACCATCAAAATTTTCGCAAGTCTGATTCCCGAAACCAATAACTACAAAGTCCAAGGGGAAAAATACACATACCGTTGTAATCGTGCGAGTTTCTACTTTCAGATGCAACAGGAATTTCTAGAGTTCGTCAATCCGTTCGCGAGATATGGGAGTTTGAAGTTAAGGAACGCTTGAGCAACCATCAAAATTTTCGCAAGTCTGATACTCTAAACCAATAACTGGAAAGGCCTAGGGGAAAAGTACACACACCATTGTAATGGGGCGGGTTTGTACTTTCCGATGCAACAGGAATTGCTCGAGTTCGTCAATCCTTTCCCGAGATATGGGAGTTTGAAATTAAGGAATGGTTGAGAGACCATCAAAATTTTCGCAAGTCTGATTCCCGAAACCAATAACTACAAAGTCCAAGGGGAAAAATACACATACCCTTGTAATCGTGCGAGTTTCTACTTTCAGATGCAACAGGAATTTCTCGAGTTCGTCAATCCGTTCGCGAGATATGGGAGTTTGAAGTTAAGGAACGCTTGAGCAACAATCAAAATTTTCACAAGTCTGATACTCGAAACCAATAACTACTATGGCCTATGGGAAAAGTACACACACCATTGTAATCGGGCGTGTTTCTACTCTCAGATGCAACAGGAATTTCTCGAGTTCGTCAGTCCGTTCGCGAGATATGGTAGTTTGAAGTTAGGGAATGGTTGAGAAACCATCAAAATTTTCGCTGGTCTGATACTCGAAAACAATAACTGGAATGGCCTAGGGGAAAAGTACACACACCACTGTAATCGGACGTGTTTCTACTTTGAGATGCAACAGGAATTTCTCGAGTTCGTCAATCCATTCGCCAGATATGGGAGTTAGAAGTGAAGGAATGGTTGGGAATCCATCAAAATTTTCGCAAGTCTGATTCCCGAAACCAATAACTACAAAGGCCTAGGGGAAAAATACACATGCATTTGTAATCGTGCGAGTTCCTACTTTCGGATGCAACAGGAATTTCTCGAGTTCGTCAATCCGTTCGCGAGATATGGGAGTTTGAAGTTAAGGAACGCTTGAGCAACCATCAAAATTTTCGCAAGTCTGATACTCGAAACCAATAACTACTATGGCCTAGGGGAAAAGAACACACACCATTGTAATCGGGCGTGTTTCTACTTTCAGATGCAACAGGAATTCCTCGAGATCGTCAATCCGTTCCCGAGATATGGGAGTTTGAAATTAAGGAATGGTTGAGAAACCATCAAAATTTTCGCAAGTCTGATTCCCGAAATCAATAACTACAAAGGCCTAGGGGAAAAGTACACACACCATAGTAATCGGGCGGGTTTCTACTTTCAGATGCAACAGGAATTTCTCGAGTTCGTCAATCCGTTCGCGATATATGGGAGTTTGAAGTTAAGGAACGCTTGAGCAACAATCAAAATTTTCACAAGTCTGATACTCGAAATCAATAACTACTATGGCCTAGGGGAAAAGTACACACACCATTGTAATCGGGCGAGCTTCTACTTTCAGATGCAATAGGAATTTCTCGAGTTCGTCAATCCATTCGCGAGATATGGGAGTTTGAAGTTAAGGAATGTTTGAGAAACCATCAAAATTTTCGCAAGTCTGATTTCCGAAACCAATAACTACAAAGGCCTAGGGGAAAATACACATACCGTTGTAATCGGGCGAGTTACTACTTTCAGATGCAATAGGAATTTCTCGAGTTCGTCAATCCGTTCACGAGATATGGGAGTTTGAAGTTAAGGAACGTTTGAGAAACCATCAAAATTTTCGCAAGTCTGATACTCGAAACCAATAACTACTATGGCCTAGGGCAAAAATACACACACCGCTGTAATCGGGCGAGTTTTTGCTTTCAGGTGCAACAGGAAATTCTCGAGTTCGTCAATCCGTTCGCGAGATATGGGAGTTTGAAGTTAAGGAACGCTTGAGCAACCATCAAAATTTTCGCAAGTCTGATACTCGAAACCAATAACTACTATGGCCTAGGGGAAAAGAAAACACACACTTGTAATCGGGCGTGTTTCTACTTTCAGATGCAACAGGAATTCCTCGAGATCGTCAATCCGTTCGCGAGATATGGGAGTTTGAAGTTAGGGAATGGTTCAGAAACCATCGAAATTTTCGCTGGTCTGATACTCGAAACCAATAACTACTATGGCCTAGGGGAAAAGAACACACACCATTGTAATCGGGCGTGTTTCTACTTTCACATGCAACAGGAATTTCTCGAGTTCGTCAATCCGTTCGCGAGATATGGGAGTTTGAAGTTAGGGAATGGTTGAGAACACCATCAAAATTTTCGCTGGTCTGATACTCGAAACCAATAACTACTATGGCCTAGGGCAAAAATACACATACCGCTGTAATCGGGCGAGTTTCTGCTTTCAGGTCCAACAGGAATTTCTCGAGTTCGTCAATCCGTTCTCGAGATATGGGAATTGGAAGTTAAGGAATGGTTTGAAACCATCAAAAATTTCGCTGGTCTGGTACTCGAATTCAATAACTAGAATGGCCTAGGGGAAAAGTACACACACCATTGTAATCGGGCGAGTTTCTACTTTCAGATGCAACAGGAATTTCTCGAGTTCGTCAAACCGTTCGCGAGATATGGGAGTTTGAAGTTAAGGAATGGTTGAGAAACCATCAAAATTTTCGCTGGTCTGATACTCGAAACCGATAATTGGAATGGCCTAGGGGAAAAGTACACACACCACTGTAATCGGGCGTGTCTCTACTTTCAGATGCAACAGGAATTTCTCGTGATCGTCAATCCGTTCTCGAGATATGGGAGTTTGATATTAAGGAATGGTTGAGAAACCATCAAAATTTTCGCAACTCAGATACTCGAAACCAATAACTACTATGGCCTAGGGCAAAAATGTACATACCTCTGTAATCGGGCGAGTTTCTACTTTCAGATGCAACAAGAATTTCTCGAGTTCGTCAATTCGTGCGCGAGATATGGGAGTTTGAAGTTAAGGAAATGTTGAGAAACCATCACAATTTTCGCTGGTCTGATACTCGAAACCAATAACTGGAGTGGCCTAGCGGAAAAGTACACACACCCTTGTAATCGGGCGAGTTTCTGCTTTCAGATGCAACAAGAATTTCTCGAGTTCGTCAGTGCGTTCGCGAGCTATGGGAGATTGAAGTTAAGGAATGGTTGAGAAACCATCAAAATTTTCGCAAGTGTGATTCCCGAAACCAATAACTACAAAGGCCTAGGGGAAAAATACGCGTGCCGCTGTAATCGTGCGAGTTTCTACTTTCAGATGCAACCGGAATTTCTCGAGTTCGTGAATCCGTTCGCGAGGTATAGGAGTTCGAAGTTAAGGAATGGTTGAGAAACCATCAAAATTTTCGCAAGTCTGATAATCGAAACCAATAACTACAAAGACCTAGGGGAAAAATACACATGCCGTTGTAATCATGCGAGTTTCAACTTTCAGATGCAACAGGAATTTCTCGAGTTCGTGAATCCGTTCGCGAGATAAAGGAGTTCGAAGTTAAGGAATGGTTGAGAAACAATCAAAATTTTCGCAAGTCTGATACTCGAAACCAATAACTACTATGGCCTAGAGGAAAAGTACACACACCAATGTAATCGGGCGTGTTTCTACTTTCAGATGCAACAGGAATTTCTCGAGCTCGTCAATCCATTCGCGAGATATGGGAGTTTGAAGTTAAGGAATGTTTGAGGAACCATCAAAATTTTCGCAAGTCTGATTCCCGAAACCAATAACTACAAAGGCCTAGGGGAAAAATACACATACCGTTGTAATCGGGCGAGTTTCTACTTTCAGATGCAACAGGTATTTCTCGAGATCGTCAATCCGTTCGCGAGATATGGGAGTTTGAAATTAAGGAATGGTTGAGAAACCATCAAAATTTTCGCAACTCAGATACTCGAAACCAATAACTACTATGGCCTAGGGCAAAAATGCACATACCTCTGTAATCGGGCGAGTTTCTACTTTCAGATGCAACAAGAATTTCTCGAGTTCGTCAATTCGTTCGCGAGATATGGGAGTTTGAAGTTAAGGAAATGTTGAGAAATCATCACAATTTTCGCTGGTCTGATACTCGAAACCAATAACTGGAGTGGCCTAGGGGAAAGTACACACACCCTTGTAATCGGGCGAGTTTCTGCTTTCAGATGCAACAAGAATTTCTCGAGTTCGTCAGTGCGTTCGCGAGCTATGGGAGATTGAAGTTAAGGAATGTTTGAGGAACTATCAAAATTTTCGCAAGTCTGATTCCCGAAACCAATAACTACAAAGGCCTAGGGGAAAAATACACATACCGTTGTAATCGGGCGAGTTTCTACTTTCAGATGCAACAGGAATTTCTCGAGATCGTCAATCCGTTCGCCAGATATGGGAGTTAGAAGTGAAGGAATGGTTGAGAATCCATCAAAATTTTCGCAAGTCTGATTCCCGAAACCAATAAATACAAAGGCCTAGGGGAAAAATACGCGTGCCGTTGTAATCGTGCGAGTTTCTACTTTCAGACGCAACAGGAATTTCTCGAGTACGTCAATCCGTTCGCGAGATATGGGAGTTTGAAGTTAAGGAACGCTTGAGCAACCATCAAAATAATCGCAAGTCTGATACTCGAAACCAATAACTACTATGGCCTAGGGCAAAAATACACACACCGCTGTAATCGGGCGAGTTTCTGCTTTCAGGTCCAACAGGAATTTCTCGAGTTCGTCAATCCGTTCTCGAGATATGGGAGTTTGAAGTTAAGGAATGGTTGAGAAACCATCAAAAATTTCGCTGGTCTGGTACTCGAATCCAATAACTAGAACGGCCTAGGGGAAAAGTACACACACCACTGTAATCGGGCGAGTTTCTACTTTCAGATGCAACAGGAATTTCTCGAGTTCGTCAAACCGTTCGCGAGATATGGGAGTTTGAAGTTAAGGAATGGTTGAGAAACCATCAAAATTTTCGCTGGTCTGATACTCGAAACCAATAACTGGAATGGCCTAGGGGAAAAGTACACACACCACTGTAATCGGGCGTGTTTCTACTTTCAGATGCAACAGGAATTTCTCGTGATCGTCAATCCGTTCGCGAGATATGGGAGTTTGAAATTAAGGAATGGTTGAGAAACCATCAAAATTTTCGCAACTCAGATACTCGAAACCAATAACTACTATGGCCTAGGGCAAAAATGCACATACCTCTGTAATCGGGCGAGTTTCTACTTTCAGATGCAACAAGAATTTCTCGAGTTCGTCAATTCGTTCGCGAGATATGGGAGTTTGAAGTTAAGGAAATGTTGAGAAATCATCACAATTTCCGCTGGTCTGATACTCGAAACCAATAACTGGAGTGGCCTAGGGGAAAAGTACACACACCCTTGTAATCGGGCGAGTTTCTGCTTTCAGATGCAACAAGAATTTCTCGAGTTCGTCAGTGCGTTCGCGAGCTATGGGAGATTGAAGTTAAGGAATGTTTGAGGAACTATCAAAATTTTCGCAAGTCTGATTCCCGAAACCAATAACTACAAAGGCCTAGGGGAAAAATACACATACCGTTGTAATCGGGCGAGTTTCTACTTTCAGATGCAACAGGAATTTCTCGAGATCGTCAATCCGTTCGCCAGATATGGGAGTTAGAAGTGAAGGAATGGTTGAGAATCCATCAAAATTTTCGCAAGTCTGATTCCCGAAACCAATAAATACAAAGGCCTAGGGGAAAAATACGCGTGCCGTTGTAATCGTGCGAGTTTCTACTTTCAGACGCAACAGGAATTTCTCGAGTACGTCAATCCGTTCGCGAGATATGGGAGTTTGAAGTTAAGGAACGCTTGAGCAACCATCAAAATTTTCGCAAGTCTGATTCCCGAAACCAATAACTACAGAGGCCTAGGGGAAAAAACATATACTGTTGTAATCGGGCGAGTTCCTACTTTCAGATGCAACAGGAATTTCTCGAGCTCGTCAATCCAGTCGCGAGATATGGGAGTTTGAAGTTAAGGAATGTTTGAGGAACTATCAAAATTTTCGCAAGTCTGATTCCCGAAACCAATAACTACAAAGGCCTAGGGAAAAATACACATACCGTTGTACTCGGGCGAGTTTCTACTTTCAGATGCAACAGGAATTTCTCGAGATCGTCACTCCGTTCGCCAGATATGGGAGTTAGAAGTGAAGGAATGGTTGAGAATCCATCAAAATTTTCGCAAGTCTGATTCCCGAAACCAATAACTACAAAGGCCTAGGGGAAAAATACACATGCATTTGTAATCGTGTGAGTTTCTACTTTCGGATGCAACAGGAATTTCTCGAGTTCGTCAATCCGTTCGCGAGATATGGGAGTTTGAAGTTAAGGAACGCTTGAGCAACCATCAAAATTTTCGCAAGTCTGATACTCGAAACCAATAACTACTATGGCCTAGGGGAAAAGAACACACACCATTGTAATCGGGCGTGTTTCTACTTTCAGATGCAACAGGAATTCCTCGTGATCGTCAATCCGTTCCCGAGATATGGGAGTTTGAAATTAAGGAATGGTTGAGAAACCATCAAAATTTTCGCAAATCTGATTCCCGAAACCAATAACTACAAAGGCCTAGGGGAAAAGTACACACACCATAGTAATCGGGCGAGTTTCTACTTTCAGATGCAACAGGAATTTCTCTAGTTCGTCAATCCGTTCGCGATATATGGGAGTTTGAAGTTAAGGAACGCTTGAGCAACAATCAAAATTTTCACAAGTCTGATACTCGATACCAATAACTACTATGGCCTAGGGGAAAAGTACACACACCATTGTAATCGGGCGAGTTTCTACTTTCAGATGCAACAGGAATTTCTCGAGTTCGTCAATCCATTCGCGCGATATGGGAGTTTGAAGTTAAGGAATGTTTGAGGAACCATCAAAATTGTCGCAAGTCTGATACTCGAAACCAATAACTACTATGGCCTAGGGCAAAAATACACACACCGCTGTAATCGGGCGAGTTTCTGCTTTCAGGTGCAACAGGAAATTCTCGAGTTCGTCAATCCGTTCTCGAGATATGGGAGTTTGAAGTTAAGGAATTGTTGAGAAACCTTCAAAATTTTCGCTGGTCTGATTCTCGAAACCAATAACTGGAATGGCCTAGGGGAATAGTACAAACACCATTGTAATCGGGCGAGTTTCTACTTTGAGGTGCAACAGGAATTTCTCGAGGTCGTCAATCCGTTCGCCAGATATGGGAGTTAGAAGTGAAGGAATGGTTGAGAAACCATCAAAATAATCGCAAGTCTGATTCCCGAAACCAATAACTACAAAGGCCTAGGGGAAAAATACACATGCATTTGTAATCGTGCGAGTTCCTATTTTCGGATGCAACAGGAATTTCTCGAGTTCGTCAATCCGTTCGCGAGATATGGGAGTTTGAAGTTAAGGAACGCTTGAGCAACCATCAAAATTTTCGCAAGTCTGATACTCGAAACCAATAACTACTATGGCCTAGGGGAAAAGAACACACACCATTGTAATCGGGCGTGTTTCTACTTTCAGATGCAACAGGAATTCCTCGAGATCGTCAATCCGTTCCCGAGATATGGGAGTTTGAAGTTAAGGAATGGTTGAGAAACCATCAAAATTTTCGACGGTCTGATACTCGAAACCAATAACTACAAAGGCCTAGGGGAAAAATACACACACCATTGTAATCGGGCGAGTTTCTACTTTCAGACGCAACAGGAATTTCTCGAGTTCGTCAATCCGTTCGCGAGATATGGGAGTTTGAAGTTAAGGAACGCTTGAGCAACCATCAAAATTTTCGCAAGTCTGATTCCCGAAACCAATAACTACAGAGGCCTAGGGGAAAAATACATATACTGTTGTAATCGGGCGAGTTTCTACTTTCACATGCAACAGGAATTTCTCGAGCTCGTCAATCCAGTCGCGAGATATGGGAGTTTGAAGTTAAGGAATGTTTGAGGAACTATCAAAATTTTCGCAAGTCTGATACCCGAAACCAATAACTACAAAGGCCTAGGGGAAAAATACACATACCGTTGTAATCGGGCGAGTTTCTACTTTCAGATGCAACAGGAATTTCTCGAGATCGTCAATCCGTTCGCCAGATATGGGAGTTAGAAGTGAAGGAATGGTTGAGAATCCATCAAAATTTTCGCGAGTCTGATTCCCGAAACCAATAACTACAAAGGCCTAGGGGAAAAGTACACATGAATTTGTAATCGTGTGAGTTTCTACTTTCGGATGCAACAGGAATTTCTCGAGTTCGTCAATCCGTTCGCGAGATATGGGAGTTTGAAGTTGAGGAACGCTTGAGCAACCATCAAAATTTTCGCAAGTCTGAAACTCGAAACCAATAACTACTATGGCCTAGGGGAAAAGAACACACACCATTGTAATCGGGCGTGTTTCTACTTTCAGATGCAACAGGAATTCCTCGTGATCGTCAATCCGTTCCCGAGATATGGGAGTTTGAAATTAAGGAATGGTTGAGAAACCATCAAAATTTTCGCAAATCTGATTCCCGAAACCAATAACTACAAAGGCATAGGGGAAAAGTACACACACCATAGTAATCGGGCGAGTTTCTACTTTCAGATGCAACAGGAATTTCTCTAGTTAGTCAATCCGTTCGCGATATATGGGAGTTTGAAGTTAAGGAACGCTTGAGCAACAATCAAAATTTTCACAAGTCTGATACTCGATACCAATAACTACTATGGCCTAGGGGAAAAGTACACACACCATTGTAATCGGCCGAGTTTCTACTTTCAGATGCAACAGGAATTTCTCGAGTTCGTCAATCCATTCGCGCGATATGGGAGTTTGAAGTTAAGGAATGTTTGAGGAACCATCAAAATTGTCGCAAGTCTGATTTCCGAAACCAATAACTACAAAGGCCTAGGGGAAAAATACACATACCGTTGTAATCGGGCGAGTCTCTACTTTCAGATGCAACAGGAATTTCTCGAGATCGTCAATCCGTTCGCCAGATATGGGAGTTAGAAGTGAAGGAATGGTTGAGAATCCATCAAAATTTTCGCAAGTTTGATTCCCGAAACCAATAACTACAAAGGCCTAGGGGAAAAGTACACACACCATTGTAATCGGGCGAGTTTCTACTTTCAGATGCTACAGGAATTTCTCGAGTTCGTCAAACCGTTCGCGAGATATGGGAGTTTGAAGTTAAGGAATGGTTGAGAAACCATCAAAATTTTCGCTGGTCTGATACTCGAAACCGATAACAGGAATGGCCTAGGGGAAAAGTACACACACCACTGTAATCGGGCGTGTTTCTACTTTCAGATGCAACAGGAATTTCTCGAGTTCGTCAAACCGTTCGCGAGATATGGGAGTTTGAAGTTAAGGAAATGTTGAGAAACCATCACAATTTTCGCTGGTCTGATACTCGAAACCGATAACAGGAATGGCCTAGGGGAAAAGTACACACACCACTGTAATCGGGCGTGTTTCTACTTTCAGATGCAACAGGAATTTCTCGTGATCGTCAATCCGTTCGCGAGATATGGGAGTTTGAAATTAAGGAATGGTTGAGAAACCATCAAAATTTTCGCAACTCAGACACTCGAAACCAATAACTACTATGGCCTAGGGCAAAAATGCACATACCTCTGTAATCGGGCGAGTTTCTACTTTCAGATGCAACAAGAATTTCTCGAGTTCGTCAATTCGTTCGCGAGATATGGGAGTTTGAAGTTAAGGAATGGTTGAGAAACCATCAAAATTTTCGCAAGTCTGATAATCGAAACCAATAACTACTATGGCCTAGGGGAAAGGTACAACCACCATTCTAATCGGGCGAGTTTCTACTTTCAGACGCAACAGGAATTTCTCGAGCTCGTCAATCCGTTCGCGAGATATGGGAGTTTGAAATTAAGGAACGCTTGAGCAACAATCAAAATTTTCGCAAGTCTGATTCCCGAAACCGATAACTACAAAGGCCTAGGGGAAAAATACACATACCGTTGTAATCGGGCGAGTTTCTACTTTCAGATGGAACAGGAATTTCTCGAGATCGTCAATCCGTTCGCCAGATATGGGAGTTAGAAGTGAAGGAATGGTTGAGAATCCATCAAAATTTTCGCAAGTTCGATTCCCGAAACCAATAACTACAAAGGCCTAGGGGAAAAGTACACACACCATTGTAATCGGGCGAGTTTCTACTTTCAGATGCAACAGGAATTTCTCGAGTTCGTCAAACCGTTCGCGAGATATGGGAGTTTGAAGTTAAGGAATGGTTGAGAAACCATCAAAATTTTCGCTGGTCTGATACTCGAAACCGATAACAGGAATGGCCTAGGGGAAAAGTACACACACCACTGTAATCGGGCGTGTTTCTACTTTCAGATGCAACAGGAATTTCTCGTGATCGTCAATCCGTTCGCGAGATATGGGAGTTTGAAATTAAGGAATGGTTGAGAAACCATCAAAATTTTCGCAACTCAGATACTCGAAACCAATAACTACTATGGCCTAGGGCAAAAATGCACATACCTCTGTAATCGGGCGAGTTTCTACTTTCAGATGCAACAAGAATTTCTCGAGTTCGTCAATTCGTTCGCGAGATATGGGAGTTTGAAGTTAAGGAAATGTTGAGAAACCATCACAATTTTCGCTGGTCTGATACTCGAAACCAATAACTGGAGTGGCCTAGGGGAAAAGTACACACACCCTTGTAATCGGGCGAGTTTCTGCTTTCAGATGCAACAAGAATTTCTCGAGTTCGTCAGTGCGTTCGCGAGCTATGGGAGATTGAAGTTAAGGAATGGTTGAGAAACCATCAAAATTTTCGCAAGTCTGATACTCGAAACCAATAACTACTATGGCCTAGGGGAAAAGTACACACACCATTGTAATCGGGCGAGTTTCTACTTTCAGATGCAACAAGAATTTCTCGAGTTCGTCAATTCGTTCGCGAGATATGGGAGTTTGAAGTTAAGGAATGGTTGAGAAACCATCAAAATTTTCGCAAGTCTGATAATCGAAACCAATAACTACTATGGCCTAGGGGAAAGGTACAACCACCATTCTAATCGGGCGAGTTTCTACTTTCAGACGCAACAGGAATTTCTCGAGCTCGTCAATCCGTTCGCGAGATATGGGAGTTTGAAATTAAGGAACGCTTGAGCAACAATCAAAATTTTCGCAAGTCTGATTCCCGAAACCGATAACTACAAAGGCCTAGGGGAAAAATACACATACCGTTGTAATCGGGCGAGTTTCTACTTTCAGATGGAACAGGAATTTCTCGAGATCGTCAATCCGTTCGCCAGATATGGGAGTTAGAAGTGAAGGAATGGTTGAGAATCCATCAAAATTTTCGCAAGTTCGATTCCCGAAACCAATAACTACAAAGGCCTAGGGGAAAAGTACACACACCATTGTAATCGGGCGAGTTTCTACTTTCAGATGCAACAGGAATTTCTCGAGTTCGTCAAACCGTTCGCGAGATATGGGAGTTTGAAGTTAAGGAATGGTTGAGAAACCATCAAAATTTTCGCTGGACTGATACTCGAAACCGATAACAGGAATGGCCTAGGGGAAAAGTACACACACCACTGTAATCGGGCGTGTTTCTACTTTCAGATGCAACAGGAATTTCTCGTGATCGTCAATCCGTTCGCGAGATATGGGAGTTTGAAATTAAGGAATGGTTGAGAAACCATCAAAATTTTCGCAACTCAGATACTCGAAACCAATAACTACTATGGCCTAGGGCAAAAATGCACATACCTCTGTAATCGGGCGAGTTTCTACTTTCAGATGCAACAAGAATTTCTCGAGTTCGTCAATTCGTTCGCGAGATATGGGAGTTTGAAGTTAAGGAAATGTTGAGAAACCATCACAATTTTCGCTGGTCTGATACTCGAAACCAATAACTGGAGTGGCCTAGGGGAAAAGTACACACACCCTTGTAATCGGGCGAGTTTCTGCTTTCAGATGCAACAAGAATTTCTCGAGTTCGTCAGTGCGTTCGCGAGCTATGGGAGATTGAAGTTAAGGAATGGTTGAGAAACCATCAAAATTTTCGCAAGTCTGATACTCGAAACCAATAACTACTATGGCCTAGGGGAAAAGTACACACACCATTGTAATCGGGCGAGTTTCTACTTTCAGATGCAACAGGAATTTCTCGAGTTCGTCAAACCGTTCGCGAGATATGGGAGTTTGAAGTTAAGGAATGGTTGAGAAACCATCAAAATTTTCGCAAGTCTGATAATCGAAACCAATAACTACTATGGCCTAGGGGAAAAGTACACCCACCATTGTAATCGGGCGAGTTTCTACTTTCAGACGCAACAGGAATTTCTCGAGCTCGTCAATCCGTTCGCGAGATATGGGAGTTTGAAATTAAGGAACGCTTGAGCAACAATCAAAATTTTCGCAAGTCTGATTCCCGAAACCAATAACTACAAAGGCCTAGGGGAAAAATACACATACTGTTGTAATCGGGCGAGTTTCTACTTTCAGATGCAACAGGAATTTCTCGAGCTCGTCAATCCAGTCGCGAGATATGGGAGTTTGAAGTTAAGGAATGTTTGAGCAACTATCAAAATTTTCGCAAGTCTGATTCCCGAAACCAATAACTACAAAGGCCTAGGGGAAAAATACACATACCGTTGTAATCGGGCGAGTTTCTACTTTCAGATGCTACAGGAATTTCTCGAGTTCGTCAAACCGTTCGCGAGATATGGGAGTTTGAAGTTAAGGAAATGTTGAGAAACCATCACAATTTTCGCTGGTCTGATACTCGAAACCGATAACAGGAATGGCCTAGGGCAAAATTACCCTTACCGCTGTATTCGGGCGAGTTTCTACTTTCAGATGCAACAGGAATTTCTCGAGTTCGTCAATCCGTTCGGGAGATATGGGAGTTTGAAGTTAAGGAATGGTTGAGAAAGCATCAAAATTTTCGCAACTCTGATACTCGATACCAATAACTACTATGGCCTAGGGCAAAAATACACATACCGCTGTAATCGAGCGAGCTTCTACTTTCAGATGCAACAGGAATTTCTCGTGATCGTCAATCTGTTCGCCAGATATGGGAGTTAGAAGTGAAGGAATGGTTGAGAATCCATCAAAATTTTCGCAAGTTTGATTCCCGAAACCAATAACTACAAAGGCCTAGGGGAAAAATACACATACCGTTGTAATCGGGCGAGTATCTACTTTCAGATGCAACAGGTATTTCTCGAGATCGTCAATCCGTTCGCGAGATATGGGAGTTTGAAATTAAGGAATGGTTGAGAAACCATCAAAATAATCGCAAGTCTGATACTCGAAACCAATAACTACTATGGCCTAGGGCAAAAATACACACACCGCTGTAATCGGGCGAGTTTCTGCTTTCAGGTCCAACAGGAATTTCTCGAGTTCGTCAATCCGTTCTCGAGATATGGGAGTCTGAAGTTAAGGAATGGTTGAGAAACCATCAAAAATTTCGCTGGTCTGGTACTCGAATCCAATAACTAGAATGGCCTAGGGGAAAAGTACACACACCATTGTAATCGGGCGAGTTTCTACTTTCAGATGCAACAGGAATTTCTCGAGTTCGTCAAACCGTTCGCGAGATATGGGAGTTTGAAGTTAAGGAATGGTTGAGAAACCATCAAAATTTTCGCAAGTCTGATAATCGAAACCAATAACTACTATGGCCTAGGGGAAAAGTACACCCACCATTGTAATCGGGCGAGTTTCTACTTTCAGACGCAACAGGAATTTCTCGAGCTCGTCAATCCGTTCGCGAGATATGGGAGTTTGAAATTAAGGAACGCTTGAGCAACAATCAAAATTTTCGCAAGTCTGATTCCCGAAACCAATAACTACAAAGGCCTAGGGGAAAAATACACATGCTGTTGTAATCGGGCGAGTTTCTACTTTCAGATGCAACAGGAATTTCTCGAGCTCGTCAATCCAGTCGCGAGATATGGGAGTTTGAAGTTAAGGAATGTTTGAGCAACTATCAAAATTTTCGCAAGTCTGATTCCCGAAACCAATAACTACAAAGGCCTAGGGGAAAAATACACATACCGTTGTAATCGGGCGAGTTTCTACTTTCAGATGCAACAGGAATTTCTCGAGATCGTCAATCCGTTCGCCAGATATGGGAGTTAGAAGTGAAGGAATGGTTGAGAATCCATCAAAATTTTCGCAAGTTTGATTCCCGAAACCAATAACTACAAAGGCCTAGGGGAAAAGTACACACACCATTGTAATCGGGCGAGTTACTACTTTCAGATGCAACAGGAATTTCTCGAGTTCGTCAAACCGTTCGCGAGATATGGGAGTTTGAAGTTAAGGAAATGTTGAGAAACCATCACAATTTTCGCTGGTCTGATACTCGAAACCGATAACAGGAATGGCCTAGGGGAAAAGTACACACACCACTGTAATCGGGCGTGTTTCTACTTTCAGATGCAGCAGGAATTTCTCGTGATCGTCAATCCGTTCGGGAGATATGGGAGTTTGAAATTAAGGAATGGTTGAGAAACCATCAAAATTTTCGCAACTCAGATACTCGAAACCAATAACTACTATGGCCTAGGGCAAAAATGCACATACCTCTGTAATCGGGCGAGTTTCTACTTTCGGATGCAACAAGAATTTCTCGAGTTCGTCAATTCGTTCGCGAGATATGGGAGTTTGAAGTTAAGGAAATGTTGAGAAACCATCACAATTTTCGCTGGTCTGATACTCGAAACCAATAACTGGAGCGGCCTAGGGGAAAAGTACACACACCCTTGTAATCGGGCGAGTTTCTGCTTTCAGATGCAACAAGAATTTCTCGAGTTCGTCAGTGCGTTCGCGAGCTATGGGAGATTGATATTAAGGAATGGTTGAGAAACCATCAAAATTTTCGCAAGTCTGATTCCCGAAACCAATAACTACAAAGGCCTAGGGGAAAAATACGCGTGCCGTTGTAATCGTGCGAGTTTCCACTTTCAGATGCAACAGGAATTTCTCGAGTTCGTGAATCCGTTCGCGAGATATAGGAGTTCGAAGTTAAGGAATGGTTGAGAAACCATCAAAATTTTCGCAAGTCTGATAATCGAAACCAATAACTACTATGGCCTAGGGGAAAAGTACACCCACCATTGTAATCGGGCGAGTTTCTACTTTCAGACGCAACAGGAATTTCTCGAGCTCGTCAATCCGTTCGCGAGATATGGGAGTTTGAAATTAAGGAACGCTTGAGCAACAATCAAAATTTTCGCAAGTCTGATTCCCGAAACCAATAACTACAAAGGCCTAGGGGAAAAATACACATACCGTTGTAATCGGGCGAGTTTCTACTTTCAGATGCAACAGGAATTTCTCGAGCTCGTCAATCCAGTCGCGAGATATGGGAGTTTGAAGTTAAGGAATGTTTGAGGAACTATCAAAATTTTCGCAAGTCTGATTCCCGAAACCAATAACTACAAAGGCCTAGGGGAAAAATACACATACCGTTGTAATCGGGCGAGTTTCTACTTCCAGATGCAACAGGAATTTCTCGAGATCGTCAATCCGTTCGCCAGATATGGGAGTTAGAAGTGAAGGAATGGTTGAGAATCCATCAAAATTTTCGCAATTCTGATTCCCGAAACCAATAACTACAAAGGCCTAGGGAAAAAATACACATGCAGTTTTAATCGTGCGAGTTTCTACTTTCGGATGCAACAGGAATTTCTCGTGTTCGTCAATCCGTTCGCGAGATATGGGAGTTTGAAGTTAAGGAATGGTTGAGAAACCATCAAAATTTTCGCTGGTCTGATACGCGAAACCAATAACTGGAGTGTCCTAGGGGAAAAGTACACACACCCTTGTAATCGGGCGAGTTTCTACTTTCAGACGCAACAGGAATTTCTCGAGTTCGTCAATCCGTTCGCGAGATATGGGAGTTTGAAATTAAGGAATGGTTGAGAAACCATCAAAGTTTTCGCAACTCAGATACTCGAAACCAATAACTACTATGGCCTAGGGCAAAAATGCACATACCTCTGTAATCGGGCGAGTTTCTACTTTCAGATGCAACAAGAATTTCTCGAGTTCGTCAATTCGTTCGCGAGATATGGGAGTTTGAAGTTAAGGAAATGTTGAGAAACCATCACAATTTTCGCTGGTCTGATACTCGAAACCAATAACTGGAGTGGCCTAGGGGAAAAGTACACACACCCTTGTAATCGGGCGAGTTTCTGCTTTCAGATGCAACAAGAATTTCTCGAGTTCGTCAGTGCGTTCGCGAGATATGGGAGATTGAAGTTAAGGAATGGTTGAGAAACCATCAAAATTTTCGCAAGTCTGATTCCCGAAACCAATAACTACAAAGGCCTAGGGGAAAAATACACATTCCGTTGTAATCGGGCGAGTTTCTACTTTCAGATGCAACAGGAATTTCTCGAGGTCGTCAATCCGTTCGCCAGATATGGGAGTTAGAAGTGAAGGAATGGTTGAGAATCCATCAAAATTTTCGCCAGTCTGACTCCCGAAACCAATAACTACAAAGGTCTAGGGAAAAAATACACATGCAGTTGTAATCGTGCGAGTTTCTACTTTCGGATGCAACAGGAATTTCTCGAGTTCGTCAATCCGTTCGCGAGATATGGGAGTTTGAAGGTAAGGAATGGTTGAGAAAACATCAAAATTTTCGCTGGTCTGATACGCGAAACCAATAACTGGAGTGGCCTAGGGCAAAAGTACACACACCCTTGTAATCGGGCGAGTTTCTACTTTCAGACGCAACAGGAATTTCTCGAGTTCGTCAATCCGTTCGCGAGATATGGGAGTTTGAAGTTAAGGAACGCGTGAGCAACTATCAAAATTTTCGCAAGTCTGATACTCGAAACCAATAACTACTATGGACTAGGGGAAAAGAACACACACCATTGTAATCGGGCGTGTTTCTATTTTCAGATGCAAGAGGAATTTCTCGAGATCGTCAATCCGTTCCCGAGATATGGGAGTTTGAAATTAAGGAATGGTTGAGAAACCATCAAAATTTTCGCAAGTCTGATTCCCGAAACCAATAACTACAAAGGTCTAGGGAAAAGTTCACACACCATTGTAATCGGGCGAGTTTCTACTTTCAGATGCAACAGGAATTTCTCGAGATCGTCAATCCGTTCGCGAGATATGGGAGTTTGAAGTTAAGGAATGGTTGAGAAACCATCATAATTTTCGCTGGTCTGATACGCGAAACCAATAACTGGAGTGGCCTAGGGGAAAAATACGCATGCCGTTGTAATCGAGCGAGTTTCTACTTTCAGATGCAACAGGAATTTCTCGAGTTCGTGAATCCGTTCGCGAGATATAGGAGTTCGAAGTTAAGGAATGGTTGAGAAACCATCAAAATTTTCGCTGGTCTGATACTCGAAACCAATAACTGGAATGGCCTAGGGGAAAAGTACACACACCACTGTAATCGGGCGTGTTTCTACTTTCAGATGCAACAGGAATTTCTCGAGATCGTCAATCCGTTCGCGAGATATGGGAGTTAGAACTTAAGGAATGGTTGAGAACCCATCAAAATTTTCGCAAGTCTGATTCCCGAAACCAATAACTACAAAGGCCTAGGGGAAAAATGCGCGTGCCGTTGTAATCGTGCGAGTTTCTACTTTCAGATGCAACAGGAATTTCTCGAGTTCGTGAATCCGTTCGCGAGATATAGGAGTTCGAAGTTAAGGAATGGTTGAGAAACCATCAAAATTTTCGCAAGTCTGATAATCGAAACCAATAACTACAAAGGCCTAGGGGAAAAATACACATACTGTTGTAACCGGGCGAGTTTCTACTTTGAGATGCAACAGGAATTTCTCGAGCTCGTCAATCCAGTCGCGAGATATGGGAGTTTGAAGTTAAGGAATGTTTGAGGAACCATCAAAATTTTCGCAAGTCTGATTCCCGAAACCAATAACTACAAAGGCCTAGGGGAAAAATACACATACCGTTGTAATCGGGCGAGTTTCTACTTTCAGATGCAACAGGAATTTCTCGAGATCGTCAATCCGTTCGCCAGATATGGGAGTTAGAAGTGAAGGAATGGTTGAGAATCCATCAAAATTTTCGCAAGTCTGACTCCCGAAACCAATAACTACAAAGGTCTAGGGAAAAAATACACATGCAGTTGTAATCGTGCGAGTTTCTACTTTCGGATGCAACAGGAATTTCTCGAGTTCGTCAATCCGTTCGCGAGATATGGGAGTTTGAAGGTAAGGAATGGTTGAGAAAACATCAAAATTTTCGCTGGTCTGATACGCGAAACCAATAACTGGAGTGGCCTAGGGGAAAAGTACACACACCCTTGTAATCGGGCGAGTTTCTACTTTCAGACGCAACAGGAATTTCTCGAGTTCGTCAATCCGTTCGCGAGATATGGGAGTTTGAAGTTAAGGAATGGTTGAGAAACCATCAAAATTTTCGCTGGTCTGATACTCGAAACCAATAACTGGAATGGCCTAGGGGAAAAGTACACACACCACTGGAATCGGGCGTGTTTCTACTTTCAGCTGCAACAGGAATTTCTCGAGATCGTCAATCCGTTCGCGAGATATGGGAGTTTGAAATTAAGGAATTGTTGAGAAACCATCAAAATTTTCGCAACTCTGGTACTCGATACCAATAACTACTATGGCCTAGGGCAAAAACACACATACAGCTGTATTCGGGCGAGCTTCTACTTTCAGATGCAACAGGAATTTCTCGAGTTCGTCAATCCGTTCGCGAGATATGGGACTTTGAGGTTAAGGAATGGTTGAGAAACCATCAAAATTTTCGCTCGTCTGATACTCGAAACCAATAACTGGAATGGCCCAGGGGAAAAGTACATACACCACTGCAATCGGGCGTGTTTCTACTTTCAGATGCAACAGGAATTTCTCGAGATCGTCAATCCGTTCCCGAGATATGGGAGTTTGAAATTAAGGAATGGTTGAGAAACCATCAAAATTTTCGCAAGTCTTATTCCCGAAACCAATAACTACAAAGGCCTAGGGGAAAAATACACATGCCGTTGTAATCGGGCGTGTTTCTACTTTCAGATGCAACAGGAATTTCTCGAGATCGTGAATCCGTTCGCGAGATATGGGAGTTTGAAGTTAAGGAACGGTTGGGAAACCATCAAAATTTTCGCAAGTCTGATTCCCGAAACCAATAACTACAAATGCCTAGGGGAAAAATACACATGCAGTTGTAATCGTGCGAGTTTCTACTTTCAGATGCAACAAGAATTTCTCGAGTTCGTCAATTCGTTCGCGAGATATGGGAGTTTGAAGTTAAGGAAATGTTGAGAAACCATCACAATTTTCGCTGGTCTGATACTCGAAACCAATAACTGGAGTGGCCTAGGGGAAAAGTACACACACCCTTGTAATCGGGCGAGTTTCTGCTTTCAGATGCAACAAGAATTTCTCGAGTTCGTCAGTGCGTTCGCGAGATATGGGAGATTGAAGTTAAGGAATGGTTGAGAAACCATCAAAATTTTCGCAAGTCTGATTCCCGAAACCAATAACTACAAAGGCCTAGGGGAAAAATACACATTCCGTTGTAATCGGGCGAGTTTCTACTTTCAGATGCAACAGGAATTTCTCGAGGTCGTCAATCCGTTCGCCAGATATGGGAGTTAGAAGTGAAGGAATGGTTGAGAATCCATCAAAATTTTCGCCAGTCTGACTCCCGAAACCAATAACTACAAAGGTCTAGGGAAAAAATACACATGCAGTTGTAATCGTGCGAGTTTCTACTTTCGGATGCAACAGGAATTTCTCGAGTTCGTCAATCCGTTCGCGAGATATGGGAGTTTGAAGGTAAGGAATGGTTGAGAAAACATCAAAATTTTCGCTGGTCTGATACGCGAAACCAATAACTGGAGTGGCCTAGGGCAAAAGTACACACACCCTTGTAATCGGGCGAGTTTCTACTTTCAGACGCAACAGGAATTTCTCGAGTTCGTCAATCCGTTCGCGAGATATGGGAGTTTGAAGTTAAGGAACGCGTGAGCAACTATCAAAATTTTCGCAAGTCTGATACTCGAAACCAATAACTACTATGGACTAGGGGAAAAGAACACACACCATTGTAATCGGGCGTGTTTCTATTTTCAGATGCAAGAGGAATTTCTCGAGATCGTCAATCCGTTCCCGAGATATGGGAGTTTGAAATTAAGGAATGGTTGAGAAACCATC
This sequence comes from Ptiloglossa arizonensis, assembly GCF_051014685.1. Classification (NCBI taxonomy): domain Eukaryota; kingdom Metazoa; phylum Arthropoda; class Insecta; order Hymenoptera; family Colletidae; genus Ptiloglossa; species Ptiloglossa arizonensis. The sequence continues at coordinate 4,188,229 of NW_027478385.1, forward strand.
AAAATTTTCGCAAGTCTGATTCCCGAAACCAATAACTACAAAGGTCTAGGGAAAAGTTCACACACCATTGTAATCGGGCGAGTTTCTACTTTCAGATGCAACAGGAATTTCTCGAGATCGTCAATCCGTTCGCGAGATATGGGAGTTTGAAGTTAAGGAATGGTTGAGAAACCATCATAATTTTCGCTGGTCTGATACGCGAAACCAATAACTGGAGTGGCCTAGGGGAAAAATACGCATGCCGTTGTAATCGAGCGAGTTTCTACTTTCAGATGCAACAGGAATTTCTCGAGTTCGTGAATCCGTTCGCGAGATATAGGAGTTCGAAGTTAAGGAATGGTTGAGAAACCATCAAAATTTTCGCTGGTCTGATACTCGAAACCAATAACTGGAATGGCCTAGGGGAAAAGTACACACACCACTGTAATCGGGCGTGTTTCTACTTTCAGATGCAACAGGAATTTCTCGAGATCGTCAATCCGTTCGCGAGATATGGGAGTTAGAACTTAAGGAATGGTTGAGAACCCATCAAAATTTTCGCAAGTCTGATTCCCGAAACCAATAACTACAAAGGCCTAGGGGAAAAATGCGCGTGCCGTTGTAATCGTGCGAGTTTCTACTTTCAGATGCAACAGGAATTTCTCGAGTTCGTGAATCCGTTCGCGAGATATAGGAGTTCGAAGTTAAGGAATGGTTGAGAAACCATCAAAATTTTCGCAAGTCTGATACTCGAAACCAATAACTACTATGGCCTAGGGGAAAAGTACACACACCATTGTAATCGGGCGAGTTTCTACTTTCAGATGCAACAAGAATTTCTCGAGTTCGTCAATTCGTTCGCGAGATATGGGAGTTTGAAGTTAAGGAATGGTTGAGAAACCATCAAAATTTTCGCAAGTCTGATAATCGAAACCAATAACTACTATGGCCTAGGGGAAAGGTACAACCACCATTCTAATCGGGCGAGTTTCTACTTTCAGACGCAACAGGAATTTCTCGAGCTCGTCAATCCGTTCGCGAGATATGGGAGTTTGAAATTAAGGAACGCTTGAGCAACAATCAAAATTTTCGCAAGTCTGATTCCCGAAACCGATAACTACAAAGGCCTAGGGAAAAAATACACATGCAGTTGTAATCGTGCGAGTTTCTACTTTCGGATGCAACAGGAATTTCTCGAGTTCGTCAATCCGTTCGCGAGATATGGGAGTTTGAAGGTAAGGAATGGTTGAGAAAACATCAAAATTTTCGCTGGTCTGATACGCGAAACCAATAACTGGAGTGGCCTAGGGGAAAAGTACACACACCCTTGTAATCGGGCGAGTTTCTACTTTCAGACGCAACAGGAATTTCTCGAGTTCGTCAATCCGTTCGCGAGATATGGGAGTTTGAAGTTAAGGAATGGTTGAGAAACCATCAAAATTTTCGCTGGTCTGATACTCGAAACCAATAACTGGAATGGCCTAGGGGAAAAGTACACACACCACTGGAATCGGGCGTGTTTCTACTTTCAGCTGCAACAGGAATTTCTCGAGATCGTCAATCCGTTCGCGAGATATGGGAGTTTGAAATTAAGGAATTGTTGAGAAACCATCAAAATTTTCGCAACTCTGGTACTCGATACCAATAACTACTATGGCCTAGGGCAAAAACACACATACAGCTGTATTCGGGCGAGCTTCTACTTTCAGATGCAACAGGAATTTCTCGAGTTCGTCAATCCGTTCGCGAGATATGGGACTTTGAGGTTAAGGAATGGTTGAGAAACCATCAAAATTTTCGCTCGTCTGATACTCGAAACCAATAACTGGAATGGCCCAGGGGAAAAGTACATACACCACTGCAATCGGGCGTGTTTCTACTTTCAGATGCAACAGGAATTTCTCGAGATCGTCAATCCGTTCCCGAGATATGGGAGTTTGAAATTAAGGAATGGTTGAGAAACCATCAAAATTTTCGCAAGTCTTATTCCCGAAACCAATAACTACAAAGGCCTAGGGGAAAAATACACATGCCGTTGTAATCGGGCGTGTTTCTACTTTCAGATGCAACAGGAATTTCTCGAGATCGTGAATCCGTTCGCGAGATATGGGAGTTTGAAGTTAAGGAACGGTTGGGAAACCATCAAAATTTTCGCAAGTCTGATTCCCGAAACCAATAACTACAAATGCCTAGGGGAAAAATACACATGCAGTTGTAATCGTGCGAGTTTCTGCTTTCAGATGCAATAGGAATTTCTCGAGTTCGTCAATCCGTTCGCGAGATATGGGAGTTTGAAGTTAAGGAACGCTTGAGCAACCATCAAAATTTTCGCAAGTCTGATACACGAAACCAATAACAACTATGGCCTAGGGGAAAAGAACACACACCATTGTAATCGGGCGTGTTTCTACTTTCACATGCAACAGGAATTTCTCGAGATCGTCAATCCGTTCCCGAGATATGGGAGTTTGAAGTTAAGGAATGGTTGAGAAACCAACAAAATTTTCGACGGTCTGATACTCGAAACCAATAACTACAAAAGCCTAGGGGAAAAATACACATGCCGTTGTAATCGTGCGAGTTTCTACTTTCACATGCAACAGGAATTTCTCGTGTTCGTGAATCCGTTCGCGAGATATAGGAGTTCGAAGTTAAGGAATGGTTGAGAAACCATCAAAATTTTCGCAAGTCTGATAATCGAAACCAATAACTACTATGGCCTAGGGGAAAAGTACACTTACCGCTGTATTCGGGCGAGTTTCTACTTTCAGATGCAACAGGAATTTCTCGAGTTTGTCAATCCGTTCGCGTGATATGGGAGATTGAAGTAAAGGAATGTTTGAGGAACCATCAAAATTTTCGCAAGTCTGATAATCGAAACCAATAACTACTATGGCCTAGGGGAAAAGCACACTGACCGCTGTATTCGGGCGAGTTTCTACTTTCAGATGCAACAGGAATTTCTCGAGTTCGTCAATTCGTTCGCGAGATATGGGAGTTTGAAACTAAGGAATGGTTGAGAAACCATCAAAATTTTCGCAAGTCTGATACTCGAAACCAATAACTACTATGGCCTAGCGCAAAAATACACACACCGCTGTAATCGGGCGAGTTTTTTCTTTCAGATGCAACAAGAATTTCTCGTGTTCGTCAATTCGTTCGCGAGATATGGGAGTTTGAAGTTAAGGAATGGTTGAGAAACCATCAAAATTATCGCTGGTCTGATACTCGAAACCAATAACCGGAGTGGCCTAGGGGAAAAGTACACACATGCCGTTGTAATCGGGCGTGTTTCTACTTTCAGATGCAACAGGAATTTCTCGAGATCGTGAATCCGTTCGCGAGATATGGGAGTTTGAAGTTAAGGAACGGTTGGGAAACCATCAAAATTTTCGCAAGGCTGATTCCCGAAACCAATAACTACAAAGGCCTAGGGGAAAAATACACATGCCGTTAAAATCGTGCGAGTTTCTACTTTCAGATGCAACAGGAATTTCTCGAGATCGTCAATCCGTTCGCGAGATATGGGAGTTAGAATTTAAGGAATGGTTGAGAAACCATCAAAATTTTCGCAAGTCTTATTCCCGAAACCAATAACTACAAAGGCCTAGGGGAAAAATACACATGCCGTTGTAATCGGGCGTGTTTCTACTTTCAGGTGCAACAGGAATTTCTCGAGATCGTGAATCCGTTCGCGAGATATGGGAGTTTGAAGTTAAGGAACGGTTGGGAAACCATCAAAATTTTCGCAAGTCTGATTCCCGAAACCAATAACTACAAAGGCCTAGGGGAAAAATACACATGCAGTTGTAATCGTGCGAGTTTCTGTTTCAGATGCAATAGGAATTTCTCGAGTTCATCAATCCGTTCGCGAGATATGGGAGTTTGAAGTTAAGGAACGCTAGAGCAACCATCAAAATTTTCGCAAGTCTGATACACGAAACCAATAACAACTATGGCCTAGGGGAAAAGAACACACACCATTGTAATCGGGCGTGTTTCTACTTTCACATGCAACAGGAATTTCTCGAGATCGTCAATCCGTTCCCGAGATATGGGAGTTTGAAGTTAAGGAATGGTTGAGAAACCATCAAAATTTTCGACGGTCTGATACTCGAAACCAATAACTACAAAGGCCTAGGGGAAAAATACACATGCCGTTGTAATCGTGCGAGTTTCTACTTTCACATGCAACAGGAATTTCTCGTGTTCGTGAATCCGTTCGCGAGATATAGGAGTTCGAAGTTAAGGAATGGTTGAGAAACCATCAAAATTTTCGCAAGTCGGATAATCGAAACCAATAACTACTATGGCCTAGGGGAAAAGTACACTTACCGCTGTATTCGGGCGAGTTTCTACTTTCAGTTGCAACAGGAATTTCTCGAGTTGGTCAATCCGTTCGCGTGATTTGGGAGATTGAAGTAAAGGAATGTTTGAGCAACCATCAAAATTTTCGCAAGTCTGATAATCGAAACCAATAACTACTATGGCCTAGGGGAAAAGCACACTTACCGCTGTATTCGGGCGAGTTTCTACTTTCAGATGCAACAGGAATTTCTCGAGTTCGTCAATTCGTTCGCGAGATATGGGAGTTTGAAATTAAGGAATGGTTGAGAAACCATCAAAATTTTCGCAAGTCTGATACTCGAAACCAATAACTACTATGGCCTAGGGCAAAAATACACACACCGCTGTAATCGGGCGAGTTTTTTCTTTCAGATGCAACAAGAATTTCTCGTGTTCGTCAATTCGTTCGCGAGATATGGGAGTTTGAAGTTAAGGAATGGTTGAGAAACCATCAAAATTATCGCTGGTCTGATACTCGAAACCAATAACCGGAGTGGCCTAGGGGAAAAGTACACACATGCCGTTGTAATCGGGCGTGTTTCTACTTTCAGATGCAACAGGAATATCGCGAGATCGTGAATCCGTTCGCGAGATATGGGAGTTTGAAGTTAAGGAACGGTTGGGAAACCATCAAAATTTTCGCAAGTCTGATTCCCGAAACCAATAACTACAAAGGCCTGGGGGAAAAATACACATGCAGTTGTAATCGTGCGAGTTTCTGCTTTCAGATGCAATAGGAATTTCTCGATTTCGTCAATCCGTTCGCGAGATATGGGAGTTTGAAGTTAAGGAACGCTTGAGCAACCATCAAAATTTTCGCAAGTCTGATACTCGAAACCAATAACTACTACGGCCTAGGGGAAAAGAACACACACCATTGTAATCGGGCGTGTTTCTACTTTCACATGCAACAGGAATTTCTCGAGATCGTCAATCCGTTCGCGAGATATAGGAGTTTGAAGTTAAGGAATGGTTGAGAAACCATCAAAAATTTCGCTGGTCTGATACTCGAAATCAATAACTGGAATGGCCTAGGGGAAAAGTGCACACACCATTGTAATAGGGCGAGTTTCTAATTTCCGATGCAACAGGAATTTCTCGAGTTCGTCAAATCGTTCGTGAGATATGGAAGTTTGAAATTAAGGAATGGTTGAGAAACCATCAAAATTTTCGCAAGTCTGATACTCGAAACCAATAACTACTATGGCCTAAGGCAAAAATACACACACCGCTGTAATCGGGCGAGTTTCTTCTTTCAGATGCAACAAGAATTTCTCGTGTTCGTCAATTCGTTCGCGAGATATGGGAGTTTGAAGTTAAGGAATGGTTGAGAAACCATCAAAATTATCGCTGGTCTGATACTCGAAACCAATAACTGGAGTGGCCTAGGGGAAAAGTACACACACCACTGTAATCGGGCGTGTCTCTACTCTGAGATGCAACAGGAATTTCTCGAGATCGTCAATCCGTTCGCCAGATATGGGAGTTAGAAGTGAAGGAATGGTTGAGAAACCATCAATATTTTCGCAAGTCTGATTCCCGAAACCAATAACTACAAAGGCCTAGGGGAAAAATACACGTGCAGTTGTAATCGGGCGAGTTTCTACTTTCGGATGCAACAGGAATTTCTCGAGATCGTCAATCCGTTCGCGAGATATGGGAGTTCGAAGTTAAGGAATGGTTGAGAAACCATCAAAATTATCGCAAGTCTGATAATCGAAACCAATAACTACTATGGCCTAGGGGAAAAGAACACACACCATTGTAATCGGGCGTGTTTCTACTTTCAGATGCAACAGGAATTTCTCGAGATCGTCAATCCAATCGCGAGGTATGGGAGTTTGAAGTGAAGGAATGTTTGAGGAACCATCAAAATTTTTGCAAGTCTGATTCCCGAAACCAATAACTACAAAGGCCTAGGGGAAAAATACACATACCGTTGTAATCGGGCGAGTTTCTACTTTCAGATGCAACAGGAATTTCTCGAGATCGTCAATCCGTTCCCGAGGTATGGGAGTTTGAAATTAAGGAATGGTTGAGAAACCATCAAAGTTTCGCTGGTCTGATTCTCGAAACCAATAACTGGAATGGCCTAGGGGAAAAGTACACACACCACTGTAATCGGGCGTGTTTCTACTTTGAGATGCTACATGAGTTTCTCGAGATCGTCAATCCGTTCGCCAGATATGGGAGTTAGAAGTGAAGGAATGGTTGAGAAACCATCAATATTTTCGCAAGTCTGATTCCCGAAACCAATAACTACAAAGGCCTAGGGGAAAAATACACGTGCAGTTGTAATCGGGCGAGTTTCTACTTTCGGATGCAACAGGAATTTCTCGAGTTCGTCAATCCGTTCGCGAGATATGGGAGTTTGAAGTTAAGGAACGCTTGAGCAACCATCAAAATTTTCGCAAGTCTGATACTCGCAACCAATAACTACTATGGCCTAGGGGAAAAGAACACACACCATTGTAATCGGGCGTGTTTCTACTTTCAGATGCAACAGGAATTTCTCGAGATCGTCAATCCGTTCCCGAGATATGGGAGTTTGAAATTAAGGAATGGTTGAGAAACCATCAAAATTTTCGCAAGTCTGATTCCCGAAACCAATAACTACAAAGGCCTAGGGGAAAAATACACATGCATTTGTAATCGGGCGAGTTTCTACGTTCGGATGCAACAGGAATTTCTTGAGTTCGTCAATCCGTCGCGAGATATAGGGGTTCGAATTTAAGGAATGGTTGAGAAACCATCAAAATTTTCGCAAGTCTGATAATCGAAACCAATAACTACTAAGGCCTAGGGGAAAAGTACACACACCATTGTAATCGGGCGAGTTTCTACTTTCAGATGCAACAGGAATTTCTCGAGTTCGTCAATCCATTCGCGAGATACGGGAGTTTGAAGTTAAGGAATGTTTGAGGAACCATCAAGATTTTCGCAAGTCTGATTCCCGAAACCAATAACTACAAAGGCCTAGGGGAAAAATACACATACCGTTGTAATCGGGCGAGTTTCTACTTTCAGATGCAACAGGAATTTCTCGAGATCGTCAATCCGTTCCCGAGATATGGGAGTTTGAAATTAAGGAATGGTTGAGAAACCATCAAAATTTTCGCAAGTCTGATAATCGAAACCAATAACTACTATGGCCTAGGGCAAAAATACACATACCGTTGTAATCGGGCGAGTTTCTGCTTTCAGATGAAATAGGAATTTCTCGAGTTGGTCAATCCGTTCGCGAGATATGGGAGTTTGAAGTTAAGGAATGGTTGAGAAACCATCAAAATTTTCGCATGTCTGATACTCGAAACTAATAACTACTATGGCCTAGGGGAAAAGAGCACACACCATTTTAATCGGGCGTGTTTCTACTTTCAGATGCAACAGGAATTTCTCGAGATCGTCAATCCGTTCCCGAGATATGGGAGTTTGAAATTAAGGAATGGTTGATAGACCATCAAAATTTTGGCAAGTCTGATTCCCGAAACCAATAACTACAAAGGCCTAGGGGAAAAATACACATGCCGTTGTAATCGTGCGAGTTTCTACTTTCAGATGCAACAGGAATTTCTCGAGTTCGTCAATCCGTTCGCGAGATATGGGAGTTTGAATTTAAGGAACGCTTGAGCAACCATCAAAATTTTCGCAAGTCTGATACTCTAAACCAATAACTGGAATGGCCTAGGGGAAAAGTACACACACCATTGTAATGGGGCGAGTTTGTACTTTCCGATGCAACAAGAATTTCTCGAGTTCGTCAGTTCGTTCGCGAGATATGGGAGTTTGAAGTTAAGGAATTGTTGAGAAACCATCAAAATTTTCGCTGGTCTGATACTCGAAACCAATAACTGGAATGGCCAATTAGAAAAGTACAAACACCATTGTAATCGGGCGTGTTTCTACTTTCAGATGCAACAGGAATTTCTCGAGTTCGTCAATCCGTTCGCGAGATATGGGAGTTAGAATTTAAGGAATGGTTGAGAAACCATCAAAATTTTCGCAAGTCTGATTCCCGAAACCAATAACTACAAAGTCCAAGGGGAAAAATACACATACCGTTGTAATCGTGCGAGTTTCTACTTTCAGATGCAACAGGAATTTCTCGAGTTCGTCAATCCGTTCGCGAGATATGGGAGTTTGAAGTTAAGGAACGCTTGAGCAACCATCAAAATTTTCGCAAGTCTGATACTCGAAACCAATAACTACTATGGCCTCGGGGAAAAGAACACACACCATTGTAATCGGGCGTGTTTCTACTTTCAGATGCAACAGGAATTCCTCGAGATCGTCAATCCGTTCCCGAGATATGGGAGTTTGAAATTAAGGAATGGTTGAGAAACCATCAAAATTTTCGCAAGTCTGATTCCCGAAATCAATAACTACAAAGGCCTAGGGGAAAAGTACACACACCATAGTAATCGGGCGGGTTTCTACTTTCAGATGCAACAGGAATTTCTCGAGTTCGTCAATCCGTTCGCGATATATGGGAGTTTGAAGTTAAGGAACGCTTGAGCAACAATCAAAATTTTCACAAGTCTGATACTCGAAATCAATAACTACTATGGCCTAGGGGAAAAGTACACACACCATTGTAATCGGGCGAGCTTCTACTTTCAGATGCAATAGGAATTTCTCGAGTTCGTCAATCCGTTCGCGAGATATGGGAGTTTGAAGTTAAGGAACGCTTGAGCAACCATCAAAATTTTCGCAAGTCTGATACTCGAAACCAATAACAACTATGGCCTCGGGGAAAAGAACACACACCATTGTAATCGGGCGTGTTTCTACTTTCACATGCAACAGGAATTTCTTGAGTTCGTCAATCCGTTCACGAGATATGGGAGTTTGAAGTTAGGGAATGGTTGAGAAACCATCAAAATTTTCGCTGGTCTGATACTCGAAAACAATAACTGGAATGGCCTAGGGGAAAAGTACACACACCACTGTAATCGGGCGTGTTTCTACTTTGAGATGCAAAAGGAATTTCTCGAGGTCGTCAATCCGTTCGCCAGATATGGGAGTTAGAAGTGAAGGAATGGTTGAGAAACCATCAAAATTTTCGCACGACTGATTCCCGAAACCAATAACTACAAAGGCCTAGGGGAAAAGAACACACACCATTGTAATCGGGCGAGTTTCTACTTTCAGATGCAACAGGAATTTCTCGAGATCGTCAATCCTTTCCCGAGATATGGGAGTTTGAAATTAAGGAATGGTTGAGAGACCATCAAAATTTTCGCAAGTCTGATTCCCGAAACCAATAACTACAAAGTCCAAGGGGAAAAATACACATACCGTTGTAATCGTGCGAGTTTCTACTTTCAGATGCAACAGGAATTTCTAGAGTTCGTCAATCCGTTCGCGAGATATGGGAGTTTGAAGTTAAGGAACGCTTGAGCAACCATCAAAATTTTCGCAAGTCTGATACTCTAAACCAATAACTGGAAAGGCCTAGGGGAAAAGTACACACACCATTGTAATGGGGCGGGTTTGTACTTTCCGATGCAACAGGAATTGCTCGAGTTCGTCAATCCTTTCCCGAGATATGGGAGTTTGAAATTAAGGAATGGTTGAGAGACCATCAAAATTTTCGCAAGTCTGATTCCCGAAACCAATAACTACAAAGTCCAAGGGGAAAAATACACATACCGTTGTAATCGTGCGAGTTTCTACTTTCAGATGCAACAGGAATTTCTCGAGTTCGTCAATCCGTTCGCGAGATATGGGAGTTTGAAGTTAAGGAACGCTTGAGCAACAATCAAAATTTTCACAAGTCTGATACTCGAAACCAATAACTACTATGGCCTAGGGCAAAAATACACACACCGCTGTAATCGGGCGAGTTTTTGCTTTCAGGTGCAACAGGAAATTCTCGAGTTCGTCAATCCGTTCGCGAGATATGGGAGTTTGAAGTTAAGGAACGCTTGAGCAACCATCAAAACTTTCGCAAGTCTGATACTCGAAACCAATAACTACTATGGCCTAGGGGAAAAGAAAACACACACTTGTAATCGGGCGTGTTCCTACTTTCAGATGCAACAGGAATTCCTCGAGATCGTCAATCCGTTCGCGAGATATGGGAGTTTGAAGTTAGGGAATGGTTCAGAAACCATCGAAATTTTCGCTGGTCTGATACTCGAAACCAATAACTACTATGGCCTAGGGGAAAAGAACACACACCATTGTAATCGGGCGTGTTTCTACTTTCACATGCAACAGGAATTTCTCGAGTTCGTCAATCCGTTCGAGAGATATGGGAGTTTGAAGTTAGGGAATGGTTGAGAACACCATCAAAATTTTCGCTGGTCTGATACTCGAAACCAATAACTACTATGGCCTAGGGCAAAAATACACATACCGCTGTAATCGGGCGAGTTTCTGCTTTCAGGTCCAACAGGAATTTCTCGAGTTCGTCAATCCGTTCTCGAGATATGGGAATTGGAAGTTAAGGAATGGTTTGAAACCATCAAAAATTTCGCTGGTCTGGTACTCGAATTCAATAACTAGAATGGCCTAGGGGAAAAGTACACACACCATTGTAATCGGGCGAGTTTCTACTTTCAGATGCAACAGGAATTTCTCGAGTTCGTCAAACCGTTCGCGAGATATGGGAGTTTGAAGTTAAGGAATGGTTGAGAAACCATCAAAATTTTCGCTGGTCTGATACTCGAAACCGATAATTGGAATGGCCTAGGGGAAAAGTACACACACCACTGTAATCGGGCGTGTCTCTACTTTCAGATGCAACAGGAATTTCTCGTGATCGTCAATCCGTTCTCGAGATATGGGAGTTTGATATTAAGGAATGGTTGAGAAACCATCAAAATTTTCGCAACTCAGATACTCGAAACCAATAACTACTATGGCCTAGGGCAAAAATGTACATACCTCTGTAATCGGGCGAGTTTCTACTTTCAGATGCAACAAGAATTTCTCGAGTTCGTCAATTCGTGCGCGAGATATGGGAGTTTGAAGTTAAGGAAATGTTGAGAAACCATCACAATTTTCGCTGGTCTGATACTCGAAACCAATAACTGGAGTGGCCTAGCGGAAAAGTACACACACCCTTGTAATCGGGCGAGTTTCTGCTTTCAGATGCAACAAGAATTTCTCGAGTTCGTCAGTGCGTTCGCGAGCTATGGGAGATTGAAGTTAAGGAATGGTTGAGAAACCATCAAAATTTTCGCAAGTGTGATTCCCGAAACCAATAACTACAAAGGCCTAGGGGAAAAATACGCGTGCCGCTGTAATCGTGCGAGTTTCTACTTTCAGATGCAACCGGAATTTCTCGAGTTCGTGAATCCGTTCGCGAGGTATAGGAGTTCGAAGTTAAGGAATGGTTGAGAAACCATCAAAATTTTCGCAAGTCTGATAATCGAAACCAATAACTACTATGGCCTAGGGGAAAAGTACACCCACCATTGTAATCGGGCGAGTTTCTACTTTCAGACGCAACAGGAATTTCTCGAGCTCGTCAATCCATTCGCGAGATATGGGAGTTTGAAGTTAAGGAATGTTTGAGGAACCACCAAAATAATCGCAAGTCTGATTCCCGAAACCAATAACTACAAAGACCTAGGGGAAAAATACACATGCCGTTGTAATCATGCGAGTTTCAACTTTCAGATGCAACAGGAATTTCTCGAGTTCGTGAATCCGTTCGCGAGATAAAGGAGTTCGAAGTTAAGGAATGGTTGAGAAACAATCAAAATTTTCGCAAGTCTGATACTCGAAACCAATAACTACTATGGCCTAGAGGAAAAGTACACACACCAATGTAATCGGGCGTGTTTCTACTTTCAGATGCAACAGGAATTTCTCGAGCTCGTCAATCCATTCGCGAGATATGGGAGTTTGAAGTTAAGGAATGTTTGAGGAACCATCAAAATTTTCGCAAGTCTGATTCCCGAAACCAATAACTACAAAGGCCTAGGGGAAAAATACACATACCGTTGTAATCGGGCGAGTTTCTACTTTCAGATGCAACAGGTATTTCTCGAGATCGTCAATCCGTTCGCGAGATATGGGAGTTTGAAATTAAGGAATGGTTGAGAAACCATCAAAATTTTCGCAACTCAGATACTCGAAACCAATAACTACTATGGCCTAGGGCAAAAATGCACATACCTCTGTAATCGGGCGAGTTTCTACTTTCAGATGCAACAAGAATTTCTCGAGTTCGTCAATTCGTTCGCGAGATATGGGAGTTTGAAGTTAAGGAAATGTTGAGAAATCATCACAATTTTCGCTGGTCTGATACTCGAAACCAATAACTGGAGTGGCCTAGGGGAAAGTACACACACCCTTGTAATCGGGCGAGTTTCTGCTTTCAGATGCAACAAGAATTTCTCGAGTTCGTCAGTGCGTTCGCGAGCTATGGGAGATTGAAGTTAAGGAATGTTTGAGGAACTATCAAAATTTTCGCAAGTCTGATTCCCGAAACCAATAACTACAAAGGCCTAGGGGAAAAATACACATACCGTTGTAATCGGGCGAGTTTCTACTTTCAGATGCAACAGGAATTTCTCGAGATCGTCAATCCGTTCGCCAGATATGGGAGTTAGAAGTGAAGGAATGGTTGAGAATCCATCAAAATTTTCGCAAGTCTGATTCCCGAAACCAATAAATACAAAGGCCTAGGGGAAAAATACGCGTGCCGTTGTAATCGTGCGAGTTTCTACTTTCAGACGCAACAGGAATTTCTCGAGTACGTCAATCCGTTCGCGAGATATGGGAGTTTGAAGTTAAGGAACGCTTGAGCAACCATCAAAATAATCGCAAGTCTGATACTCGAAACCAATAACTACTATGGCCTAGGGCAAAAATACACACACCGCTCTAATCGGGCGAGTTTCTGCTTTCAGGTCCAACAGGAATTTCTCGAGTTCGTCAATCCGTTCTCGAGATATGGGAGTTTGAAGTTAAGGAATGGTTGAGAAACCATCAAAAATTTCGCTGGTCTGGTACTCGAATCCAATAACTAGAACGGCCTAGGGGAAAAGTACACACACCACTGTAATCGGGCGAGTTTCTACTTTCAGATGCAACAGGAATTTCTCGTGATCGTCAATCCGTTCGCGAGATATGGGAGTTTGAAATTAAGGAATGGTTGAGAAACCATCAAAATTTTCGCAACTCAGATACTCGAAACCAATAACTACTATGGCCTAGGGCAAAAATGCACATACCCCTGTAATCGGGCGAGTTTCTACTTTCAGATGCAACAAGAATTTCTCGAGTTCGTCAATTCGTTCGCGAGATATGGGAGTTTGAAGTTAAGGAAATGTTGAGAAATCATCACAATTTTCGCTGGTCTGATACTCGAAACCAATAACTGGAGTGGCCTAGGGGAAAAGTACACACACCCTTGTAATCGGGCGAGTTTCTGCTTTCAGATGCAACAAGAATTTCTCGAGTTCGTCAGTGCGTTCGCGAGCTATGGGAGATTGAAGTTAAGGAATGTTTGAGGAACTATCAAAATTTTCGCAAGTCTGATTCCCGAAACCAATAACTACAAAGGCCTAGGGGAAAAATACACATACCGTTGTAATCGGGCGAGTTTCTACTTTCAGATGCAACAGGAATTTCTCGAGATCGTCAATCCGTTCGCCAGATATGGGAGTTAGAAGTGAAGGAATGGTTGAGAATCCATCAAAATTTTCGCAAGTCTGATTCCCGAAACCAATAAATACAAAGGCCTAGGGGAAAAATACGCGTGCCGTTGTAATCGTGCGAGTTTCTACTTTCAGACGCAACAGGAATTTCTCGAGTACGTCAATCCGTTCGCGAGATATGGGAGTTTGAAGTTAAGGAACGCTTGAGCAACCATCAAAATTTTCGCAAGTCTGATTCCCGAAACCAATAACTACAGAGGCCTAGGGGAAAAAACATATACTGTTGTAATCGGGCGAGTTCCTACTTTCAGATGCAACAGGAATTTCTCGAGCTCGTCAATCCAGTCGCGAGATATGGGAGTTTGAAGTTAAGGAATGTTTGAGGAACTATCAAAATTTTCGCAAGTCTGATTCCCGAAACCAATAACTACAAAGGCCTAGGGAAAAATACACATACCGTTGTACTCGGGCGAGTTTCTACTTTCAGATGCAACAGGAATTTCTCGAGATCGTCAATCCGTTCGCCAGATATGGGAGTTAGAAGTGAAGGAATGGTTGAGAATCCATCAAAATTTTCGCAAGTCTGATTCCCGAAACCAATAACTACAAAGGCCTAGGGGAAAAATACACATGCATTTGTAATCGTGTGAGTTTCTACTTTCGGATGCAACAGGAATTTCTCGAGTTCGTCAATCCGTTCGCGAGATATGGGAGTTTGAAGTTAAGGAACGCTTGAGCAACCATCAAAATTTTCGCAAGTCTGATACTCGAAACCAATAACTACTATGGCCTAGGGGAAAAGAACACACACCATTGTAATCGGGCGTGTTTCTACTTTCAGATGCAACAGGAATTCCTCGTGATCGTCAATCCGTTCCCGAGATATGGGAGTTTGAAATTAAGGAATGGTTGAGAAACCATCAAAATTTTCGCAAATCTGATTCCCGAAACCAATAACTACAAAGGCCTAGGGGAAAAGTACACACACCATAGTAATCGGGCGAGTTTCTACTTTCAGATGCAACAGGAATTTCTCTAGTTCGTCAATCCGTTCGCGATATATGGGAGTTTGAAGTTAAGGAACGCTTGAGCAACAATCAAAATTTTCACAAGTCTGATACTCGATACCAATAACTACTATGGCCTAGGGGAAAAGTACACACACCATTGTAATCGGGCGAGTTTCTACTTTCAGATGCAACAGGAATTTCTCGAGTTCGTCAATCCATTCGCGCGATATGGGAGTTTGAAGTTAAGGAATGTTTGAGGAACCATCAAAATTGTCGCAAGTCTGATACTCGAAACCAATAACTACTATGGCCTAGGGCAAAAATACACACACCGCTGTAATCGGGCGAGTTTCTGCTTTCAGGTGCAACAGGAAATTCTCGAGTTCGTCAATCCGTTCTCGAGATATGGGAGTTTGAAGTTAAGGAATTGTTGAGAAACCTTCAAAATTTTCGCTGGTCTGATTCTCGAAACCAATAACTGGAATGGCCTAGGGGAATAGTACAAACACCATTGTAATCGGGCGAGTTTCTACTTTGAGGTGCAACAGGAATTTCTCGAGGTCGTCAATCCGTTCGCCAGATATGGGAGTTAGAAGTGAAGGAATGGTTGAGAAACCATCAAAATAATCGCAAGTCTGATTCCCGAAACCAATAACTACAAAGGCCTAGGGGAAAAATACACATGCATTTGTAATCGTGCGAGTTCCTATTTTCGGATGCAACAGGAATTTCTCGAGTTCGTCAATCCGTTCGCGAGATATGGGAGTTTGAAGTTAAGGAACGCTTGAGCAACCATCAAAATTTTCGCAAGTCTGATACTCGAAACCAATAACTACTATGGCCTAGGGGAAAAGAACACACACCATTGTAATCGGGCGTGTTTCTACTTTCAGATGCAACAGGAATTCCTCGAGATCGTCAATCCGTTCCCGAGATATGGGAGTTTGAAATTAAGGAATGGTTGAGAAACCATCAAAATTTTCGCAAGTCTGATTCCCGAAACCAATAACTACAAAGGCCTAGGGGAAAAGTACACACACCATAGTAATCGGGCGGGTTTCTACTTTCAGATGCAACAGGAATTTCTCGAGTTCGTCAATCCGTTCGCGATATATGGGAGTTTGAAGTTAAGGAACGCTTGCGCAACAATCAAAATTATCACATGTCTGATACTCGAAACCAATAACTACAATGGCCTAGGGGAAAAGTACACACACCATTGTAATCGGGCGAGTTTCTACTTTCAGATGCAACAGGAATTTCTCGAGTTCGTCAATCCGTTCGCGAGATATGGGAGTTAGAATTTAAGGAATGGTTGAGAAACCATCAAAATTTTCGCAAGTCTGATTCCCGAAACCAATAACTACAAAGGCCTAGGGGAAAAGAACACACACCATTGTAATCGGGCGTGTTTCTACTTTCACATGCAACAGGAATTTCTCGAGTTCGTGAATCCGTTCGCGAGATATGGGAGTTTGAAGTTAGGGAATGGTTCAGAAACCATCGAAATTTTCGCTGGTCTGATACTCGAAACCAATAACTACTATGGCCTAGGGGAAAAGAACACACACCATTGTAATCGGGCGTGTTTCTACTTTCACATGCAACAGGAATTTCTCGAGTTCGTCAATCCGTTCGCGAGATATGGGAGTTTGAAGTTAGGGAATGGTTGAGAACACCATCAAAATTTTCGCTGGTCTGATACTCGAAAACAATAACTGGAATGGCCTAGGAGAAAAGTACACACACCACTGTAATCGGGCGTGTTTCTACTTTGAGATGCAACAGGAATTTCTCGAGGTCGTCAATCCGTTCGCGTGATATGGGAGTTTGAAATTAAGGAATGGTTGAGAAACCATCAAAAATTTCGCTGGTCTGGTACTCGAATCCAATAACTAGAATGGCCTAGGGGAAAAGTACACACACCATTGTAATCGGGCGAGTTTCTACTTTCAGATGCAACAGGAATTTCTCGAGTTCGTCAAACCGTTCGCGAGATATGGGAGTTTGAAGTTAAGGAATGGTTGAGAAACCATCAAAATTTTCGCTGGTCTGATACTCGAAACCAATAACTGGAGTGGCCTAGGGGAAAAGTACACACACCCTTGTAATCGGGCGAGTTTCTGCTTTCAGATGCAACAAGAATTTCTCGAGTTCGTCAGTGCGTTCGCGAGCTATGGGAGATTGAAGTTAAGGAATGGTTGAGAAACCATCAAAATTTTCGCAAGTGTGATTCCCGAAACCAATAACTACAAAGGCCTAGGGGAAAAATACGCGTGCCGCTGTAATCGTGCGAGTTTCTACTTTCAGATGCAACAGGAATTTCTCGAGTTCGTGAATCCGTTCGCGAGATATAGGAGTTCGAAGTTAAGGAATGGTTGAGAAAGCATCAAAATTTTCGCAAGTCTGATAATCGAAACCAATAACTACTATGGCCTAGGGGAAAAGTACTCCCACCATTGTAATCGGGCGAGTTTCTACTTTCAGACGCAACAGGAATTTCTCGAGCTCGTCATTCCATTCGCGAGATATGGGAGTTTGAAGTTAAGGAATGTTTGAGGGACCATCAAAATTTTCGCAAGTCTGATTCCCGAAACCAATAACTACAAAGGCCTAGGGGAAAAATACACATACCGTTGTAATCGGGCGAGTTTCTACTTTCAGATGCAACAGGTATTTTTCGAGATCGTCAATCCGTTCGCGAGATATGGGAGTTTGAAATTAAGGAATGGTTGAGAAACCATCAAAATAATCGCAAGTCTGATACTCGAAACCAATAACTACTATGGCCTAGGGCAAAAATACACACACCGCTGTAATCGGGCGAGTTTCTGCTTTCAGGTCCAACAGGAATTTCTCGAGTTCGTCAATCCGTTCTCGAGATATGGGAGTTTGAAGTTAAGGAATGGTTGAGAAACCATAAAAAATTTCGCTGGTCTGGTACTCGAATCCAATAACTAGAACGGCCTAGGGGAAAAGTACACACACCACTGTAATCGGGCGAGTTTCTACTTTCAGATGCAACAGGAATTTCTCGAGTTCGTCAAACCGTTCGCGAGATATGGGAGTTTGAAGTTAAGGAATGGTTGAGAAACCATCAAAATTTTCGCTGGTCTGATACTCGAAACCAATAACTGGAATGGCCTAGGGGAAAAGTACACACACCACTGTAATCGGGCGTGTGTCTACTTTCAGATGCAACA
Organism: Ptiloglossa arizonensis; assembly: GCF_051014685.1. NCBI lineage: Eukaryota > Metazoa > Arthropoda > Insecta > Hymenoptera > Colletidae > Ptiloglossa > Ptiloglossa arizonensis. The sequence continues at coordinate 4,206,385 of NW_027478385.1, forward strand.
GGAATTTCTCGTGATCGTCAATCCGTTCGCGAGATATGGGAGTTTGAAATTAAGGAATGGTTGAGAAACCATCAAAATTTTCGCAACTCAGATACTCGAAACCAATAACTACTATGGCCTAGGGCAAAAATGCACATACCTCTGTAATCGGGCGAGTTTCTACTTTCAGATGCAACAAGAATTTCTCGAGTTCGTCAATTCGTTCGCGAGATATGGGAGTTTGAAATTAAGGAAATGTTGAGAAATCATCACAATTTTCGCTGGTCTGATACTCGAAACCAATAACTGGAGTGGCCTAGGGGAAAAGTACACACACCCTTGTAATCGGGCGAGTTTCTGCTTTCAGATGCAACAAGAATTTCTCGAGTTCGTCAGTGCGTTCGCGAGCTATGGGAGATTGAAGTTAAGGAATGGTTGAGAAACCATCAAAATTTTCGCAAGTCTGATTCCCGAAACCAATAAATACAAAGGCCTAGGGGAAAAATACCCGTGCCGTTGTAATCGTGCGAGTTTCTACTTTCAGACGCAACAGGAATTTCTCGAGTTCATCAATCCGTTCGCGAGATATGGGAGTTTGAAGTTAAGGAACGCTTGAGCAACCATCAAAATTTTCGCAAGTCTGATTCCCGAAACCAATAACTACAAAGGCCTAGGGGAAAAATACATATACTGTTGTAATCGGGCGAGTTTCTACTTTCACATGCAACAGGAATTTCTCGAGCTCGTCAATCCAGTCGCGAGATATGGGAGTTTGAAGTTAAGGAATGTTTGAGGAACTATCAAAATTTTCGCAAGTCTGATACCCGAAACCAATAACTACAAAGGCCTAGGGGAAAAATACACATACCGTTGTAATCGGGCGAGTTTCTACTTTCAGATGCAACAGGAATTTCTCGAGATCGTCAATCCGTTCGCCAGATATGGGAGTTAGAAGTGAAGGAATGGTTGAGAATCCATCAAAATTTTCGCGAGTCTGATTCCCGAAACCAATAACTACAAAGGCCTAGGGGAAAAGTACACATGAATTTGTAATCGTGTGAGTTTCTACTTTCGGATGCAACAGGAATTTCTCGAGTTCGTCAATCCGTTCGCGAGATATGGGAGTTTGAAGTTGAGGAACGCTTGAGCAACCATCAAAATTTTCGCAAGTCTGATACTCGAAACCAATAACTACTATGGCCTAGGGGAAAAGAACACACACCATTGTAATCGGGCGTGTTTCTACTTTCAGATGCAACAGGAATTCCTCGTGATCGTCAATCCGTTCCCGAGATATGGGAGTTTGAAATTAAGGAATGGTTGAGAAACCATCAAAATTTTCGCAAATCTGATTCCCGAAACCAATAACTACAAAGGCATAGGGGAAAAGTACACACACCATAGTAATCGGGCGAGTTTCTACTTTCAGATGCAACAGGAATTTCTCTAGTTTGTCAATCCGTTCGCGATATATGGGAGTTTGAAGTTAAGGAACGCTTGAGCAACAATCAAAATTTTCACAAGTCTGATACTCGATACCAATAACTACTATGGCCTAGGGGAAAAGTACACACACCATTGTAATCGGGCGAGTTTCTACTTTCAGATGCAACAGGAATTTCTCGAGTTCGTCAATCCATTCGCGCGATATGGGAGTTTGAAGTTAAGGAATGTTTGAGGAACCATCAAAATTGTCGCAAGTCTGATTTCCGAAACCAATAACTACAAAGGCCTAGGGGAAAAATACACATACCGTTGTAATCGGGCGAGTTTCTACTTTCAGATGCAACAGGAATTTCTCGAGATCGTCAATCCGTTCGCCAGATATGGGAGTTAGAAGTGAAGGAATGGTTGAGAATCCATCAAAATTTTCGCAAGTTTGATTCCCGAAACCAATAACTACAAAGGCCTAGGGGAAAAGTACACACACCATTGTAATCGGGCGAGTTTCTACTTTCAGATGCTACAGGAATTTCTCGAGTTCGTCAAACCGTTCGCGAGATATGGGAGTTTGAAGTTAAGGAATGGTTGAGAAACCATCAAAATTTTCGCTGGTCTGATACTCGAAACCGATAACAGGAATGGCCTAGGGGAAAAGTACACACACCACTGTAATCGGGCGTGTTTCTACTTTCAGATGCAACAGGAATTTCTCGAGTTCGTCAAACCGTTCGCGAGATATGGGAGTTTGAAGTTAAGGAAATGTTGAGAAACCATCACAATTTTCGCTGGTCTGATACTCGAAACCGATAACAGGAATGGCCTAGGGGAAAAGTACACACACCACTGTAATCGGGCGTGTTTCTACTTTCAGATGCAACAGGAATTTCTCGTGATCGTCAATCCGTTCGCGAGATATGGGAGTTTGAAATTAAGGAATGGTTGAGAAACCATCAAAATTTTCGCAACTCAGACACTCGAAACCAATAACTACTATGGCCTAGGGCAAAAATGCACATACCTCTGTAATCGGGCGAGTTTCTACTTTCAGATGCAACAAGAATTTCTCGAGTTCGTCAATTCGTTCGCGAGATATGGGAGTTTGAAGTTAAGGAATGGTTGAGAAACCATCAAAATTTTCGCAAGTCTGATAATCGAAACCAATAACTACTATGGCCTAGGGGAAAGGTACAACCACCATTCTAATCGGGCGAGTTTCTACTTTCAGACGCAACAGGAATTTCTCGAGCTCGTCAATCCGTTCGCGAGATATGGGAGTTTGAAATTAAGGAACGCTTGAGCAACAATCAAAATTTTCGCAAGTCTGATTCCCGAAACCGATAACTACAAAGGCCTAGGGGAAAAATACACATACCGTTGTAATCGGGCGAGTTTCTACTTTCAGATGGAACAGGAATTTCTCGAGATCGTCAATCCGTTCGCCAGATATGGGAGTTAGAAGTGAAGGAATGGTTGAGAATCCATCAAAATTTTCGCAAGTTCGATTCCCGAAACCAATAACTACAAAGGCCTAGGGGAAAAGTACACACACCATTGTAATCGGGCGAGTTTCTACTTTCAGATGCAACAGGAATTTCTCGAGTTCGTCAAACCGTTCGCGAGATATGGGAGTTTGAAGTTAAGGAATGGTTGAGAAACCATCAAAATTTTCGCTGGTCTGATACTCGAAACCGATAACAGGAATGGCCTAGGGGAAAAGTACACACACCACTGTAATCGGGCGTGTTTCTACTTTCAGATGCAACAGGAATTTCTCGTGATCGTCAATCCGTTCGCGAGATATGGGAGTTTGAAATTAAGGAATGGTTGAGAAACCATCAAAATTTTCGCAACTCAGATACTCGAAACCAATAACTACTATGGCCTAGGGCAAAAATGCACATACCTCTGTAATCGGGCGAGTTTCTACTTTCAGATGCAACAAGAATTTCTCGAGTTCGTCAATTCGTTCGCGAGATATGGGAGTTTGAAGTTAAGGAAATGTTGAGAAACCATCACAATTTTCGCTGGTCTGATACTCGAAACCAATAACTGGAGTGGCCTAGGGGAAAAGTACACACACCCTTGTAATCGGGCGAGTTTCTGCTTTCAGATGCAACAAGAATTTCTCGAGTTCGTCAGTGCGTTCGCGAGCTATGGGAGATTGAAGTTAAGGAATGGTTGAGAAACCATCAAAATTTTCGCAAGTCTGATACTCGAAACCAATAACTACTATGGCCTAGGGGAAAAGTACACACACCATTGTAATCGGGCGAGTTTCTACTTTCAGATGCAACAGGAATTTCTCGAGTTCGTCAAACCGTTCGCGAGATATGGGAGTTTGAAGTTAAGGAATGGTTGAGAAACCATCAAAATTTTCGCAAGTCTGATAATCGAAACCAATAACTACTATGGCCTAGGGGAAAAGTACACCCACCATTGTAATCGGGCGAGTTTCTACTTTCAGACGCAACAGGAATTTCTCGAGCTCGTCAATCCGTTCGCGAGATATGGGAGTTTGAAATTAAGGAACGCTTGAGCAACAATCAAAATTTTCGCAAGTCTGATTCCCGAAACCAATAACTACAAAGGCCTAGGGGAAAAATACACATACTGTTGTAATCGGGCGAGTTTCTACTTTCAGATGCAACAGGAATTTCTCGAGCTCGTCAATCCAGTCGCGAGATATGGGAGTTTGAAGTTAAGGAATGTTTGAGCAACTATCAAAATTTTCGCAAGTCTGATTCCCGAAACCAATAACTACAAAGGCCTAGGGGAAAAATACACATACCGTTGTAATCGGGCGAGTTTCTACTTTCAGATGCTACAGGAATTTCTCGAGTTCGTCAAACCGTTCGCGAGATATGGGAGTTTGAAGTTAAGGAAATGTTGAGAAACCATCACAATTTTCGCTGGTCTGATACTCGAAACCGATAACAGGAATGGCCTAGGGCAAAATTACCCTTACCGCTGTATTCGGGCGAGTTTCTACTTTCAGATGCAACAGGAATTTCTCGAGTTAGTCAATCCGTTCGGGAGATATGGGAGTTTGAAGTTAAGGAATGGTTGAGAAAGCATCAAAATTTTCGCAACTCTGATACTCGATACCAATAACTACTATGGCCTAGGGCAAAAATACACATACCGCTGTAATCGAGCGAGCTTCTACTTTCAGATGCAACAGGAATTTCTCGTGATCGTCAATCTGTTCGCCAGATATGGGAGTTAGAAGTGAAGGAATGGTTGAGAATCCATCAAAATTTTCGCAAGTTTGATTCCCGAAACCAATAACTACAAAGGCCTAGGGGAAAAATACACATACCGTTGTAATCGGGCGAGTATCTACTTTCAGATGCAACAGGTATTTCTCGAGATCGTCAATCCGTTCGCGAGATATGGGAGTTTGAAATTAAGGAATGGTTGAGAAACCATCAAAAATTTCGCTGGTCTGGTACTCGAATCCAATAACTAGAATGGCCTAGGGGAAAAGTACACACACCATTGTAATCGGGCGAGTTTCTACTTTCAGATGCAACAGGAATTTCTCGAGTTCGTCAAACCGTTCGCGAGATATGGGAGTTTGAAGTTAAGGAATGGTTGAGAAACCATCAAAATTTTCGCAAGTCTGATAATCGAAACCAATAACTACTATGGCCTAGGGGAAAAGTACACCCACCATTGTAATCGGGCGAGTTTCTACTTTCAGACGCAACAGGAATTTCTCGAGCTCGTCAATCCGTTCGCGAGATATGGGAGTTTGAAATTAAGGAACGCTTGAGCAACAATCAAAATTTTCGCAAGTCTGATTCCCGAAACCAATAACTACAAAGGCCTAGGGGAAAAATACACATACTGTTGTAATCGGGCGAGTTTCTACTTTCAGATGCAACAGGAATTTCTCGAGCTCGTCAATCCAGTCGCGAGATATGGGAGTTTGAAGTTAAGGAATGTTTGAGCAACTATCAAAATTTTCGCAAGTCTGATTCCCGAAACCAATAACTACAAAGGCCTAGGGGAAGAATACACATACCGTTGTAATCGGGCGAGTTTCTACTTTCAGATGCAACAGGAATTTCTCGAGATCGTCAATCCGTTCGCCAGATATGGGAGTTAGAAGTGAAGGAATGGTTGAGAATCCATCAAAATTTTCGCAAGTTTGATTCCCGAAACCAATAACTACAAAGGCCTAGGGGAAAAGTACACACACCATTGTAATCGGGCGAGTTACTACTTTCAGATGCAACAGGAATTTCTCGAGTTCGTCAAACCGTTCGCGAGATATGGGAGTTTGAAGTTAAGGAAATGTTGAGAAACCATCACAATTTTCGCTGGTCTGATACTCGAAACCGATAACAGGAATGGCCTAGGGGAAAAGTACACACACCACTGTAATCGGGCGTGTTTCTACTTTCAGATGCAACAGGAATTTCTCGTGATCGTCAATCCGTTCGGGAGATATGGGAGTTTGAAATTAAGGAATGGTTGAGAAACCATCAAAATTTTCGCAACTCAGATACTCGAAACCAATAACTACTATGGCCTAGGGCAAAAATGCACATACCTCTGTAATCGGGCGAGTTTCTACTTTCGGATGCAACAAGAATTTCTCGAGTTCGTCAATTCGTTCGCGAGATATGGGAGTTTGAAGTTAAGGAAATGTTGAGAAACCATCACAATTTTCGCTGGTCTGATACTCGAAACCAATAACTACTATGGCCTAGGGGAAAAGTACACACACCATTGTAATCGGGCGTGTTTCTACTTTCAGATGCAACAGGAATTTCTCGAGTTCGTCAAACCGTTCGCGAGATATGGGAGTTTGAAGTTAAGGAATGGTTGAGAAACCATCAAAATTTTCGCAAGTCTGATAATCGAAACCAATAACTACTATGGCCTAGGGGAAAAGTACACCCACCATTGTAATCGGGCGAGTTTCTACTTTCAGACGCAACAGGAATTTCTCGAGCTCGTCAATCCGTTCGCGAGATATGGGAGTTTGAAATTAAGAAACGCTTGAGCAACAATCAAAATTTTCGCAAGTCTGATTCCCGAAACCAATAACTACAAAGTCCTAGGGGAAAAATACATATACTGTTGTAATCGGGCGAGTTTCTACTTTCAGATGCAACAGGAATTTCTCGAGCTCGTCAATCCAGTCGCGAGATATGGGAGTTTGAAGTTAAGGAATGTTTGAGCAACTATCAAAATTTTCGCAAGTTTGATTCCCGAAACCAATAACTACAAAGGCCTAGGGGAAAAGTACACACACCATTGTAATCGGGCGAGTTTCTACTTTCAGATGCAACAGGAATTTCTCGAGTTCGTCAAACCGTTCGCGAGATATGGGAGTTTGAAGTTAAGGAAATGTTGAGAAAACATCAAAATTTTCGCAATTGTGATACTCGAAACCGATAACAGGAATGGCCTAGGGGAAAAGTACACACACCACTGTAATCGGGCGTGTTTCTACTTTCAGATGCAACAGGAATTTCTCGTGATCGTCAATCCGTTCGCGAGATATGGGAGTTTGAAATTAAGGAACGGTTGAGAAACCATCAAAATTTTCGCAACTCAGATACTCGAAACCAATAACTGTTATGGCCTAGGGCAAAAATGCACATACCTCTGTAATCGGGCGAGTTTCTACTTTCAGATGCAACAAGAATTTCTCGAGTTCGTCAATTCGTTCGCGAGATATGGCAGTTTGAAGTTAAGGAAATGTTGAGAAACCATCACAATTTTCGCTGGTCTGATACTCGAAACCAATAACTGGAGCGGCCTAGGGGAAAAGTACACACACCCTTGTAATCGGGCGAGTTTCTGCTTTCAGATGCAACAAGAATTTCTCGAGTTCGTCAGTGCGTTCGCGAGCTATGGGAGATTGATATTAAGGAATGGTTGAGAAACCATCAAAATTTTCGCAAGTCTGATTCCCGAAACCAATAACTACAAAGGCCTAGGGGAAAAATACGCGTGCCGTTGTAATCGTGCGAGTTTCCACTTTCAGATGCAACAGGAATTTCTCGAGTTCGTGAATCCGTTCGCGAGATATAGGAGTTCGAAGTTAAGGAATGGTTGAGAAACCATCAAAATTTTCGCAAGTCTGATAATCGAAACCAATAACTACTATGGCCTAGGGGAAAAGTACACCCACCATTGTAATCGGGCGAGTTTCTACTTTCAGACGCAACAGGAATTTCTCGAGCTCGTCAATCCGTTCGCGAGATATGGGAGTTTGAAATTAAGGAACGCTTGAGCAACAATCAAAATTTTCGCAAGTCTGATTCCCGAAACCAATAACTACAAAGGCCTAGGGGAAAAATACACATACCGTTGTAATCGGGCGAGTTTCTACTTTCAGATGCAACAGGAATTTCTCGAGCTCGTCAATCCAGTCGCGAGATATGGGAGTTTGAAGTTAAGGAATGTTTGAGGAACTATCAAAATTTTCGCAAGTCTGATTCCCGAAACCAATAACTACAAAGGCCTAGGGGAAAAATACACATACCGTTGTAATCGGGCGAGTTTCTACTTCCAGATGCAACAGGAATTTCTCGAGATCGTCAATCCGTTCGCCAGATATGGGAGTTAGAAGTGAAGGAATGGTTGAGAATCCATCAAAATTTTCGCAATTCTGATTCCCGAAACCAATAACTACAAAGGCCTAGGGAAAAAATACACATGCAGTTTTAATCGTGCGAGTTTCTACTTTCGGATGCAACAGGAATTTCTCGTGTTCGTCAATCCGTTCGCCAGATATGGGAGTTAGAAGTGAAGGAATGGTTGAGAATCCATCAAAATTTTCGCAAGTTTGATTCCCGAAACCAATAACTACAAAGGCCTAGGGGAAAAGTACACACACCATTGTAATCGGGCGAGTTACTACTTTCAGATGCAACAGGAATTTCTCGAGTTCGTCAAACCGTTCGCGAGATATGGGAGTTTGAAGTTAAGGAAATGTTGAGAAACCATCACAATTTTCGCTGGTCTGATACTCGAAACCGATAACAGGAATGGCCTAGGGGAAAAGTACACACACCACTGTAATCGGGCGTGTTTCTACTTTCAGATGCAACAGGAATTTCTCGTGATCGTCAATCCGTTCGGGAGATATGGGAGTTTGAAATTAAGGAATGGTTGAGAAACCATCAAAATTTTCGCAACTCAGATACTCGAAACCAATAACTACTATGGCCTAGGGCAAAAATGCACATACCTCTGTAATCGGGCGAGTTTCTACTTTCGGATGCAACAAGAATTTCTCGAGTTCGTCAATTCGTTCGCGAGATATGGGAGTTTGAAGTTAAGGAAATGTTGAGAAACCATCACAATTTTCGCTGGTCTGATACTCGAAACCAATAACTACTATGGCCTAGGGGAAAAGTACACACACCATTGTAATCGGGCGTGTTTCTACTTTCAGATGCAACAGGAATTTCTCGAGTTCGTCAAACCGTTCGCGAGATATGGGAGTTTGAAGTTAAGGAATGGTTGAGAAACCATCAAAATTTTCGCAAGTCTGATAATCGAAACCAATAACTACTATGGCCTAGGGGAAAAGTACACCCACCATTGTAATCGGGCGAGTTTCTACTTTCAGACGCAACAGGAATTTCTCGAGCTCGTCAATCCGTTCGCGAGATATGGGAGTTTGAAATTAAGAAACGCTTGAGCAACAATCAAAATTTTCGCAAGTCTGATTCCCGAAACCAATAACTACAAAGGCCTAGGGGAAAAATACATATACTGTTGTAATCGGGCGAGTTTCTACTTTCAGATGCAACAGGAATTTCTCGAGCTCGTCAATCCAGTCGCGAGATATGGGAGTTTGAAGTTAAGGAATGTTTGAGCAACTATCAAAATTTTCGCAAGTTTGATTCCCGAAACCAATAACTACAAAGGCCTAGGGGAAAAGTACACACACCATTGTAATCGGGCGAGTTTCTACTTTCAGATGCAACAGGAATTTCTCGAGTTCGTCAAACCGTTCGCGAGATATGGGAGTTTGAAGTTAAGGAAATGTTGAGAAAACATCAAAATTTTCGCAATTGTGATACTCGAAACCGATAACAGGAATGGCCTAGGGGAAAAGTACACACACCACTGTAATCGGGCGTGTTTCTACTTTCAGATGCAACAGGAATTTCTCGTGATCGTCAATCCGTTCGCGAGATATGGGAGTTTGAAATTAAGGAATGGTTGAGAAACCATCAAAATTTTCGCAACTCAGATACTCGAAACCAATAACTGTTATGGCCTAGGGCAAAAATGCACATACCTCTGTAATCGGGCGAGTTTCTACTTTCAGATGCAACAAGAATTTCTCGAGTTCGTCAATTCGTTCGCGAGATATGGCAGTTTGAAGTTAAGGAAATGTTGAGAAACCATCACAATTTTCGCTGGTCTGATACTCGAAACCAATAACTGGAGCGGCCTAGGGGAAAAGTACACACACCCTTGTAATCGGGCGAGTTTCTGCTTTCAGATGCAACAAGAATTTCTCGAGTTCGTCAGTGCGTTCGCGAGCTATGGGAGATTGATATTAAGGAATGGTTGAGAAACCATCAAAATTTTCGCAAGTCTGATTCCCGAAACCAATAACTACAAAGGCCTAGGGGAAAAATACGCGTGCCGTTGTAATCGTGCGAGTTTCCACTTTCAGATGCAACAGGAATTTCTCGAGTTCGTGAATCCGTCCGCGAGATATAGGAGTTCGAAGTTAAGGAATGGTTGAGAAACCATCAAAATTTTCGCAAGTCTGATAATCGAAACCAATAACTACTATGGCCTAGGGGAAAAGTACACCCACCATTGTAATCGGGCGAGTTTCTACTTTCAGACGCAACAGGAATTTCTCGAGCTCGTCAATCCGTTCGCGAGATATGGGAGTTTGAAATTAAGGAACGCTTGAGCAACAATCAAAATTTTCGCAAGTCTGATTCCCGAAACCAATAACTACAAAGGCCTAGGGGAAAAATACACATACCGTTGTAATCGGGCGAGTTTCTACTTTCAGATGCAACAGGAATTTCTCGAGCTCGTCAATCCAGTCGCGAGATATGGGAGTTTGAAGTTAAGGAATGTTTGAGGAACTATCAAAATTTTCGCAAGTCTGATTCCCGAAACCAATAACTACAAAGGCCTAGGGGAAAAATACACATACCGTTGTAATCGGGCGAGTTTCTACTTCCAGATGCAACAGGAATTTCTCGAGATCGTCAATCCGTTCGCCAGATATGGGAGTTAGAAGTGAAGGAATGGTTGAGAATCCATCAAAATTTTCGCAATTCTGATTCCCGAAACCAATAACTACAAAGGCCTAGGGAAAAAATACACATGCAGTTTTAATCGTGCGAGTTTCTACTTTCGGATGCAACAGGAATTTCTCGTGTTCGTCAATCCGTTCGCCAGATATGGGAGTTAGAAGTGAAGGAATGGTTGAGAATCCATCAAAATTTTCGCAATTCTGATTCCCGAAACCAATAACTACAAAGGCCTAGGGAAAAAATACACATGCAGTTTTAATCGTGCGAGTTTCTACTTTCGGATGCAACAGGAATTTCTCGAGTTCGTCAAACCGTTCGCGAGATATGGGAGTTTGAAGTTAAGGAATGGTTGAGAAACCATCAAAATTTTCGCAAGTCTGATAATCGAAACCAATAACTACTATGGCCTAGGGGAAAAGTACACCCACCATTGTAATCGGGCGAGTTTCTACTTTCAGACGCAACAGGAATTTCTCGAGCTCGTCAATCCGTTCGCGAGATATGGGAGTTTGAAATTAAGGAACGCTTGAGCAACAATCAAAATTTTCGCAACTCTGGTACTCGATACCAATAACTACTATGGCCTAGGGCAAAAACACACATACAGCTGTATTCGGGCGAGCTTCTACTTTCAGATGCAACAGGAATTTCTCGAGTTCGTCAATCCGTTCGCGAGATATGGGACTTTGAGGTTAAGGAATGGTTGAGAAACCATCAAAATTTTCGCTGGTCTGATACTCGAAACCAATAACTGGAATGGCCCAGGGGAAAAGTACATACACCACTGCAATCGGGCGTGTTTCTACTTTCAGATGCAACAGGAATTTCTCGAGGTCGTCAATCCGTTCGCGAGATATGGGAGTTTGAAATTAAGGAATGGTTGAGAAACCATCAAAATTTTCGCAACTCTGATACTCGATACCAATAACTACTATGGCCTAGGGCAAAAATACACATACCGCTGTATTCGGGCGAGCTTCTACTTTCAGATGCAACAGGAATTTCCCGAGTTCGTCAATCCGTTCGCGAGATATGGGACTTTGAGGTTAAGGAATGGTTGAGAAACCATCAAAATTTTCGCTGGTCTGATACTCGAAACCAATAACTGGAATGGCCCAGGGGAAAAGTACACACACCACTGCAATCGGGCGTGTTTCTACTTTCAAATGCAACAGGAATTTCTCGGGTTCGTCAATCCGTTCGCGAGATATGGGAGTTCGAAGTTAAGGAATGGTTGAGAAACCATCAAAATTTTCGCAACCATGATACTCGTAACCAATAACTACTATGGCCTAGAGCAAAAATACACACACCGCTGTAATCGGGCGAGTTTCTACTTTCAGATGCAACAGGAATTTCTCGAGTTCGTCAATCCGTTCGAGAGATATGGGAGTTTGAAGTTAAGGAATGGTTGAGAAACCATCAAAAATTTCGCTGGTCTGATACTCGAAACCAATAACTGGAATGGCCCAGGGGAAAAGTACATACACCACTGCAATCGGGCGTGTTTCTACTTTCAGATGCAACAGGAATTTCTCGAGGTCGTCAATCCGTTCGCGAGATATGGGAGTTTGAAATTAAGGAATGGTTGAGAAACCATCAAAATTTTCGCAACTCTGATACTCGATACCAATAACTACTATGGCCTAGGGCAAAAATACACATACCGCTGTATTCGGGCGAGCTTCTACTTTCAGATGCAACAGGAATTTCCCGAGTTCGTCAATCCGTTCGCGAGATATGGGACTTTGAGGTTAAGGAATGGTTGAGAAACCATCAAAATTTTCGCTGGTCTGATACTCGAAACCAATAACTGGAATGGCCCAGGGGAAAAGTACACACACCACTGCAATCGGGCGTGTTTCTACTTTCAAATGCAACAGGAATTTCTCGGGTTCGTCAATCCGTTCGCGAGATATGGGAGTTCGAAGTTAAGGAATGGTTGAGAAACCATCAAAATTTTCGCAACCATGATACTCGTAACCAATAACTACTATGGCCTAGAGCAAAAATACACACACCGCTGTAATCGGGCGAGTTTCTACTTTCAGATGCAACAGGAATTTCTCGAGTTCGTCAATCCGTTCGAGAGATATGGGAGTTTGAAGTTAAGGAATGGTTGAGAAACCATCAAAAATTTCGCTGGTCTGATACTCGAAACCAATAACTGGAATGGCCTAGGGGAAAAGTACACACACCATTGTAATCGGGCGAGTTTCTACTTTCAGATGCAACAGGAATTTCTCGAGTTCGTCAAACCGTTCGCGAGATATGGTAGTTTGAAGTTAAGGAATGGTGGAGAAACCATCAAAATTTTCGCTGGTCTGATACTCGAAACCAATAACTGGAATGGCCTAGGGGAAAAGTTCACACACCACTGTAATCGGGCGTGTTTCTACTTTCAGATGCAACAGGAATTTCTCGAGATCGTCAATCCGTTCGCGAGATATGGGAGTTAGAAGTGAAGGAATGGTTGAGAAACCATCAAAATTTTCGCATGTCTGATTCCCGAAACGAATAACTACAAAGGCCTAGGGGAAAAATACACATGTCTTTGTAATCGTGCGAGTTTCTACTTTCAGATGCAACAGGAATTTCTCGAGTTCGTCAATCCGTTCGCGAGATATGGGAGTTTGAAGTTAAGGAATGGTTGAGAAACCATCAAAAATTTCGCTGGTCTGATACTCGAAACCAATAACTGGAATGGCCCAGGGGAAAAGTACATACACCACTGCAATCGGGCGTGTTTCTACTTTCAGATGCAACAGGAATTTCTCGAGGTCGTCAATCCGTTCGCGAGATATGGGAGTTTGAAATTAGGGAATGGTTGAGAAACCATCAAAGTTTTCGCTGGTCTGATACTCGAAACCAATAACTGGAATGGCCTAGGGGAAAAGTACGCACACCACTGCAATCGGGCGTGTTTCTACTTTCAGCTGCAACAGGAATTTCTCGAGATCGTCAATCCGTTCGCGAGATATGGGAGTTTGAAATTAAGGAATTGTTGAGAAACCATCAAAATTTTCGCAACTCTGGTACTCGATACCAATAACTACTATGGCCTAGGGCAAAAACACACATACAGCTGTATTCGGGCGAGCTTCTACTTTCAGATGCAACAGGAATTTCTCGAGTTCGTCAATCCGTTCGCGAGATATGGGACTTTGAGGTTAAGGAATGGTTGAGAAACCATCAAAATTTTCGCTGGTCTGATACTCGAAACCAATAACTGGAATGGCCCAGGGGAAAAGTACATACACCACTGCAATCGGGCGTGTTTCTACTTTCAGCTGGAACAGGAATTTCTCGAGGTCGTCAATCCGTTCGCGAGATATGGGATTTTGAAATTAAGGAATGGTTGAGAAACCATCAAAATTTTCGCAACTCTGATACTCGATACCAATAACTACTATGGCCTAGGGCAAAAATACACATACCGCTGTATTCGGGCGAGCTTCTACTTTCAGATGCAACAGGAATTTCCCGAGTTCGTCAATCCGTTCGCGAGATATGGGACTTTGAGGTTAAGGAATGGTTGAGAAACCATTAAAATTTTCGCTGGTCTGATACTCGAAACCAATAACTGGAATGGCCCAGGGGTAAAGTACACACACCACTGCAATCGGGCGTGTTTCTACTTTCAAATGCAACAGGAATTTCTCGAGATCTTCAATCCGTTCGCGAGATATGGGAGTTTGAAATTAAGGAATGGTTGAGAAACCATCAAAATTTTCGCAACTCTGATACTCGATACCAATAACTACTATGGCCTAGGGCAAAAATACACACACCGCTGTAATCGGGCGATTTTGTACTTTCAGATGCAACAGGAATTTCTCGAGTTCGTCAATCCGTTCGCGAGATATGGGAGTTTGAAGATAAGGAATGGTTGAGAAACCATCAAAATTTTCGCTGGTCTGATACTCGAAACCAATAACTGGAATGGCCTAGGGGAAAAGTACACACACCATTGTAATCGGGCGTGTTTCTATTTTCAGATGCAACAGGAATTTCTCGAGATCGTCAATCCGTTCGCGAGATATGGGAGTTCGAAGTTAAGGAATGGTTGAGAAACCCTCAAAATTTTCGCAACCATGATACACGAAACCAATAACTAGTATGGCCTAGGGCAAAAATACACACACCGCTGTAGTCGGGCGGGTGTCTACTTCAGATGCAACAGGAATTTCTCGAGTTCGTGAATCCGTTCGCGAGATATGGGAGGTTGAAGTTAAGGAATGGTTGAGAAACCATCACAAATTTCGCTGGTCTGATACTCGAAACCAATAACTGGAATGGCCTAGGGAAAAAGTACACACACCATTGCAATCGGGCGAGTTTCTACTTTCAGATGCAACAGGAATTTCTCGAGTTCGTCAAACCGTTCGCGAGATATGGGAGTTTGAAGTTAAGGAATGGTTGAGAAACCATCAAAATTTTCGCTGGTCTGATACTCGAAACCAATAACTGGAATGGCCTAGGGGAAAAGTACACAACCACTGCAATCGGGCGTGTTTCTACTTTCAGCTGCAACAGGAATTTCTCGAGATCGTCAATCCGTTCGCGAGATATGGGAGTTTGAAATTAAGGAATGGTTGAGAAACCATCAAAATTTTCGCAACTCTGATACTCGATACCAATAACTACTATGGCCTAGGGGAAAAGAAAACACACCATTGTAATCGGGCGTGTTTCTATTTTCAGATGCAACAGGAGTTTCTCGAGATCGTCAATCCGTTCCCGAGATATGGGAGTTTGAAGTTAAGGAATGGTTGAGAAACCATCAAAATTTTCGCAAGTCTGATTCCCGAAACCAATAACTACAAAGGCCTAGGGGAAAAGTACACACACCATTGTAATCGGGCGAGTTTCTACTTTCAGATGCAACAGGAATTTCTCGAGATCGTCAATCCGTTCGCGAGATATGGGAGTTTGAAATTAAGGAATGGTTGAGAAACCATCAAAGTTTTCGCAACTCAGATACTCGAAACCAATAACTACTATGGCCTAGGGCAAAAATGCACATACCTCTGTAATCGGGCGAGTTTCTACTTTCAGATGCAACAAGAATTTCTCGAGTTCGTCAGTGCGTTCGCGAGATATGGGAGATTGAAGTTAAGGAATGGTTGAGAAACTATCAAAATTTTCGCAAGTCTGATTCCCGAAACCAATAACTACAAAGGCCTAGGGGAAAAATACGCGTGCCGTTGTAATCGTGCGAGTTTCTACTTTCAGATGCAACAGGAATTTCTCGAGTTCGTGAATCCGTTCGCGAGATATAGGATTTCGAAGTTAAGGAATGGTTGAGAAACCATCAAAATTTTCGCAAGTCTGATAATCGAAACCAATAACTACAAAGGCCTAGGGGAAAAATACACATACTGTTGTAACCGGGCGAGTTTCTACTTTGAGATGCAACAGGAATTTCTCGAGCTCGTCAATCCAGTCGCGAGATATGGGAGTTTGAAGTTAAGGAATGTTTGAGGAACCATCAAAATTTTCGCAAGTCTGATTCCCGAAACCAATAACTACAAATGCCTAGGGGAAAAATACACATACCGTTGTAATCGGGCGAGTTTCTACTTTCAGATGCAACAGGAATTTCTCGAGATCGTCAATCCGTTCGCCAGATATGGGAGTTAGAAGTGAAGGAATGGTTGAGAATCCATCAAAATTTTCGCAAGTCTGATACTCGAAACCAATAACTACTATGGACTAGGGGAAAAGAACACACACCATTGTAATCGGGCGTGTTTCTATTTTCAGATGCAACAGGAATTTCTCGAGATCGTCAATCCGTTCCCGAGATATGGGAGTTTGAAATTAAGGAATGGTTGAGAAACCATCAAAATTTTCGCAAGACTGATTCCCGAAACCAATAACTACAAAGGTCTAGGGGAAAAGTTCACACACCATTGTAATCGGGCGAGTTTCTACTTTCAGATGCAACTAGAATTTCTCGAGTTCGTCAATTCGTTCGCGAGATATGGGAGTTTGAAGTTAAGGAATGGTTGAGAAACCATCATAATTTTCGCTGGTCTGATACGCGAAACCAATAACTGGAGTGGCCTAGGGGAAAAATACGCATGCCGTTGTAATCGAGCGAGTTTCTTCTTTCAGATGCAACAGGAATTTCTCGAGTTCGTGAATCCGTTCGCGAGATATAGGAGTTCGAAGTTAAGGAATGGTTGAGAAACCATCAAAATTTTCGCTGGTCTGATACTCGAAACCAATAACTGGAATGGCCTAGGGGAAAAGTACACACACCACTGTAATCGGGCGTGTTTCTACTTTCAGATGCAACAGGAATTTCTCGAGGTCGTCAATCCGTTCGCGAGATATGGGAGTTTGAAATTAAGGAATGGTTGAGAAACCATCAAAATTTTCGCAAATCTGATACTCGATACCAATAACTACTATGGCCTAGGGCAAAAATACACATACCGCTGTATTCGGGCGAGCTTCTACTTTCAGATGCAACAGGAATTTCCCGAGTTCGTCAATCCGTTCGCGAGATATGGGACTTTGAGGTTAAGGAATGGTTGAGAAACCATCAAAATTTTCG
This sequence comes from Ptiloglossa arizonensis, assembly GCF_051014685.1. Classification (NCBI taxonomy): domain Eukaryota; kingdom Metazoa; phylum Arthropoda; class Insecta; order Hymenoptera; family Colletidae; genus Ptiloglossa; species Ptiloglossa arizonensis. The sequence continues at coordinate 4,223,635 of NW_027478385.1, forward strand.
CTGGTCTGATACTCGAAACCAATAACTGGAATGGCCCAGGGGAAAAGTACACACACCACTGCAATCGGGCGTGTTTCTACTTTCAAATGCAACAGGAATTTCTCGAGATCTTCAATCCGTTCGCGAGATATGGGAGTTTGAAATTAAGGAATGGTTGAGAAACCATAAAAATTTTCGCAACTCTGATACTCGATACCAATAACTACTATGGCCTAGGGCAAAAATACACACACCGCTGTAATCGGGCGATTTTGTACTTTCAGATGCAACAGGAATTTCTCGGGTTCGTCAATCCGTTCGCGAGATATGGGAGTTCGAAGTTAAGGAATGGTTGAGAAACCATCAAAATTTTCGCAACCATGATACTCGTAACCAATAACTACTATGGCCTAGAGCAAAAATACACACACCGCTGTAATCGGGCGAGTTTCTACTTTCAGATGCAACAGGAATTTCTCGAGTTCGTCAATCCGTTCGAGAGATATGGGAGGTTGAAGTTAAGGAATGGTTGAGAAACCATCACAAATTTCGCTGGTCTGATACTCGAAACCAATAACTGGAATGGCCCAGGGGAAAAGTACACACACCACTGCAATCGGGCGTGTTTCTACTTTCAAATGCAACAGGAATTTCTCGAGATCTTCAATCCGTTCGCGAGATATGGGAGTTTGAAATTAAGGAATGGTTGAGAAACCATCAAAATTTTCGCAAATCTGATACTCGATACCAATAACTACTATGGCCTAGGGCAAAAATACACATACCGCTGTATTCGGGCGAGCTTCTACTTTCAGATGCAACAGGAATTTCCCGAGTTCGTCAATCCGTTCGCGAGATATGGGACTTTGAGGTTAAGGAATGGTTGAGAAACCATCAAAATTTTCGCTGATCTGATACTCGAAACCAATAACTGGAATGGCCTAGGGGAAAAGTACACACACCACTGCAATCGGGCGTGTTTCTACTTTCAGCTGCAACAGGAATTTCTCGAGATCGTCAATCCGTTCGCGAGATATGGGAGTTCGAAGTTAAGGAATGTTTGAGAAACCCTCAAAATTTTCGCAACCATGATACACGAAACCAATAACTAGTATGGCCTAGGGCAAAAATACACACACCGCTGTAGTCGGGCGGGTGTCTACTTCAGATGCAACAGGAATTTCTCGAGTTCGTGAATCCGTTCGCGAGATATGGGAGGTTGAAGTTAAGGAATGGTTGAGAAACCATCACAAATTTCGCTGGTCTGATACTCGAAACCAATAACTGGAATGCCCTAGGGGAAAAGTACACACACCATTGCAATCGGGCGAGTTTCTACTTTCAGATGCAACAGGAATTTCTCGAGTTCGTCAAACCGTTCGCGAGATATGGGAGTTTGAAGTTAAGGAATGGTTGAGAAACCATCAAAATTTTCGCTGGTCTGATACTCGAAACCAATAACTGGAATGGCCTAGGGGAAAAGTACACAACCACTGCAATCGGGCGTGTTTCTACTTTCAGCTGCAACAGGAATTTCTCGAGATCGTCAATCCGTTCGCGAGATATGGGAGTTTGAAATTAAGGAATGGTTGAGAAACCATCAAAATTTTCGCAACTCTGATACTCGATACCAATAACTACTATGGCCTAGGGGAAAAGAAAACACACCATTGTAATCGGGCGTGTTTCTATTTTCAGATGCAACAGGAATTTCTCGAGATCGTCAATCCGTTCCCGAGATATGGGAGTTTGAAGTTAAGGAATGGTTGAGAAACCATCAAAATTTTCGCAAGTCTGATTCCCGAAACCAATAACTACAAAGGCCCAGGGGAAAAGTACACACACCATTGTAATGGGGCGAGTTTCTACTTTCAGATGCAACAGGAATTTCTCGAGATCGTCAATCCGTTCGCGAGATATGGGAGTTTGAAATTAAGGAATGGTTGAGAAACCATCAAAGTTTTCGCAACTCAGATACTCGAAACCAATAACTACTATGGCCTAGGGCAAAAATGCACATACCTCTGTAATCGGGCGAGTTTCTACTTTCAGATGCAACAAGAATTTCTCGAGTTCGTCAGTGCGTTCGCGAGATATGGGAGTTTGAAATTAAGGAATGGTTGAGAAACCATAAAAATTTTCGCAACTCTGATACTCGATACCAATAACTACTATGGCCTAGGGCAAAAATACACACACCGCTGTAATCGGGCGATTTTGTACTTTCAGATGCAACAGGAATTTCTCGGGTTCGTCAATCCGTTCGCGAGATATGGGAGTTCGAAGTTAAGGAATGGTTGAGAAACCATCAAAATTTTCGCTGGTCTGATACTCGAAACCAATAACTGGAATGGCCTAGGGGAAAAGTACACACACCACTGTAATCGGGCGTGTTTCTACTTTCAGATGCAACAGGAATTTCTCGAGGTCGTCAATCCGTTCGCGAGATATGGGAGTTTGAAATTAAGGAATGGTTGAGAAACCATCAAAATTTTCGCAAATCTGATACTCGATACCAATAACTACTATGGCCTAGGGCAAAAATACACATACCGCTGTATTCGGGCGAGCTTCTACTTTCAGATGCAACAGGAATTTCCCGAGTTCGTCAATCCGTTCGCGAGATATGGGACTTTGAGGTTAAGGAATGGTTGAGAAACCATCAAAATTTTCGCTGGTCTGATACTCGAAACCAATAACTGGAATGGCCCAGGGGAAAAGTACACACACCACTGCAATCGGGCGTGTTTCTACTTTCAAATGCAACAGGAATTTCTCGAGATCTTCAATCCGTTCGCGAGATATGGGAGTTTGAAATTAAGGAATGGTTGAGAAACCATAAAAATTTTCGCAACTCTGATACTCGATACCAATAACTACTATGGCCTAGGGCAAAAATACACACACCGCTGTAATCGGGCGATTTTGTACTTTCAGATGCAACAGGAATTTCTCGGGTTCGTCAATCCGTTCGCGAGATATGGGAGTTCGAAGTTAAGGAATGGTTGAGAAACCATCAAAATTTTCGCAACCATGATACTCGTAACCAATAACTACTATGGCCTAGAGCAAAAATACACACACCGCTGTAATCGGGCGAGTTTCTACTTTCAGATGCAACAGGAATTTCTCGAGTTCGTCAATCCGTTCGAGAGATATGGGAGGTTGAAGTTAAGGAATGGTTGAGAAACCATCACAAATTTCGCTGGTCTGATACTCGAAACCAATAACTGGAATGGCCCAGGGGAAAAGTACACACACCACTGCAATCGGGCGTGTTTCTACTTTCAAATGCAACAGGAATTTCTCGAGATCTTCAATCCGTTCGCGAGATATGGGAGTTTGAAATTAAGGAATGGTTGAGAAACCATCAAAATTTTCGCAAATCTGATACTCGATACCAATAACTACTATGGCCTAGGGCAAAAATACACATACCGCTGTATTCGGGCGAGCTTCTACTTTCAGATGCAACAGGAATTTCCCGAGTTCGTCAATCCGTTCGCGAGATATGGGACTTTGAGGTTAAGGAATGGTTGAGAAACCATCAAAATTTTCGCTGATCTGATACTCGAAACCAATAACTGGAATGGCCTAGGGGAAAAGTACACACACCACTGCAATCGGGCGTGTTTCTACTTTCAGCTGCAACAGGAATTTCTCGAGATCGTCAATCCGTTCGCGAGATATGGGAGTTCGAAGTTAAGGAATGTTTGAGAAACCCTCAAAATTTTCGCAACCATGATACACGAAACCAATAACTAGTATGGCCTAGGGCAAAAATACACACACCGCTGTAGTCGGGCGGGTGTCTACTTCAGATGCAACAGGAATTTCTCGAGTTCGTGAATCCGTTCGCGAGATATGGGAGGTTGAAGTTAAGGAATGGTTGAGAAACCATCACAAATTTCGCTGGTCTGATACTCGAAACCAATAACTGGAATGCCCTAGGGGAAAAGTACACACACCATTGCAATCGGGCGAGTTTCTACTTTCAGATGCAACAGGAATTTCTCGAGTTCGTCAAACCGTTCGCGAGATATGGGAGTTTGAAGTTAAGGAATGGTTGAGAAACCATCAAAATTTTCGCTGGTCTGATACTCGAAACCAATAACTGGAATGGCCTAGGGGAAAAGTACACAACCACTGCAATCGGGCGTGTTTCTACTTTCAGCTGCAACAGGAATTTCTCGAGATCGTCAATCCGTTCGCGAGATATGGGAGTTTGAAATTAAGGAATGGTTGAGAAACCATCAAAATTTTCGCAACTCTGATACTCGATACCAATAACTACTATGGCCTAGGGGAAAAGAAAACACACCATTGTAATCGGGCGTGTTTCTATTTTCAGATGCAACAGGAATTTCTCGAGATCGTCAATCCGTTCCCGAGATATGGGAGTTTGAAGTTAAGGAATGGTTGAGAAACCATCAAAATTTTCGCAAGTCTGATTCCCGAAACCAATAACTACAAAGGCCCAGGGGAAAAGTACACACACCATTGTAATGGGGCGAGTTTCTACTTTCAGATGCAACAGGAATTTCTCGAGATCGTCAATCCGTTCGCGAGATATGGGAGTTTGAAATTAAGGAATGGTTGAGAAACCATCAAAGTTTTCGCAACTCAGATACTCGAAACCAATAACTACTATGGCCTAGGGCAAAAATGCACATACCTCTGTAATCGGGCGAGTTTCTACTTTCAGATGCAACAAGAATTTCTCGAGTTCGTCAGTGCGTTCGCGAGATATGGGAGATTGAAGTTAAGGAATGGTTGAGAAACTATCAAAATTTTCGCAAGTCTGATTCCCGAAACCAATAACTACAAAGGCCTAGGGGAAAAATACGCGTGCCGTTGTAATCGTGCGAGTTTCTACTTTCAGATGCAACAGGAATTTCTCGAGTTCGTGAATCCGTTCGCGAGATACAGGAGTTCGAAGTTAAGGAATGGTTGAGAAACCATCAAAATTTTCGCAAGTCTGATAATCGAAACCAATAACTACAAAGGCCTAGGGGAAAAATACACATACTGTTGTAACCGGGCGAGTTTCTACTTTGAGATGCAACAGGAATTTCTCGAGCTCGTCAATCCAGTCGCGAGATATGGGAGTTTGAATTTAAGGAATGTTTGAGGAACCATCAAAATTTTCGCAAGTCTGATTCCCGAAACCAATAACTACAAAGGCCTAGGGGAAAAATACACATACCGTTGTAATCGGGCGAGTTTCTACTTTCAGATGCAACAGGAATTTCTCGAGATCGTCAATCCGTTCGCCAGATATGGGAGTTAGAAGTGAAGGAATGGTTGAGAATCCATCAAAATTTTCGCAAGTCTGATACTCGAAACCAATAACTACTATGGACTAGGGGAAAAGAACACACACCATTGTAATCGGGCGTGTTTCTATTTTCAGATGCAACAGGAATTTCTCGAGATCGTCAATCCGTTCCCGAGATATGGGAGTTTGAAATTAAGGAATGGTTGAGAAACCATCAAAATTTTCGCAAGTCTGATTCCCGAAACCAATAACTACAAAGGTCTAGGGGAAAAGTTCACACACCATTGTAATCGGGCGAGTTTCTACTTTCAGATGCAACTAGAATTTCTCGAGTTCGTCAATTCGTTCGCGAGATATGGGAGTTTGAAGTTAAGGAATGGTTGAGAAACCATCATAATTTTCGCTGGTCTGATACGCGAAACCAATAACTGGAGTGGCCTAGGGGAAAAATACGCATGCCGTTGTAATCGAGCGAGTTTCTTCTTTCAGATGCAACAGGAATTTCTCGAGTTCGTGAATCCGTTCGCGAGATATAGGAGTTCGAAGTTAAGGAATGGTTGAGAAACCATCAAAATTTTCGCTGGTCTGATACTCGAAACCAATAACTGGAATGGCCTAGGGGAAAAGTACACACACCACTGTAATCGGGCGTGTTTCTACTTTCAGATGCAACAGGAATTTCTCGAGATCGTCAATCCGTTCGCGAGATATGGGAGTTAGAACTTAAGGAATGGTTGAGAACCCATCAAAATTTTCGCAAGTCTGATTCCCGAAACAAATAACTACAAAGGCCTAGGGGAAAAATACACATGCCGTTGTAATCGTGCGAGTTTCTACTTTCAGATGCAACAGGAATTTCTCGAGATCGTGAATCCGTTCGCGAGATATGGGAGTTTGAAGTTAAGGAACGGTTGAGAAACCATCAAAATTTTCGCAAGTCTGATTCCCGAAACCAATAACTACAAAGGCCTAGGGGAAAAATACACATACCGTTGTAATCGTGCGAGTTTCTACTTTCAGATGCAACAGGAATTTCTCGAGTTCGTCAATCCGTTCGCGAGATATGGGAGTTTGAAGTTAAGGAATGGTTGAGAAACCATCAAAATTTTCGCTGGTCTGATACTCGAAACCAATAACTGGAATGGCCTAGGGGAAAAGTACACACACCACTGCAATCGGGCGTGTTTCAACTTTCAGCTGCAACAGGAATTTCTCGAGATCGTCAATCCGTTCGCGAGATATGGGAGTTCGAAGTTAAGGAATGTTTGAGAAACCCTCAAAATTTTCGCAACCATGATACACGAAACCAATAACTAGAATGGCCTAGGGCAAAAATACACACACCGCTGTAGTCGGGCGGGTGTCTACTTCAGATGCAACAGGAATTTCTCGAGTTCGTGAATCCGTTCGCGAGATATGGGAGGTTGAAGTTAAGGAATGGTTGAGAAACCATCACAAATTTCGCTGGTCTGATACTCGAAACCAATAACTGGAATGGCCTAGGGGAAAAGTACACACACCATTGCAATCGGGCGAGTTTCTACTTTCAGATGCAACAGGAATTTCTCGAGTTCGTCAAACCGTTCGCGAGATATGGGAGTTTGAAGTTAAGGAATGGTTGAGAAACCATCAAAATTTTCGCTGGTCTGATACTCGAAACCAATAACTGGAATGGCCTAGGGGAAAAGTACACACACCACTGCAATCGGGCGTGTTTCTACTTTCAGCTGCAACAGGAATTTCTCGTGATCGTCAATCCGTTCGCGAGATATGGGAGTTTGAAATTAAGGAATGGTTGAGAAACCATCAAAATTTTCGCAACTCTGATACTCGATACCAATAACTACTATGGCTTAGGGGAAAAGAAAACACACCATTGTAATCGGGCGTGTTTCTATTTTCAGATGCAACAGGAATTTCTCGAGATCGTCAATCCGTTCCCGAGATATGGGAGTTTGAAGTTAAGGAATGGTTGAGAAACCATCAAAATTTTCGCAAGTCTGATTCCCGAAACCAATAACTACAAAGGCCTAGGGGAAAAGTAGACACACCATTGTAATCGGGCGAGTTTCTACTTTCAGATGCAACAGGAATTTCTCGAGATCGTCAATCCGTTCGCGAGATATGGGAGTTTGAAATTAAGGAATGGTTGAGAAACCATCAAAGTTTTCGCAACTCAGATACTCGAAACCAATAACTACTATGGCCTAGGGCAAAAATACACATACCGCTGTATTCGGGCGAGCTTCTACTTTCAGATGCAACAGGAATTTCCCGAGTTCGTCAATCCGTTCGCGAGATATGGGACTTTGAGGTTAAGGAATGGTTGAGAAACCATCAAAATTTTCGCTGGTCTGATACTCGAAACCAATAACTGGAATGGCCCAGGGGAAAAGTACACACACCACTGCAATCGGGCGTGTTTCTACTTTCAAATGCAACAGGAATTTCTCGAGATCTTCAATCCGTTCGCGAGATATGGGAGTTTGAAATTAAGGAATGGTTGAGAAACCATAAAAATTTTCGCAACTCTGATACTCGATACCAATAACTACTATGGCCTAGGGCAAAAATACACACACCGCTGTAATCGGGCGATTTTGTACTTTCAGATGCAACAGGAATTTCTCGGGTTCGTCAATCCGTTCGCGAGATATGGGAGTTCGAAGTTAAGGAATGGTTGAGAAACCATCAAAATTTTCGCAACCATGATACTCGTAACCAATAACTACTATGGCCTAGAGCAAAAATACACACACCGCTGTAATCGGGCGAGTTTCTACTTTCAGATGCAACAGGAATTTCTCGAGTTCGTCAATCCGTTCGAGAGATATGGGAGGTTGAAGTTAAGGAATGGTTGAGAAACCATCACAAATTTCGCTGGTCTGATACTCGAAACCAATAACTGGAATGGCCCAGGGGAAAAGTACACACACCACTGCAATCGGGCGTGTTTCTACTTTCAAATGCAACAGGAATTTCTCGAGATCTTCAATCCGTTCGCGAGATATGGGAGTTTGAAATTAAGGAATGGTTGAGAAACCATCAAAATTTTCGCAAATCTGATACTCGATACCAATAACTACTATGGCCTAGGGCAAAAATACACATACCGCTGTATTCGGGCGAGCTTCTACTTTCAGATGCAACAGGAATTTCCCGAGTTCGTCAATCCGTTCGCGAGATATGGGACTTTGAGGTTTAGGAATGGTTGAGAAACCATCAAAATTTTCGCTGATCTGATACTCGAAACCAATAACTGGAATGGCCTAGGGGAAAAGTACACACACCACTGCAATCGGGCGTGTTTCTACTTTCAGCTGCAACAGGAATTTCTCGAGATCGTCAATCCGTTCGCGAGATATGGGAGTTCGAAGTTAAGGAATGTTTGAGAAACCCTCAAAATTTTCGCAACCATGATACACGAAACCAATAACTAGTATGGCCTAGGGCAAAAATACACACACCGCTGTAGTCGGGCGGGTGTCTACTTCAGATGCAACAGGAATTTCTCGAGTTCGTGAATCCGTTCGCGAGATATGGGAGGTTGAAGTTAAGGAATGGTTGAGAAACCATCACAAATTTCGCTGGTCTGATACTCGAAACCAATAACTGGAATGCCCTAGGGGAAAAGTACACACACCATTGCAATCGGGCGAGTTTCTACTTTCAGATGCAACAGGAATTTCTCGAGTTCGTCAAACCGTTCGCGAGATATGGGAGTTTGAAGTTAAGGAATGGTTGAGAAACCATCAAAATTTTCGCTGGTCTGATACTCGAAACCAATAACTGGAATGGCCTAGGGGAAAAGTACACAACCACTGCAATCGGGCGTGTTTCTACTTTCAGCTGCAACAGGAATTTCTCGAGATCGTCAATCCGTTCGCGAGATATGGGAGTTTGAAATTAAGGAATGGTTGAGAAACCATCAAAATTTTCGCAACTCTGATACTCGATACCAATAACTACTATGGCCTAGGGGAAAAGAAAACACACCATTGTAATCGGGCGTGTTTCTATTTTCAGATGCAACAGGAATTTCTCGAGATCGTCAATCCGTTCCCGAGATATGGGAGTTTGAAGTTAAGGAATGGTTGAGAAACCATCAAAATTTTCGCAAGTCTGATTCCCGAAACCAATAACTACAAAGGCCCAGGGGAAAAGTACACACACCATTGTAATGGGGCGAGTTTCTACTTTCAGATGCAACAGGAATTTCTCGAGATCGTCAATCCGTTCGCGAGATATGGGAGTTTGAAATTAAGGAATGGTTGAGAAACCATCAAAGTTTTCGCAACTCAGATACTCGAAACCAATAACTACTATGGCCTAGGGCAAAAATGCACATACCTCTGTAATCGGGCGAGTTTCTACTTTCAGATGCAACAAGAATTTCTCGAGTTCGTCAGTGCGTTCGCGAGATATGGGAGATTGAAGTTAAGGAATGGTTGAGAAACTATCAAAATTTTCGCAAGTCTGATTCCCGAAACCAATAACTACAAAGGCCTAGGGGAAAAATACGCGTGCCGTTGTAATCGTGCGAGTTTCTACTTTCAGATGCAACAGGAATTTCTCGAGTTCGTGAATCCGTTCGCGAGATACAGGAGTTCGAAGTTAAGGAATGGTTGAGAAACCATCAAAATTTTCGCAAGTCTGATAATCGAAACCAATAACTACAAAGGCCTAGGGGAAAAATACACATACTGTTGTAACCGGGCGAGTTTCTACTTTGAGATGCAACAGGAATTTCTCGAGCTCGTCAATCCAGTCGCGAGATATGGGAGTTTGAATTTAAGGAATGTTTGAGGAACCATCAAAATTTTCGCAAGTCTGATTCCCGAAACCAATAACTACAAAGGCCTAGGGGAAAAATACACATACCGTTGTAATCGGGCGAGTTTCTACTTTCAGATGCAACAGGAATTTCTCGAGATCGTCAATCCGTTCGCCAGATATGGGAGTTAGAAGTGAAGGAATGGTTGAGAATCCATCAAAATTTTCGCAAGTCTGATACTCGAAACCAATAACTACTATGGACTAGGGGAAAAGAACACACACCATTGTAATCGGGCGTGTTTCTATTTTCAGATGCAACAGGAATTTCTCGAGATCGTCAATCCGTTCCCGAGATATGGGAGTTTGAAATTAAGGAATGGTTGAGAAACCATCAAAATTTTCGCAAGTCTGATTCCCGAAACCAATAACTACAAAGGTCTAGGGGAAAAGTTCACACACCATTGTAATCGGGCGAGTTTCTACTTTCAGATGCAACTAGAATTTCTCGAGTTCGTCAATTCGTTCGCGAGATATGGGAGTTTGAAGTTAAGGAATGGTTGAGAAACCATCATAATTTTCGCTGGTCTGATACGCGAAACCAATAACTGGAGTGGCCTAGGGGAAAAATACGCATGCCGTTGTAATCGAGCGAGTTTCTTCTTTCAGATGCAACAGGAATTTCTCGAGTTCGTGAATCCGTTCGCGAGATATAGGAGTTCGAAGTTAAGGAATGGTTGAGAAACCATCAAAATTTTCGCTGGTCTGATACTCGAAACCAATAACTGGAATGGCCTAGGGGAAAAGTACACACACCACTGTAATCGGGCGTGTTTCTACTTTCAGATGCAACAGGAATTTCTCGAGATCGTCAATCCGTTCGCGAGATATGGGAGTTAGAACTTAAGGAATGGTTGAGAACCCATCAAAATTTTCGCAAGTCTGATTCCCGAAACAAATAACTACAAAGGCCTAGGGGAAAAATACACATGCCGTTGTAATCGTGCGAGTTTCTACTTTCAGATGCAACAGGAATTTCTCGAGATCGTGAATCCGTTCGCGAGATATGGGAGTTTGAAGTTAAGGAACGGTTGAGAAACCATCAAAATTTTCGCAAGTCTGATTCCCGAAACCAATAACTACAAAGGCCTAGGGGAAAAATACACATACCGTTGTAATCGTGCGAGTTTCTACTTTCAGATGCAACAGGAATTTCTCGAGTTCGTCAATCCGTTCGCGAGATATGGGAGTTTGAAGTTAAGGAATGGTTGAGAAACCATCAAAATTTTCGCTGGTCTGATACTCGAAACCAATAACTGGAATGGCCTAGGGGAAAAGTACACACACCACTGCAATCGGGCGTGTTTCAACTTTCAGCTGCAACAGGAATTTCTCGAGATCGTCAATCCGTTCGCGAGATATGGGAGTTCGAAGTTAAGGAATGTTTGAGAAACCCTCAAAATTTTCGCAACCATGATACACGAAACCAATAACTAGAATGGCCTAGGGCAAAAATACACACACCGCTGTAGTCGGGCGGGTGTCTACTTCAGATGCAACAGGAATTTCTCGAGTTCGTGAATCCGTTCGCGAGATATGGGAGGTTGAAGTTAAGGAATGGTTGAGAAACCATCACAAATTTCGCTGGTCTGATACTCGAAACCAATAACTGGAATGGCCTAGGGGAAAAGTACACACACCATTGCAATCGGGCGAGTTTCTACTTTCAGATGCAACAGGAATTTCTCGAGTTCGTCAAACCGTTCGCGAGATATGGGAGTTTGAAGTTAAGGAATGGTTGAGAAACCATCAAAATTTTCGCTGGTCTGATACTCGAAACCAATAACTGGAATGGCCTAGGGGAAAAGTACACACACCACTGCAATCGGGCGTGTTTCTACTTTCAGCTGCAACAGGAATTTCTCGTGATCGTCAATCCGTTCGCGAGATATGGGAGTTTGAAATTAAGGAATGGTTGAGAAACCATCAAAATTTTCGCAACTCTGATACTCGATACCAATAACTACTATGGCTTAGGGGAAAAGAAAACACACCATTGTAATCGGGCGTGTTTCTATTTTCAGATGCAACAGGAATTTCTCGAGATCGTCAATCCGTTCCCGAGATATGGGAGTTTGAAGTTAAGGAATGGTTGAGAAACCATCAAAATTTTCGCAAGTCTGATTCCCGAAACCAATAACTACAAAGGCCTAGGGGAAAAGTAGACACACCATTGTAATCGGGCGAGTTTCTACTTTCAGATGCAACAGGAATTTCTCGAGATCGTCAATCCGTTCGCGAGATATGGGAGTTTGAAATTAAGGAATGGTTGAGAAACCATCAAAGTTTTCGCAACTCAGATACTCGAAACCAATAACTACTATGGCCTAGGGCAAAAATGCACATACCTCTGTAATCGGGCGAGTTTCTACTTTCAGATGCAACAAGAATTTCTCGAGTTCGTCAATTCGTTCGCGAGATATGGGAGTTTGAAGTTAAGGAAATGTTGAGAAACCATCACAATTTTCGCTGGTCTGATACTCGAAACCAATAACTGGAGTGGCCTAGGGGAAAAGTACACACACCCTTGTAATCGGGCGAGTTTCTGCTTTCAGATGCAACAAGAATTTCACGAGTTCGTCAGTGCGTTCGCGAGATATGGGAGATTGAAGTTAAGGAATGGTTGAGAAACTATCAAAATTTTCGCAAGTCTGATTCCCGAAACCAATAACTACAAAGGCCTAGGGGAAAAATACGCGTGCCGTTGTAATCGTGCGAGTTTCTACTTTCAGATGCAACAGGAATTTCTCGAGTTCGTGAATCCGTTCGCGAGATATAGGAGTTCGAAGTTAAGGAATGGTTGAGAAACCATCAAAATTTTCGCAAGTCTGATAATCGAAACCAATAACTACAAAGGCCTAGGGGAAAAATACACATACTGTTGTAACCGGGCGAGTTTCTACTTTGAGATGCAACAGGAATTTCTCGAGCTCGTCAATCCAGTCGCGAGATATGGGAGTTTGAAGTTAAGGAATGTTTGAGGAACCATCAAAATTTTCGCAAGTCTGATTCCCGAAACCAATAACTACAAAGGCCTAGGGGAAAAATACACATACCGTTGTAATCGGGCGAGTTTCTACTTTCAGATGCAACAGGAATTTCTCGAGATCGTCAATCCGTTCGCGAGATATGGGAGTTAGAAGTGAAGGAATGGTTGAGAATCCATCAAAATTTTCGCAAGTCTGACTCCCAAAACCAATAACTACAAAGGTCTAGGGAAAAAATACACATGCAGTTGTAATCGTGCGAGTTTCTACTTTCGGATGCAACAGGAATTTCTCGAGTTCGTCAATCCGTTCGCGAGATATGGGAGTTTGAAGGTAAGGAATGGTTGAGAAAACATCAAAATTTTCGCTGGTCTGATACGCGAAACCAATAACTGGAGTGGCGTAGGGGAAAAGTACACGCACCCTTGTAATCGGGCGAGTTTCTACTTTCAGACGCAACAGGAATTTCTCGAGTTCGTCAATCCGTTCGCGAGATATGGGAGTTTGAAGTTAAGGAACGCGTGAGCAACTATCAAAATTTTCGCAAGTCTGATACTCGAAACCAATAACTACTATGGACTAGGGGAAAAGAACACACACCATTGTAATCGGGCGTGTTTCTATTTTCAGATGCAACAGGAATTTCTCGAGATCGTCAATCCGTTCCCGAGATATGGGAGTTTGAAATTAAGGAATGGTTGAGAAACCATCAAAATTTTCGCAAGTCTGATTCCCGAAACCAATAACTACAAAGGTCTAGGGGAAAAGTTCACACACCATTGTAATCGGGCGAGTTTCTACTTTCAGATGCAACTAGAATTTCTCGAGTTCGTCAATTCGTTCGCGAGATATGGGAGTTTGAAGTTAAGGAATGGTTGAGAAACCATCCTAATTTTCGCTGGTCTGATACGCGAAACCAATAACTGGAGTGGCCTAGGGGAAAAATACGCATGCCGTTGTAATCGAGCGAGTTTCTTCTTTCAGATGCAACAGGAATTTCTCGAGTTCGTGAATCCGTTCGCGAGATATAGGAGTTCGAAGTTAAGGAATGGTTGAGAAACCATCAAAATTTTCGCTGGTCTGATACTCGAAACCAATAACTGGAATGGCCTAGGGGAAAAGTACACACACCACTGTAATCGGGCGTGTTTCTACTTTCAGATGCAACAGGAATTTCTCGAGATCGTCAATCCGTTCGCGAGATATGGGAGTTTGAAGTTAAGGAATGGTTGAGAACCCATCAAAATTTTCGCAAGTCTGATTCCCGAAACAAATAACTACAAAGGCCTAGGGGAAAAATACACATGCCGTTGTAATCGTGCGAGTTTCTACTTTCAGATGCAACAGGAATTTCTCGAGATCGTGAATCCGTTCGCGAGATATGGGAGTTTGAAGTTAAGGAACGGTTGAGAAACCATCAAAATTTTCGCAAGTCTGATTCCCGAAACCAATAACTACAAAGGCCTAGGGGAAAAATACACATACCGTTGTAATCGTGCGAGTTTCTACTTTCAGATGCAACAGGAATTTCTCGAGTTCGTCAATCCGTTCGCGAGATATGGGAGTTTGAAGTTAAGGAATGGTTGAGAAACCATCAAAATTTTCGCTGGTCTGATACTCGAAACCAATAACTGGAATGGCCTAGGGGAAAAGTACACACACCACTGCAATCGGGCGTGTTTCTACTTTCAGCTGCAACAGGAATTTCTCGAGCTCGTCAATCCAGTCGCGAGATATGGGAGTTTGAAGTTAAGGAATGTTTGAGGAACCATCAAAATTTTCGCAAGTCTGATTCCCGAAACCAATAACTACAAAGGCCTAGGGGAAAAATACACATACCGTTGTAATCGGGCGAGTTTCTACTTTCAGATGCAACAGGAATTTCTCGAGATCGTCAATCCGTTCGCCAGATATGGGAGTTAGAAGTGAAGGAATGGTTGAGAATCCATCAAAATTTTCGCAAGTCTGATACTCGAAACCAATAACTACTATGGACTAGGGGAAAAGAACACACACCATTGTAATCGGGCGTGTTTCTATTTTCAGATGCAACAGGAATTTCTCGAGATCGTCAATCCGTTCCCGAGATATGGGAGTTTGAAATTAAGGAATGGTTGAGAAACCATCAAAATTTTCGCAAGTCTGATTCCCGAAACCAATAACTACAAAGGTCTAGGGGAAAAGTTCACACACCATTGTAATCGGGCGAGTTTCTACTTTCAGATGCAACTAGAATTTCTCGAGTTCGTCAATTCGTTCGCGAGATATGGGAGTTTGAAGTTAAGGAATGGTTGAGAAACCATCATAATTTTCGCTGGTCTGATACGCGAAACCAATAACTGGAATGGCCTAGGGGAAAAGTACACACACCACTGCAATCGGGCGTGTTTCTACTTTCAGCTGCAACAGGAATTTCTCGAGATCGTCAATCCGTTCGCGAGATATGGGAGTTCGAAGTTAAGGAATGTTTGAGAAACCCTCAAAATTTTCGCAACCATGATACACGAAACCAATAACTAGTATGGCCTAGGGCAAAAATACACACACCGCTGTAGTCGGGCGGGTGTCTACTTCAGATGCAACAGGAATTTCTCGAGTTCGTGAATCCGTTCGCGAGATATGGGAGGTTGAAGTTAAGGAATGGTTGAGAAACCATCACGAATTTCGCTGGTCTGATACTCGAAACCAATAACTGGAATGGCCTAGGGGAAAAGTACACACACCATTGCAATCGGGCGAGTTTCTACTTTCAGATGCAACAGGAATTTCTCGAGTTCGACAAACCGTTCGCGAGATATGGGAGTTTGAAGTTAAGGAATGGTTGAGAAACCATCAAAATTTTCGCTGGTCTGATACTCGAAACCAATAACTGGAATGGCCTAGGGGAAAAGTACACACACCACTGCAATCGGGCGTGTTTCTACTTTCAGCTGCAACAGGAATTTCTCGAGATCGTCAATCCGTTCGCGAGATATGGGAGTTTGAAATTAAGGAATGGTTGAGAAACCATCAAAATTTTCGCAACTCTGATACTCGATACCAATAACTACTATGGCCTAGGGGAAAAGAAAACACACCATTGTAATCGGGCGTGTTTCTATTTTCAGATGCAACAGGAATTTCTCGAGATCGTCAATCCGTTCCCGAGATATGGGAGTTTGAAGTTAAGGAATGGTTGAGAAACCATCAAAATTTTCGCAAGTCTGATTCCCGAAACCAACAACTACAAAGGCCTAGGGGAAAAGTAGACACACCATTGTAATCGGGCGAGTTTCTACTTTCAGATGCAACAGGAATTTCTCGAGATCGTCAATCCGTTCGCGAGATATGGGAGTTAGAAGTGAAGGAATGGTTGAGAATCCATCAAAATTTTCGCATGTCTGACTCCCGAAACCAATAACTACAAAGGTCTAGGGAAAAAATACACATGCAGTTGTAATCGTGCGAGTTTCTACTTTCGGATGCAACAGGAATTTCTCGAGTTCGTCAATCCGTTCGCGAGATATGGGAGTTTGAAGGTAAGGAATGGTTGAGAAAACATCAAAATTTTCGCTGGTCTGATACGCGAAACCAATAACTGGAGTGGCGTAGGGGAAAAGTACACGCACCCTTGTAATCGGGCGAGTTTCTACTTTCAGACGCAACAGGAATTTCTCGAGTTCGTCAATCCGTTCGCGAGATATGGGAGTTTGAAGTTAAGGAACGCGTGAGCAACTATCAAAATTTTCGCAAGTCTGATACTCGAAACCAATAACTACTATGGACTAGGGGAAAAGAACACACACCATTGTAATCGGGCGTGTTTCTATTTTCAGATGCAACAGGAATTTCTCGAGATCGTCAATCCGTTCCCGAGATATGGGAGTTTGAAATTAAGGAATGGTTGAGAAACCATCAAAATTTTCGCAAGTCTGATTCCCGAAACCAATAACTACAAAGGTCTAGGGGAAAATTTCACACACCATTGTAATCGGGCGAGTTTCTACTTTCAGATGCAACTAGAATTTCTCGAGTTCGTCAATTCGTTCGCGAGATATGGGAGTTTGAAGTTAAGGAATGGTTGAGAAACCATCATAATTTTCGCTGGTCTGATACGCGAAACCAATAACTGGAGTGGCCTAGGGGAAAAATACGCATGCCGTTGTAATCGAGCGAGTTTCTACTTTCAGATGCAACAGGAATTTCTCGAGTTCGTGAATCCGTTCGCGAGATATAGGAGTTCGAAGTTAAGGAATGGTTGAGAAACCATCAAAATTTTCGCTGGTCTGATACTCGAAACCAATAACTGGAATGGCCTAGGGGAAAAGTACACACACCACTGTAATCGGGCGTGTTTCTACTTTCAGATGCAACAGGAATTTCTCGAGATCGTCAATCCGTTCACGAGATATGGGAGTTAGAACTTAAGGAATGGTTGAGAACCCATCAAAATTTTCGCAAGTCTGATTCCCGAAACAAATAACTACAAAGGCCTAGGGGAAAAATACACATGCCGTTGTAATCGTGCGAGTTTCTACTTTCAGATGCAACAGGAATTTCTCGAGATCGTGAATCCGTTCGCGAGATATGGGAGTTTGAAGTTAAGGAACGGTTGAGAAACCATCAAAATTTTCGCAAGTCTGATTCCCGAAACCAATAACTACAAAGGCCTAGGGGAAAAATACACATACCGTTGTAATCGTGCGAGTTTCTACTTTCAGATGCAACAGGAATTTCTCGAGTTCGTCAATCCGTTCGCGAGATATGGGAGTTTGAAGTTAAGGAATGGTTGAGAAACCATCAAAATTTTCGCTGGTCTGATACTCGAAACCAATAACTGGAATGGCCTAGGGGAAAAGTACACACACCACTGCAATCGGGCGTGTTTCTACTTTCAGCTGCAACAGGAATTTCTCGAGATCGTCAATCCGTTCGCGAGATATGGGAGTTCGAAGTTAAGGAATGTTTGAGAAACCCTCAAAATTTTCGCAACCATGATACACGAAACCAATAACTAGTATGGCCTAGGGCAAAAATACACACACCGCTGTAGTCGGGCGGGTGTCTACTTCAGATGCAATAGGAATTTCTCGAGTTCGTGAATCCGTTCGCGAGATATGGGAGGTTGAAGTTAAGGAATGGTTGAGAAACCATCACAAATTTCGCTGGTCTGATACTCGAAACCAATAACTGGAATGGCCTAGGGGAAAAGTACACACACCATTGCAATCGGGCGAGTTTCTACTTTCAGATGCAACAGGAATTTCTCGAGTTCGTCAAACCGTTCGCGAGATATGGGAGTTTGAAGTTAAGGAATGGTTGAGAAACCATCAAAATTTTCGCTGGTCTGATACTCGAAACCAATAACTGGAATGGCCTAGGGGAAAAGTACACACACCATTGTAATCGGGCGAGTTTCTACTTTCAGATGCAACAGGAATTTCTCGAGATCGTCAATCCGTTCCCGAGATATGGGAGTTTGAAGTTAAGGAATGGTTGAGAAACCATCAAAATTTTCGCTGGTCTGATACTCGAAACCAATAACTGGAATGGCCTAGGGGAAAAGTACACACACCATTGTAATCGGGCGAGTTTCTACTTTCAGATGCAACAGGAATTTCTCGAGTTCGTCAAACCGTTCGCGAGATATGGGAGTTTGAAGTTAAGGAATGGTTGAGAAACCATCAAAGTTTTCGCTGGTCTGATACTCGAAACCAATAACTGGAATGGCCTA